>NC_134541.1:6008982-6333982 GCF_050624435.1 Tenrec ecaudatus
AGCACACCAGCCTGTGTGATCACGCGTCAAAAGAATGAGGTATCAAGCATCAAAGAACAAAAAATCAAATCATTGTGAACAAGGGGTAGTGCAAATTGGGCACCCAAGACCTATCTATAGGCAACTGGACATCCCCTCACAGAACAGTATCAGGGAGGAGACGAGCCAGACAGGGTGCAGTGTAGCAACAATGAAACATACAACTTTTCTCTAGTTTAAAGTGACTAGACGTCCCGCTTTTGGTGGGACAGTCCAGATTTTTAACAATTTTTTCTGTGCCCTGTGGCGTTTTAAAAAAGTCCTGATTTTTGGAAAGAATGCACAAGCTAGGGTATACGGTTTTCGGCTGCCGTGTGGCTATTTCACCAGGATATGAGTTTTATCAATGGTATCTGTGTCCCGCTTTACCAGTGTTAAAATCTGATCACCTTACTCTAGTTCCTAAATGCTTCCTCCCCACCCACTATCATGAACCCATTTCTACCATACAAATCTGGCTAAACCAGTGGATGTACACTGGTACAGATAGGAACTGGAAACACAGTGAATCCAGGACAGATGATCCCCTCAAGACCAGTGGTGAGAGTGGCGATACTGGGAGGGTGGAGGAAAGGTGGGGTAGAAAAGGGGAACCGATTACAAGGATCTACATATAACCTCCCTGGGGGATCGACAGCAGAAAAGTGGGTGAAGGGAGACGTCGGACAATGTAAGAAATGACAAAATAATTTATGAGTTATGAAGAGCTCTGAGAGAAGGGGCAAAGGGGAGGGAGGGGGAAAATGAGCTGATATTAAGGGCTCAATTAGCAAATGTTTTGAGAATGATGATGGCAACAAATGTACAAATGTGCTTGACAAAATGGATGTATGTATGGATTGTGATAAGAGTTGTACGATCCCCCAATAAAATGATTAAATTAGAAAAAAATCCAGAGAACACAAGTAGACTTGACAACTCTGACTTGACTGAGGACAGTGGGAGAGCACACGATCCCTGTGAAGACACCTGGCTTTAGAGCCCATAATAAAGGGTCTAGCAGCATCTAATTCAGCCATTCTCAACCTGGGGGTCATGACCCCTTTGGGGATGAACGACTCTTTCACAGGGATTGCTTAATATATCCTGCATATCAGATATTTATATAATGTTTCATAACTAGCAAAATTAAAGTTATGAAGTAGCAATGAAAATAATTTTATGGTTGGGGGTCACCACAACATGAGGAACATCAGGTTGAGAACCACTGATTCAATAGCTTTTCCATCCCACAGGTCCTGGGTACCTGAAAACAAGAGGCTTTCCTAAGAGGCATGACATCGTCACTCCCACAGGCAACAGAAATCCACCAGGAGATGAAGTAATACACAGCTGGTCTGTCACAGAATTCCCAGGCAGCCACTGCATTGACTGGGTTCATTACGTGTCCTGGGCCTTATACTCGGTGAAAGCAGGCCTGGAAGACCTTGGCTTGAAGGGACAAGAAAATATGGACACCGGGAAGAAGCCTGCAAAAGGTGAGAGTTGCTGAGAATTTGGGGGGTGAAGAGGGGACCTAGGCTCCAGATTCAGGTGAGAACCCTGTAGAGGCCACAGTGGAGTACAGTTGTTCAGTTTGTCCTCCGATAATCAGAACTACTGACAGCAATTGTGGTGTTCTTTCTCACGACTTCTCTTTGTTTCCTTAGGTTTGTCTTCCAATGAGAGTCACTGCTCCCAAGAGCAAACACAGAAGCCCCAATCACTGGTGAGTTGGAATCACCTCATTTTCTCTGAATTGCTGGTTTGGCTTATTTCCAGACAATAGGCCTATCTACTCTGTCTTTGGGTATTTACATATTTCGTGTCTGCGTGCCTTATTAGTCATTTTTGCAGTTTATTTTTGGTCTTGGGAAATATACCCAAGGTTAATATTACAAATCCTTGGGAACTCTTAAGAAAAATATTTTTTAAAACTGAAATTATTTATATATTTTCATGTGCTACTAACTAAAGCCTACATCACTGATGCTGAGTTGATTGCTATGCACCGTGATCTTATAGGACAGGGTTGAACTGTTTCTGCACATTCTGAGACTGTAAATCTTTAAGAGTATTAAAAATCTCATCTTTCTCCTTCAGCGTGGCCAGTGGTTTGAATTACTGAACTTGCGGTAATAAGCTACTACACCTCCAGAGCACCTTAAGATATGCTGTGCTTCTGTGTATATAATCATCCTATGAACTACATACTGGGCTGCTTTTCGCTTTCTTTTCTTTTTAAATGTAATAGTTTTATTGACCTATCTTACACAATCTAATAAATCCATTCACTATCAATTGTTGTTAAATCCCATCCAGTGAGGTTATAGCATCAATGCTGTCAGTTACCCATCCCCTCCTGTGCTCCTTCCCGTGCCCAGAGGGAACCATTACTCCTGTAACTATGGACGGTTGGCTGTCTTACCTGTCACGTACTAATGCATAATCATTTTTTGGGTAATCTTCAATATACAAATGAACATGTGGAAATCTAACTTGATTAAAGAGGTTAAAAAAAGTGAAAACCATAATAGAAAGGGGGGATATTAAAGAATTAGAGGATAGTTTTGTAGTCTTCAGTACCATACTGCACCCTGAATTTATCATCCATTCTGAGAGGGACTGTGTCCTTTCTGAGAGGGACTGCACAATTATCTTGCAGGTGGGTTTTGGGTCTCCACCACCTCCATGTGCTTTCACATTAATTTGGTTGCTTGTTTTTTTTTTTTACTTGATGGCAGTGGTTTTCAGTTTTATTTGAGGATCTATATATTTCTTTTTTTTTAACATTTTATTAGGGGCTCACACAACTCTTATCACAATCCATACATATACATACTTCAATTGTATAAAGCACATCTATACAGTCTTTGCCCTAGTCATTTTTAAAGCATTTGCTCTCCACTTAAGCCCTTGGCATCAGGTCTTCGTTTTTTTCCCCCTCCCTCCCCGCTCCCACTTCCCTCATGAGCCCTTGATAATTTATAAATTATTGTTTTGTCATATCTTGCCCTATGTGGAGTCTCCCTTCACCCCCTTCTCTGTTGTCTGTCCCCCAGGGAGGAGGTCACATGTAAATCCTTGTAATCAGTTCCCCCTTTCCAACCCACTCACCCTCTACTCTCCCAGCATTGCCCCTCACACCCCTGGTCCTGAAGGTATCATCCACCCTGGATTCCCTGTGTCTCCAGCTCCTATATGCACCTGTGTACAACTTCTGCTCTATCCAGACTTGCAAGGTAAAATTCGGATCATGGTAGTTGGCGGGGAGGAAGCATCCAGGGTCTGGGGGAAAGCTGTATTCTTCATCGGTGCTACATCGCACCCTGACTGACTCATCTCCTCCCCTAGACCCCTCAGAGTACTCAGTTCTTGTACTGAGGCAAGATTTAAGTAGAAGCCCTAAGTTCCATCTACTTCCTTGTTGTGAGTGCAAAATATATATACCACCCCCCTCTTATCCCACTATTATATTCACCCATCATTCATTTCTCATGACTTCCTCCCAGATACAAATCAATTGAACAAATATGACCCAAAAAGCTGCATCTTCCTCAATGTCAATTTTAGAAAACTTATTATTTTCTGTACCCATCATTCTCTCCCTGTTCACCTCCACTTGCCTCCCCTCCCTGGACCCATCTGTTCAGTTGCTGTATCCATAAGATTTTCTATCCTGTATATCTTGTATAGGGAAACATCAAACAAAAAGATAACAAACAAACCCACAAAAAAGAAAAACCAAAAGTTTAATAGGGATCCTGACATAGAACAGATGTATATCTGTGTTATATGTAGAGAAAGACGGATGTTATAAACCATTCGTCCTGACCCCATTTCTTTCAAGCTGACCTATCCCTGGTCCTGCTTATCTAAGAACACATACACTTTTAGTCTTCATCCATCTTGTCTGAAAGGTGAGCATTCTATGAGACCACATTGCTGTTCCCGCGGTCAGGGATCGAACATTCTAATGCCTTCCCGTTATACCTATAGACTTTCCATGTGGCCCCTGTAAGCAAGACCCCACTAGTTCAGATGGGGTGCCATGTGCTGCCCCCTCTCCAAGTCCGAAGTCGGATCAGAATTCTTGGGGGGACTTGGTATCTTTGCTCCCATCACTGGTCTGTTGCACTCCTCCCTTGGTTGCTCCCAGGTCGGCAGGTCAGCTGGCCTCTCTCCTGACACTGTATCTTCAGGGTCATCTTCTGCAGCAGGGTCATCTAGGGAGAGATGTCAGTTCTCGAGCTTTTTGCTTTTTTATTTATTTTTTTATTAATTAATTTTTTAAAAGAGTTCAGTTTGGTTTATTGAACATGTTACAAAAGAGGGTTTAGTCAAAAAAACCAAAACCCATGTCATCATCAGATTCTTCAGACTCTTCTTTCTTGGCTTCCACTCTCTTCTCCTCAGCTGGGGCAGCAGTGGTGGCAGGTGCAGGTCCTCCGGCTGGTGCAGCACCAGCAACTGGGGCAGGACCACCAGCCCCAACATTACAGATGAGGCTCCCAATGTTGACGTTGGCCAGAGCCTTGGCAAACAGGCCGGGCCAGAAGGGCTCCACATTGACCCCGGCGGCCTTAATAAGGGCGTTGATCTTGTCCTCTGTGATGGTCACCTAGTCGTCGTGCAGGATGAGGGCCAAGTAGATGCAGGCGATCTCGGAGATGGAGGCCATGGTGCTGGAGTCCTGGGCTGGCGCTGCCCGGCGTGGTGCTAGTCGCCGGATGAAGTGAGGGACTCACCGCAACGTGGCCTTAGCTTCCTCGGAAGGACCGAGCACCTTAACGGCAGCTGAGGGAAAAAAGCTTTTTGCTTTTTAATGATTGATCTATTGAAACAGCATAAATACACAACTTAATAATCAGAAATATGTCAGGTACCTTCATGTAGTTTCAACAGGCATCTAAAAAGGGCAATCTTAATGGCAGGAATACGATCCAGTGTCAACAAACATAATATCAGAACATCCAATTTTCCACTTTGCTGTTCACTTCTGGCACCAGCTGCCTACCCAGGACTGCTTTCTATGATTCTCCACAACTCATTCTCCATGACACCGAGTCCGACTCACAGCATGGAGCATAGCAGGCTCCCAGTGAACTCTGATCGTGGGAGTTGGTGCTGTTTTGCTGCATTGATTCCTTATTCATTCTAGGAGCCAGTTACAATCCAGGATGTCACTGTGCTTTTCTCGGAGGCAGAATGGAAGACACTGAGCTCTGAGCAGAAGACCCTGTACAGAGACGTGATGCTGGAAATTTACAGGACTCTGCTCTCCATGGGTGAGGACGTGCTGCTTTCTCTTTTTTACCTCTGCACATATTTATTGGGCACCTACTGTGTGCTAAAGAATGAGCCCTAGAGCTACTCACCAAACCAGGGTTTTGGACATTATCTTTATGAATTATATTATGCTAGCTGATTCAGTTGTCCACTTACCATGGGGACAAATTTAACCCCTTTAATTAGGTGAACCAATCCAGTGAGTTATTTGGATAGTATGTCTAGAAAGTCTCCACAATAATGTCCCCGTGTGCTTTAGTACATACATGAAGACATATGCAGCACACAAACATGTTTGGGCATGTGCCATCCTATATACATGTATGCATACATAGCTACCTATGTTGGTCTCATTTTGAGGATAAGCTGTTGAACAGCATGGGTTTGATCTTTGCTGTTGGGTCATAGACTATAAAGTGCCGCCCTGTAATTGCAATGCCGCCTGCAGGGGTTAACTATTGAACTGTGTTAAGGACGTGTATAGAGCCTCCTGAGCAAATGGAGTGTTTGCAGAGGAGAGTGGTGGTACTAGTGGTCATTTATCTGTGGAGAAGGAGCCCTGGGGGCACTGTACAGAATTGTGCTAACTGCAAGGACAGCAGTTCAAACTCATCAGCCATGCCCACGGAGAAAGATGAGGTGAGGCTCTCCCCTGCTCCCATAAAGATTTACAGCCCCAGACACCCTAAATAGTGTTACTTTGAGTCCAGTTCACACTGTAGTAGTGAGTTTGTGTTAACTGCAGGTAGTCCCACAGAGGTATTTTTCCAGAGAGGAAGCAGCAGTAGGAAAAAAGAAGAGAGAAACGCAAAGGGGACAAGGAACCTCCGAGATGACAGTGAGAGACCAGGCAATGGCTCAGTGACAGAGACAACAGTCCCAGGTCTGAAATGTTCATGTGCAAGTTAGTGCGGATGTTCAGCAGGGCCAAGCAGAGGATTTTCCTCTGGGGGCTGACAGGACACCCGCACTGTGGAGAGGAGCTGAGAGAGCCGATGCACTGAAGCAGGAAGACTCTGCCTACATGTCTCCTGATCCCTTAATCCACCACCATCTGGTCTGGGAGCTCTGGCCATTGCAAGGAATTGCCAGCCCTAGAGGAGAAGTAGACTGTTCCATGGAGAGGATGACTACTCTCCGAATTGATTTAAAAGTTGGAGGTTGTCCTCGTGCACACTCCCTCAGTACAGTAGCACCTTGCCCAGCTAAATGGTCATTCCATGATACCCACCTTCCTGACATTATCACTGAAAACAGACGTGTGCATAAGCAAACGTGGTGAAGAAAGCTGATGGTGCCCGGCTATCAAAAAGATATAGCATCTGGGGGCTTGAAGGCTTGAAGGCAAACAAGTGGCCATCTAGCTCGGAAGCAACAAAGCCCACAGAGAAGAAACACACAGCCTAAGTGAATACAACGTGTTGAACGGACCAGGTAGCAGACATCAAGGAACAAAAACCATCGTGTTATCACCTTCCTCACATAAACGCTGAAGACGAATGTGTGCATAAGTAAGTGTGGTGAAGAAGGCTGATGGTGCCTGGCTATTGAGAGAGATAGCATCTGGGAACTTAAAGGCTTGAAAGTAAACAAGCGGCCATCTAACCCAGAAGCAACAAAGCCCACATGGAAGCAGCACACCAACATGTGTGATCATGAAGGGCCGAGGGGACCAGGTTTCAAACAACAAAGGCGGGGGAAAAAAAATCACATTACCGTGAATGAGGGGAGTGCGTGATGGGGACCCAATGCCCATCTGTAAACAGCTGGACATCCCTTGCAGATGGGTAGTGGGGAGGAGATGAGTCACTCAGGGTTCAGTGTAGCAACAATGAAACTTAAAACCTTCCTCTAGTTCTTGAACGCTTCCTCCCCCCTAATTATCATGATCCCAATTCTGCCTTGCCGACCTGGTTAGACCAGAGGATGCACATCGGTGCAGTAGGAATCTGGAAACACAGGGAATCTAGGACTCTAGGACGGATGAATCCCTCAGGACCAGTGGTGAGAGTGGCGACACCAGAAAGGAAGGGGCTGTAGAAAGGGAGAACCGATCTCGGGGATCTATGTGTAACCTCCTCTCTGGGGGATGGGCAACGGGAAGGTGGGTGAGGGGAGACGCTGGGCAGTGTAAGGTAAGATAAAATAATTTATAAACTATTAAGGGTTCGTGGAGGGGGGGTGAAGCGGGGGGGGGGGAGAGGAAGGGAAAAAAAGGAAAATGAGCTGATTCCAGGAACCCAAGTGGAAGACGAATTTTGAGAATGATGAGGGCAACGAATGTATAAGGGTGCTTTACTCAATTGATGTATGTATGGATTGTGATAAGAGTTGTATGAGCCCCAATAAAATGATTTATTTTTAAAAAAACAGCAAAAAAAAAAGTTGGAGGTTGAAGGTAGGACTGACTGCCATGCATGTCAATCAGCAATGGGCTGACCCTGATCATCTTTCACTCAAAGGTGGGCAGATTCAAGTGCTACATCTCTGCCATTTTCACACACAGACTGTCTCCTGTATTTGAAGCCCACCAGATTGAATGACTTTATATTTTCTCAATCCCTCTTTATAAAAAGAAAAGCCATGAAGATTTCTACATAGTTCACAGAACTGTTATTTCCAAGTAATAGCAAAATGGTCGGGGCAGAATATATCACTGAGTGCCTATGGCTTAGAAGGATGGAGGAGGAGGAGGAGGAGGCCACCTGCAGGAGAAGCTGTTTATAGAGCAGAAACAGTATCTGATCCTTCCTTGAGAAATTCTGGGGGGGTGGGGGAAGAGAAATTCTGATAAGCTTGACATGTTGCAAAGTTTTCCTGTGTGGGTTATCTGGATTACAGTAATTAAATCCACTGTCATCTAGTTGATACCTCCTCATAGTGACCCTATAGAACTTGGTAGATCTGATCATAGTTTCCCAGCCTGTACATTTCTAGAGAAGCAGACCGCCACACTATTCTACCGTGGAGCTATTGGTGGGTTTGGTCCATCATCTGTTGGCTTGCAGTCCAGGGCTTTAACCACTGCCCCACCTAGAGTACTTCTGGATTGCAAAAAGAAGGATAGTTGATAAAAATGGAACGAGTGACCAGTTAGTGAGACACAGATTGAGTTGGATCTATTGTGAATGACAAATGTGAGTATAGGATTGTTGTTGGCTGCCGTTGAGAGGATTCCAACTCCTAGTGAGAAGATATGTTCACAAGGTGGATTAGCACAGCTCCTGAGGGTCTTCAAACCTATGGCCCTCTAGTTGCAGACTGTTAGGAAATCACTAGGCCCATCTTCTGAACCATCACCCTTTCATCTAGTAGTCGAATGTATAAGTATGTGTATGTGTGAGAGAGAGAGGCTTTCATGGCACGCCAGCAGTGAGATACTGCCAGTCATAAACATAGGTATCACTGTCCAGGCCTTTAACACTTACTCATAGCTGCTCTCATAGAAAATTCTCTTCTGCAGAACCAACATCAGAAGCTCACCCTACTTCCTCCTGCCTCCTGGATTTCCCCTGTCAGCAGTTCCTCAGACAGCATGTGCTTCAGATCTTTCCAGACTCGTGTTCAGAGAATCACTTCCTTCCCGAAGATAACAGCACAGGGCAGCCAGAACATCAGGATTCTGTTCAGAACTGCAGGAGTGAAAACACAGGACAACGAGAGAGAGAAGTCTCCAAACTCTTGTGTGGGAGCACAGGGGAAAGAGAGACGTCAAGGGTTTTATCCAGTTCAGCCTGGGGAAGGTCAGCAAGCCCCAGAGAAGGCAGCACAGGAGTGGGAATGGAGGCCCACTCTGCTCAAAGGGGGAAAAACCATGTGGAATCAGACAAGGGTTTGAAGGGCTTAGAAACCTCAACATTTGGAGTAATGGCTTATAGAGAGGGTAGCCTGAGATCAAGCATCACAAACCAGAGGATCCCTTCCCAGGACAAGTCACATTCTTACAGTGAGTGTTGCCAAGGCCTTACCCAGAAGTCCTTCTTCCTTTGGCAACAAAGGGCACGCTCAGATGAGAATCCTGATGTGTGTAAGGAGTTTCAGCCAGGCTATAACCTCAAGTCAACTCTCATCACATGCCAGAGGACTCAAGCAGGTGAGAGACCCCATGCATGTAATGAGTGTGGACCAGACTTTAGTGTTAGGCCAACTCTCATTACACATCAGAGGACACACTCAGGGCAGAAGCCATGTGAATGCACAGAATGTTCACAAGGCTTTACCTGCAAATCAGCTGTCATCAGACACCAGAGGATACACTCAGGGGAGAAACCACATGTGTGTAAGGAGTGTGGACAAGGCTTTTGGGAAAAGTCAGATCTCATCAAACACCAGGGGACATACTCAGGTGAGAAACCTTATCTGTGTAAGAAATGTGGGCTAGGCATTAGCCAAAAGGCAGATCTCATCAAACACCCGAGGACACATTCATGTGAGAAACCTTACTTGTGTAAGGAATGTGGGCGAGGGTTTTCCTGGAAATCAAATCTCAGCACCCACCAGAGGACACACTCAGGGAGGAAACCAAATGTGTGTAAGGATTGTGGGCGAGGGTTTAGCCAAAAGGCATATCTCATCAAACACCAATGGACACACTCAGGTCAGAAACCTCATGTGTGCAAGGAGTGTGGACAAGGCTTTAGCCAACAGTCACATCTTAAAAGACACCTGAGGAAACACTCAGGGGAGAAGCCACATGTGTGTAAGGAGTGTGGGCGAGGCTTTAGCCAACAGTCACATCTTAAAAGACACCAGAGAATACACTCAGGGGAGAAGCCACATCTGTGCAAGGAGTGTGGGCGAGCCTTTAGCCAGCAGTCAAATCTCAAAACACACCAGAGGATACACTCAGGGGAGAAACCACATGTGTGTAAGGAATGTGGGCGAGACTTCAGAGCCAAGTCAACTCTCATCACACACCAGAGGACACACTCAGGGGAGAAGCCACATGTGTGCAAGGAGTGTAGGCAAGGCTTTATCCACAAGTCAAATCTCATCACACACCAGAGGACACATTCAGGAGAGAAACCTTACATGTGTAAGGAGTGTGGGCAGGGCTTTAGCCAACAGTCGCATCTCAATGCACACCAGAGGATACACTCAGGGGAGAAACCTCATGTGTGTAAGGAGTGTGGGCGAGCCTTTAGCTGGAAGTCAGATCTCATCAAACACCAGAGGATACACTCGGGGGAGAAGCCACATGTGTGCAAGGAGTGTGGGCGAGGCTTTAGCCGAAAGTCAACTCTCATCAAACATCAAAGGGTACACTCTTTCTCCCTAGAGGCAGGCCACACGCTGTCTGCTTCACCTTCCTGTTGACTAACCACTTTGAGCCATGCTTAAGCAGCCAGAGCCCTGGAGATAAGTCCTCTGCCATCGGATCTTTAAGACGTTGCACCCACTGGCCTATGAGCGTACAGCATTCTGCATCATGGCGTGAGTCAAAAGATGGATTTTTGGACTAGTGTTGAACTTATGGAATTGATCTGGGTTAGGATGTTTCCTTCATATCTAATTCTTAATATAAAACGCTCTTACACACATATATGAGTGTCTGGATTTTTTTGTGTTCAACCCAGTCTAATATATTATGGAGACTTTACTAATGTAGATAGAGGACGCAGGCTAGGCTATAGGTGCAACTCAATGCTCATTGCATTTGAGATAATGCACTCGAAGAAGCCACGTGTGTGTAAGTAGTGTTGGTGATGTCTTATTAAGAAGTTACGTCTCCTCACACAGCAGAGGACCCACTCAGGAGACAAGCCCCATGTGTGTTAGTGTGAGCAAGGCTGTAGCAAAAGTCCCATCTTCTCAAACACCTAATGCTGAGGCCTGCACAGCAGTAAAGCGAGAACCTGATGGGACAGAGATGTAAGAAAGAGAAACAGACAAGGTGGGGTTGGGAGGTCTGCTCAGAGTTCAACCCCAGGCAGCTTTATTGAAAAGCTTTCATACAATCCGAGGTCCTTGGCAAGCAAAACATTGCTTTGCACCTTATTCCTTAAAACGTCATGGTACATCTTAATTCAAATCAGTACCTTCTATAATAATCACTTTGTCCTTCAGACAATCAGTATTGTAAAGGGTAATGCAAAGCCTTGGACTACACCCAGGTCCCTGACTTATGGGCCAAACCACCAGTGACTGTCACCCTGGTAGCTGCTCCTTGAGAACCCAAGTGCAGGTGGGAAACCAGATGGGTCAGGACTATGGTAGAGGCTTTAGCTCCAATTCAACTGTCATACATCTCAGGGTTTATTCAGGAGACTGAAGATCAGGTATAAGAAGTGTAGGTGAGACTAACTGGTGAAATCAAATCGTAGACACCAGAGGACATAGTCAAGAGATGCCACATTGTTATTAAGGGGACAAGGCTACTCACCAACTAAATTTTCTTTCCCACCAGAAGACACGCTCGGGAGAAGTCGTGTGTGCAAAATGTGTGTGTGTGTGTGAGCTGTAGCTAGAAGCAAAGACTTTAAACACCAGAAGCTCACTCTGGAGAAGCCTGTTGTTTGCAGTGAGTGTGTGTGGAGGCGTTGGCTGGAGTTCAGCCCTATGTCACAGGACACAACAGAAGCTTTGTACGCCAGAGGATTACACTAGAAGAAGACAGAGGCACACTTCTGTGTACCTCAGAGAACAGGTTTCTGTCGACAGGGAGAATGTGAGTTGTTTGCAACCTAAGCCATACCTCTTGTACCAGAAGCCACAGGGAGAAGAGTTGTGAGGACAGGATCTATGGAGGCAACTTGATTTCAGGGACCTTTTTTAGCTCACGTAGGAAAACAAAATGCTGCCACCACAAATCAGGACGTAACCACCTCTGAAAGATTTTGAGGAGAAATCTGTCTGCCTGTGCTCTGAATAGAGATCCAGGTATCCATCGTAACTACACAAGTGTATGCACATTCTGTAGTCAAATGGAATAACGAAGCTTAAGTCTTCTAAAATTGCTTGACGTTTTTTCTTCATAAACCAGCTCATTCCAACAGTTGTCCTTTCGGTTGTAGCTAAACGTTAATTTACTAAACCACACATACATCTGTGTAACTCATTTGGCTTCAAAAATAAAACTGTTCACTGCCATTTAGTCAATTCTGAATTATAGTGACCCTTGTGGCCAAAGTAGAATGACTTTGGGTTTCTAAGACTAAAGCTCAGGGAGCACAATGCCTCATCTTTGCCCACTGAGCATTTGGTGGATTGGAACTATTATAAAATATTATAAAATAAAATAATATGCAAGAAATACATAGGGGAAATCAGGAACTAGTGTAAGTAGAGTATTAGCTTTGGGTGTTGATGGGGCAAAAAGTCTCAGGTTCCGGGGGAGTACTAGTATTCCCATCTATGGTTTACAAGACTAGTCTAATACTGAGATTACATGCATTCTTTCATGTTTTCGAGAACGCTAATGGTTCATATTGAAAGGTAGTTAGATTTAGGGACAAAGGGGTTGTCACCCCAATGCTGTAAAGGCCACATACAGGGATTGGAAAGAAATCAGGCACCCTACTTGGACACCCACGGTAAGACCCAAAGGAGCATGTACAGAGTGGGACTCCCTAGCACAGGTGAAACTTAAGACCTACCTTCCACCCAGGCCATGACTTCACCCAGGTAGGTCTAAACTCTGCCAGAGGTCAACCAATACCTTCAACCACACCTCCCCAACCAGAGATGTTAAATATACAGGTCACGCCCCCCTATTTTATTCTCTTGGACTCTGCTTCAGTTCAGCCGTAAGTCAAGGGTGGAGGGCTTACTCAGGACCCGCGTGTTCTTGGCCTCTTTGTCCCTGGGGATTCCCCAGTTCCATATGTGTGGGTGTCTTTTCCACATTTTGTGTGCCTAGTTGTGAAATCCAATGCAGCTTCCTTGCATCTTGGCACACTCCAGAAACACTGTGTACCCTTTTGAGACTGTAAAACCTGAAACTTCTGTTCTTCATAAAACACTTGGGTTACAGAAGTGCTTTTGCAACGTGAATTCTTTCAGCGCCGTGAAGCCACTGAGGGGCCCCTGCCAGCGCTGAGATGCTTATGATGCCACTGGATCCAAAGACTTACTACTCACTGGCTTGTGATTGTCCTGCATTTGGCTTCATTGCATGTGTTTTGTGAGTCTGAAGAGGACTTTATGGATTGGTATCCAACATATGGGCTGATATCAGACTACGGCCTCGGACTGGACTGGGTTGGGATGTTTTCTTAATGTACAATTGCTCTTGTATATAAACCTCTTCTTTATACACATGTGTCTCCATGAACTTCTCTAGTCTACCCAGACTAACACACATGAAGAAAGATGAGATGAACAGTAGCTAGGGCAGTTACAATAAAAGGGAGAATAAAGTGAAATGTGAAGAAGTGGGTGAGTGTGACTTTATCAACTGATCCATCCTAAGTTTGTCCTGATATGTGGGATTGCTGATAGGAGCTTTGTAATTACTGTTGCATCTCAAAAAAAGAGTTTTCAAAAGCTGAACAAAGTTCCAAAATTGAAGTGTGTTCATTTCAGGAAATATGTTCATTTTCAGGAAGAACGGGGATATACTTTCATAGCATTGGGAAACCTCATTTTGTTGCTATTGAGATAGATTAGCAGGGCTGCCGTTGTTTTGGGGTGATTGTGTTTGTTTTTTTTTTTCTTTCCAACTTTCCCCTTTTCCCCAAAACCCAAATTAAGTGCCAGCTGGTTGGTAGCACTCATAGCGAACCCTGGTGACAAAGTGAGTTTATACATTGGGCTGCTAACCACATGGCAAGGGAAAACCACCGGCCAACTTTATTCGTTTTCCCTGGGGGGAAATACCTCAGTTCTTGCCTCACATGAAAGCCTGCTTTGTAATCCAAGTGGGTTTTCTCTTTTCTTTTCTTTTTTTTAAAATTTTTTTATTTTAACAATTTATTGGGGCTGATACAATTCTTTTCACAGTTCATACATATACATACATCAATTGTATAAAGCACATCTGTACAGTCTTTGCCCTAATCATTTTTTTCTCTTTTCTTCTTTTACATTTTATTAGGGACTCAAACAACTCTTACCACAATCCATACATATACATACATCAATTGTATAAAGCACATCCATACATTCCCTGCCCCAATCATTCTCAAGGCATTTGCTCTCCACTTAAGCCCCTTGCATCAGGTCCTCTTCCAAGTGGGTTTTATAGAGGACGGGAGAAGTTTCAGGTTTTCCGGTCTCAAAAGAGTTCACGCTATTTCAGGAAGTGCCAAACTGCCCGGAAGCCGCTCTGGGTCCACAAACGAACACGGGCAACCTCATGGGGCTGTGCACCCACACATGTGACCTAAGGCCAGCGAGCGAGCCCCATGCCCAGCGCAGAAGCAGGGTAAAAAAGAGGAGGGAATCCTCTCTGACCCGCCCCTGACCGCAGTGGGGGTCAAAGAGACCGGCCCTCCCACTGCCAGGGTATTTTAAATCTCCAGCTGGGGAGGCATGGTGGAAGGGATTGGTAGACCCCATTGACTGAATTAAGCCGACCTGGGTGGGGTTATGAGCCTGGGCCTAGTTTGGGCCGCCCAGGTATAACGTGTATCTAGCTGGGCGGTGGGCATGGCGCTGGATTGGAGCATGCCCAGTTAGTGTCTTCACAGGTGTTTAATGCTCACCTCATTCCTTCCCAATCTCCGTTATGGGGGCCTATGCAGGGAGGGCAGCCTGTGCATGGGGGAGACAATCCCTCTATCCTTATCCTGGCTACCTAACAACTTCACATGAGAAAGATGAGGCAGTCTCCTTGAAAGAATAGTTACAGTTAATAAAAATGAGGTCTACCCTATGAAAATCTTTCCAATTCCCAGTACCAGTTTACATAAGAAAGAACTCAGCTGCCCTCTAAACAAAGGATACACATTTTGGTTTCCTGTTGAACTTTAGTCCAGACAGTTTGTTTGAAGGCCATGGCCATGGCCACTGCCTCTAGGGATGATCATTGTGGTGCATTGTGATGCAGTTCCTGCTTAGAATGGTTTGAAGAGAATATTCCTCTATGGCTGTGAATTACTGGTGTGTCTCTTAGACCACAAGATCCCTGGGGAGCTGTGGCTAATCTCTGAGGAGTTTGGAACTAATAATTTAAACTCTAATACCATTCCCTCCATCTAATTTGGATTTTATTATATTTACACTTGGTGTTCACACAGGCCTATGTGGCTCTTCCATGTGGACTTAATTGACACCTCACTTCAATGGCAGCTTGTTTGAAGACAAACCTTTAAGACCCCACATGCTGTTATTTTGATAGTTGGATATAAGACCCCTGGGGAGTTGTGGTTAATCTCTGGGTGGTTTGGAACTCACCAAATGCCCTGTGTGAGAAGGATGAGGCTGTTGACTTCTTTAAAGATTCCAATTCTAGAAATCTTGTAGTTTTACTCTGTCCTATTGGGTTACTGTGAGTTGGAATCGACCTGGATAAAATCTTGTTTTAACAGTCAAGAGATTGAAGTTGCCTTTTACAAAATCCTATTCCTTTCAACATGTTAACATTTGTGGTAAAAATATTTAACCACCTATGTGACAAAAGGGGCCCTAGTCGTGTAGTGGTTAAGAGTTGGATCACAAGGTCAGCATTTCAAAACCATCAGCCCCTCCAAGGGAGAAAGATGGAGCTTTCTACTTCCAGAAAGAATTACACACTCAGAAACTCACAGGAGCAGTTCTACCCTGTCTTATGGGGTTGCTAAGAATTAGAATTGACTGCATGTCAGTGAGTTTTCTTTGATATGGGCACCTAACCATCAGCATAGAAATGAGCAGTAAACAAACCAACCAACTGGTGTGAAACTGTGAGTCAAAATAAGCACATTGGCAGTGGGTTTTGGGGTGAAGATTTTTTAAAAAACATTTTATTAGGGGCTCATACAACTCTTATCACAGTCCATACATATACATACATCAATTGTATAAAGCACATCAGTACATTCTTTGCCCTAATCATTTTCAAAGCATTTGCTCTCCACTTAAGCCCTTTGCATCAGGTTCTCCTTTCCCCCCACTCTCCCTCCCCGCTCCCCTCTCCCTCATGAGCGAGCCCTTGATAATCTATAGATTATTATTTTGTCATATCTTGCCCTATCCGGAGTCTCCCTTCACCCCCTTCTCTGTTGTCCGTCCCCCAGGGAGGAGGTCACATGTAGATCCTTGTAATCAGTTCCCCCTTTCCAACCCACTTACCCTCTACCCTCCCAGTATCGCCCCTCAGCCCCTGATTCTGGAGGTATCATCCACCCTGGATTCTCTGTGCCTCCGGCTCCTGTATGCACCAGTGTACATCCTCTGCTCTATCCAGACTTGCAAGGTAGAATTCGGATCATGGTAGTTGGGGGGGTAGGGTGAAGATTTTAGTAGTGTTGGGGTCCATGCTGTGCTTCAAACGATCCCTTCCAGGATGGACAAGACTCCCAGGGCCAGGGCCAGGGTGTAGTGATAGACTGACTCAGTGGACTTTCTTCAACAGCCAATTACCAGCCCCAAGTATATTCCCAGCCCAGCAGCTATGCCTATAGGTTAAATTAAACCCTTTTCTGTAGGGTTGATAGTGCATAAGGAGACCCCATGCCTAGCAGAGTAGAATGGTGCTCCATAGACTTTTTACTGGCTAATTATTTTAGTAGTAGATTGCAAGAGCCTTTTCTTCCAAGTTCCTTAATTCTTCATGAGAGAACCAATTCACTGTGTGGGAACAATGCCTCTCTGAGTGGTCTGTTGGACTTGCAATCTACTTTCAATCAAGGTCTTTCTTATGGAAACTGACTCTTCTTGTACATGCTCCTAATTGGCCATCTTACTATTTAACAATCCAAGGTCCTGAGAAGTAATTTCAGGACCTAAATGTAGCCTAACTTTCTGTGAAGGCACTGCATGGAGTCAGGGTTCCCACTGTAGGCCACAGTCCTTCACAAACAAGTGCTTTTAGATTTTAGGCTCTAATGCAAATACCATGGACCCACATCCTGACTCAGCACTTACTGATTCCGAGCCAGTCGTGTTTCATCAATCTCTTCTTACCCCTATGTATGAATACACATTGAGAATGATCACACCCCACAGGGATCAATCAGGGCTGGCATTGTCATTGACCTCAGTGTCTATAGATGCTGCACCCCTTAGTTGGAGTTCAAATGTAGGGACTTCAGTTTATGGTAAGAACGAACTCTTAAAATGTGAAAAGTTTCATTGGGACAAAATTCACATATCATTCACTTTCATAGGTCAATCGTATTAAAAAGTGTTGTGTAATCATCACTATAATCTATCCTAGAACATTTTCTTCCTTGTTGTATTCATTACTAGCTTCCATTTCCCTCCCGCCTCCCCTCCTGCACCCCCAAGAAGCATTACTCCAGTTACTGTTGCTATAGATTTACCCATCTTTGAGTTTCTTATACTGCAAAACATACCCCAAAATAGCCAGCAGAAAAACACCAACAACAGTATGAAAATATGCCAGAGGAGAAAACCTCAACTGAGAAAAAAACAGGAAATACTAAAAAGTAGAGCAAATTTAAAATGGGTTAAAAGATGAATCAAATGAACAAGTGGTAACATTTTAACTTAGTGAGATCTGCCATAGTCGAGTTTACCAGGCCCTGTGAGAGCAGGGCTATGCCCACTCATCTACTATAGTTGCAGGGGATTCCTCAGCTTGTAGAGACCCTTGGCCCCTGGGCTCCAATTGTCACCCATTGCTTCTGAAAATGGAATATTCACAATTTAAGCTCTGTTACCATTTTCTCCTTCGGATTTGGATTTTATTCTCTTCATTCTAGATCACACATGCTGATGTGTTTCTTCCATGTGGAATTAGTTGTCACCTCAGTTCGATGACTCCTTGTTTGAAAACAAACTCTTAAGCCCCCGGATGCTATTATTTTTTATTCCGGGTACCATCTCATGTAGATGGCTGCTTGTTGAAGGGCAAACCTTTAACACCCAGATGCTATTATTTTTGATAGCCCGGGGCCATCTGATTTCTTTACCACACTTTGCTGTGGCATCCCTCTCTTCATGAAGTGAGGACCTAGCCAAGGTCATGTCATAAGAACTGATTGTTTTTATATTGGGATTAGAATTAAGTGGAAGCCTGACATCCATTTACATATCTATGATTTATAAACATGATTTATAAAAATCTCTGATTCACTTTAGAGGCCTCATTATCATTTTATGAAAGAAAATTATCAATCATGCACATGGAACATAAAATAATCTGTTGATAGTATCATTAATTGAACCAATGGTATAGAATTTAACACACTGTTGAGGAAAGTAAGGTATATACATGCATATACTGAACCTGCAATCCATGAATTGTTCATTTGTACAGGTTAAACTCTTAAATGATGTTGCACTGTTTACATTGACCATGGGAGTTGGTGATAGGGAAAAATTTCTAGTAGCAATTTTCTTTTTTTTGCAGGGACAGTAACAGACTTATCAGATTAGTACATGTCATGGTAAAGCTCAGAGGGCATTAAAATAGTAAATCTGCCACTTTGAAATGGCACTCATCCATTTCTTCTCACACCAGAGACTTTTAGTCTTAAGTCCAAGAGCTGCAACTACGTTTGAGGTAAAGGCCCTTCCCTTTAGTGGGGTTTCCACGTTGAGTCCTTCTGGTGTAGTCTGTGAGGATGTGTCCTTGAAAGCACAGAGTCTAGGGTGAGAGTAGTTTATAGCACATTTCCTGGCTCTCCACAGGCTGGATAGAAACTAGGTCAAAAGTGTGTAATTATGATCACAATACTGGGTTCCATCTACAAGGAGTATGCCCCCCCAAATGGAAAAAAGCTCAGCTAGAGACTAGTTTGAAGGTGATAAGGTTGTTTTGTCAAAAAAATTTAAATACATAGCTTTGAAAATAGTCCAAGTTTGGGGCCTAAATTCTCATCAGTATTGTTAGCACTTTTTCCCAATGGGTAGTTGCTTCTCCCACTTTACCCCACAAGGGAAGGAAATGCCTCCTCAGAAACATAGATGCCCCCTCTCAGCCTGATCTTGACCTGAGAGGGTGAAAAAGAAGAGAAGAGAGAATGTAAAAGGAAAACCTCGGAAAAAGAAAGGAGAGCCAAAAGGAAGAAGAGAAAGTACCGGAGAGAAGGGTGTTGGCAGGACCAGAGTGGGACAGAATATACAAACAAGACAATATTTGTGGCCATGCACTTGATATGGGTCACTGGCCTTTGCTGACCTAGGTGATGTGTGAGACAGACTATCACATATTTCATGCCTGTGTACCTTATTAAGCATTTTTGTTTGGAGGAAATATACCTCTTCCTCCTGCCTCCTGGATCTCTCCTGTCACCGATTCCTCATTAAGCATGTGCTTCAGGTCTTCCCTGATTTGCGTGCAGAGACTCCAATGCAGGGAGGATATTCCAGCCCAGGGCAGTCAGAGCATCAGGAGTCTCATCAGAACTGGAGGAGTGAACACACAGCAGGAGGGGAGAGAGAAGTCTGGAAACCCTTGTGTGGGAGCACAGGGAGAGAGACCTCCAGGGCTTTATCCAGCCCAGCCCAGGGAGAGTCAGCAAGCCCCAGAGAAGGCAACACAGGGGTAGGAGAGAAGCCCCATTCAGCCCAAAGGGCGAACAGCTCTATGGAAACAGACTAAGGGTTGAAGGAATTAGAAAGCTCCAGATTTGGGGCAGCCAGCTCTAGAGAGGACGAGCCAGACTAGAGTGAAATGAGACACCGCCACATACCAGAAGACTGTCTTCCTGGAGAAGCTCTGTGTTTGCAGGGTGTGTAGATGAGGCTTTAGCCACAAGTCATCTCTCATCACACACCAGCGTACACACGCGTGTGAGAAACCAAACATGTGCCTGGAGTGTGGGTGAGGCTTTAGCCAGAAGTCACATCCCATCAGACACCAGAGGACACACTCAGGGGAGAAACCTTATAGCTGCCTGGAGTGTGGGCGAGACTTTTCTTGCAAATCAAATCTCATCCGACACCAGAGGACCTACTCGGGGGAGAAGCGACATGTTGACAAGTAATGCAAGCAAGGCTTTCGTCATACATGGTCTCATCACAGAGGAGACTCAGAGGAACCTGACATCTGCCTGGAGTGTAGACAGCTTTTAACTGGAAGTCAGTACTTCTTAAGCACCAGAGGACACACTCCTGTGAGAAGCCTTTCATGTGCCTCTAGTAAAGGCTTTATAAGAACTTTGGGCTTGTTTCGGCAGACAGGTGACACAATTGGGATGAGCCACATGCAGGGAGTGTGGACAAAGCTTCACTGACCCAGGCCAGGTCCCCCACAAAGGGACATACTCTATGAGGAATCTTATGTTTGTAGTGGCTGTAACCAAGGCCTTACTCTACATTACTTTCTCATGCACCACATTACCCTGGATACCAGCTCTGTGTGTGCAGGGAAATGCTCCAGATGTGACCAAGACACATTTCCATATACCTCCGAGAACATCGTTTTTGAGGGGTGCAGCTGGTGGGCATGGATAGTGGGAGGTGATTTCACAATGAATTAAACCTCCTCTTGCACCACAGGGAATTCGGGGAGAGGAATCGGAGGGCAGGGTCTGGTCAAAATTTCATTTCACTGCCCCTCAGCAGAGGACAAAACGTGTCCACCAGCCATCGGTCCTTGCCTCACCAGTGAGGGCATTTCAGAAGAAGCCTTTTGAGGGAGTCCGTGGTAACTACACAAAGGTTTCCACCTTCTATAACCAAATGGAACAGAAAGGAGAAGGTTCCGTCTTCTAAGAATGGTGGACCGGCTTTCTTTCATGGAGCTTGTTTTTCAAATGCCTGATGGTCTTTCCGTTGTAATATTTTTCTTTAATCAACTGTAAGTCTTGCTCCTGTCACTGATGTGTTTTCAAATGTACGTAATATACAAATTCACAATCACATTTTCTTTCATGAATTCAACACAAAACAGGTTCTAAAACATTTATTGGTGGGACTGGTCTGAATAGACTTGAATACGTCTGGAATCTTTCTGTACCCTTGGAACAAATGTTGTTCCTGAATGCTTGGTTTTCAGTTCTAATCCAATGTCTTGTTACACTTACTCTCTCTCTCAGACCTTGAAGTCAGCTTGTCTGAGCTGTCTATTTTCCAGGATCAGAGAAGGGAAGAGAGGGCATGCAGATGAATCATTTATTCTTATATGTTAAGCCTGGAAGGTTGGGTTTCTGGGATGGAGGGGGGCCTTCACCCTTGTTAGTTGGAGATGAGTCTCAATCACATTCTCATAATTAATATTGTTGCCCACTGTAACCTCCCATAGTAGTGCTGCCTTAAAGTTACCTCTTACAAGCACCTTACCTGCAGCTTTATCTATAGGAGCAGACATTTGCTATTGCTCTCAAGGCTCAGGAGACGGTCACTCTCTCTTACCTGCTGTGGCAGTTACATACTCTTTTGTCAATTTGAAAGAAGGCCTGGAGTCTAGCCTGTCAATCAGGTCATAGCAATGAGGCCTCTGTGGGCCTTCTCCTAAGGATTCTGGGAATTCTTGTCTTCATCCCTGGAGGCAGGACACACTCTCTGTGCAAGAGATTCCTGCTGACAAGCCACATGAAGCTGTACTGCTGGAGCCAGAGCCCTGGCGCTGGAGGAGCCACGTGGAGACCCACACCAGTGCTGAGATGCTTCCACTGCCATTGGATCCACAAGACTTTCCACCCACTGGCCTGTGATCTTCCTGCATTCGACATCATTGCATATGTTGTGTGAGTCTGAAGAGGAATTTATAGACTGGTATCGGACATACAGGCTAGTATCAGACTCATGGATCAGACTGGGCTGGGATGTTTTTTCAATATACAATTACTCTTTTATATAAAGCTCTTTCTTATACATATGTGAGTATCTATGAAATTGTTTCTCTAGTCAACCCAGACTAACACACCTGACCCAGCACTGGTGTTAGGTTACTCCATCAATGAACTCAGAGACCTTTAGGGTTAAGGTACAGCCCACTTTGTTGCCTATGTGGTTACCTGTAATTAGGGGGCTTAATGCCCTGAGAGTATAAAGGTTGGTGTTGGAAATATATTCTCTCTCTGCACCGATCTGGCTCCTGAAGTCATGGAAGAGGTGAACTCCCGTAACTTTTATCTGTTTCTTAAATTTCTTCCCTTCAGTTTCACATCTGTTCCTTAGGACCATTCCGAATGTGAAGCTGGACTTCGCAAAAGCCTTTAACCATGCCCAAACATTTCCAGTCTGATTGCTTTAGGCCTTATGACTACCTCACATGTCAAATTACCAATGATAAGTCTAAAGACCCCTCAACACATTTCTGATACCAGGTCAAAGGATATTCAGCCATGTGACCAAAGCCCTTCTATCAGAGGACAAAACCCTGCCAATGTCATTCCATATCACTCTGATGTCCTTTGCCACAACCCTAATAAAACCTTCACTGACTAGCGGAGCTCTGGTGGCATAGTGAGTTATGCTTTAGACTGGTAACCACTAAGTCAGCAATTCGAAACCATCAGCTGCTCTATGGGAGAAAGATGAGGTATTCTATTGCTACAAAACATTGCACTCTTAGGAACCAAAGAGGTAGTTCAACCCTGGCTTATCAGTTTGCTGTGAGTCAGTGGCATTGAGTTTGGTTTTCTGGGTTAGAATGGCTGGAGGGGAGGCCTTACAGAGCAGATAATAGGGGTGGGGCTACTGAGATCAGCTCCTCAATACCAGGGGATACAAAAAAGAAAAAAGCTCCCCTGGGCATTTGTCCCACTAGATGAGCATCAAGCAACTCACTCTGAGTTATTGCACTCAGTGGCGTCGCCTGAGAAGGTTCTCTCTGGTCACTGTATTTTTTTTGTAAGAGTAGTTTCACTCGAACATCTTTTTTTTGTGATGGCCAATTTAAGAGAACAGCATGCAGCTGCGAGATTTCATTTCCTGCTTGGAAAAAAATGCCACAGAAACTTGTGATGTGAAACACAGCTTACAAGAATAATGCTTTGCACTGAAGCTACAGCTTAGGGAGAGGGGCATGTCTGATCAGAGCACATGGGAGCAAAAAGAGGGGGAGGAAGAGAGAGTGGAGCACATCCTGGCCCACCAAGCCTTGAGGACCATATCCCTGCTCGGAGCAGTCAATGCACAAAGAGGACCATAAGGCTTGCCCCAGTAGGAGACACAACATCCCTCACTGACCCATAGCCCTACAGGGACAACAATGGAGACACAGAGTGGGAATTGCGCCCTATCTGACCCCACCACACCAAGGTAAAGCATTAAGGGCAGAACAGCAAGGGGAACAGAGAAAGGAAGTCACAAGGGAGTACCAAAAATAGACTTTGGGGCCAGGGAGTGGCACCACATCAGACTCGACCAGAAAATACTCCAAAAAGTCAACAAACAGACCTTGAATGATTTACAGGCTTTTCTTTCTTTCTTTTTACCCCCTTGTCATTGGTGTTTTTGTTGTTGGCCTTGTTTTGTTTTCTTTTGTCACTTTGTCTTGCTCTGTCTTGTTTTTGTGTGTGCATATTATTATCTCTGCAGGTCAATCTAGATAAGATAGGTTGGATAAACAATCTGGAGGAGAAAACATCCCGATGGTTCGGGGAACATGGGACGGGGGAGATCAGGGAAAGGAAGTGATGTTAACCAACCCAAGGATAGGGAAGAACAAGTGATCCAAAATCAGTGGTGAGGAGGGTGTAAGAGACCTGGTAGGTCTTAATTAAGGGCAATGTAATGGAGAGGAATTACTGAAACCCAAATGAAGGGTTGAGCTGAGCATGATAGTGGGACAAGAGGAAAGTAAAGGAAACAGGAAAGAACTAGGAGGCAAAGGGCATTTATAGAGGTCTAAATATAGGCATGTACGTATGTAAACATATTTCTTTTTCAAAAATCATTTTATGGGGGGCTCATACAACTCTTATCACAATCCATACATCCATCCATTTTGTCAAGCACATTGTACATTTGTTGCCATCCTCATTCTCAAAACATTTACTTTCTGCTTGAGCCCTTGATATCAGCTCCTCATTTTTCCACTCCCTCGCCCCTCCTCTGGCCTCATGAATCCTTAATAATTTATAAATTATTATTTTGTCATATTTTACATTTTCCAATGTCTTCCTTTCCCCACTTTTCTGTTGTCCATCCCCCAGGAAGGAGGTTATATGTAGATCCTTGTAATCTGTTCCCCCTTTCCACCCCACCCTCCCTCCATCCTCCAGGTATCGCTACTCTCACCAATAGTCCTGAAGGGATCATCCGCCTTGGATTCCCTGTGTTTCCAGTTCCTATCTATACCAGTGTACATCCTCTGGTCTAGCCAGATTTGTAAGATAGAATTGGGATCATAATAGTGTGGAGGGGAGGAAGCACTTAGGAACTAGAGGAAAGTTGTATGTTTCATCATTGTTACACTGCACCATGACTGGCTCATCTCCCACGGACCCTTCTGTAAGGGGATGTCCAGTTGCCTATAGATGGGTCTTGGGTGCCCAATCTACACTCCCCCTCATTCACAATGATTTTATTTCTTGTTCTTTGATGCCTGATACCTAATCCCTTTGATACCTCGTGACCACACAGGCTGGTGTGCTTCTACCATGTGGGCTTTGTTGAATGCTTCTCAGCTAGATGGCCGCTTGTTTACCTTCAAGCCTTTAAGACCTCAGACACAATATCTTTTGATATCCGGGCACCTTCAGCTTTCTTCACCACATTTGCTTATGCACCCATTTGTCTTCAGTGATCATATTGGGGAGGTGAGCACACAATATGATTTTTTTTGTTTTTTTGATGTCTGATACCTGAACCCTTCAACACCTCATGACCACACAGGCTGGTGTGCTTCTTCCATGTGGGCTTTGTTGCTTCTGAGCTAGATGGTCGCTTGTTTACCTTCAAGTCTTTAAGACCCTAGACACTATATCTTTTGATAGCTGGGCTCCATCAGCTTCTTTTTAAAAAATATTTATTTTTTTAATAAATCATTTTATTGGGCTCATACAACTCTTATCACAATCCATACATACATCAATTGAGTAAAACACTTATACATTTGTTGCCCTCATCATTCTCAAAATTCGCCTTCCACTTGGGTTCCTGGAATCAGCTCATTTTCCTTTTTTCTCTCCCCCTCCCTCCCTGCTCCCTCCTCCCTCATGAACCCTTAATAATTTATAAATTATTATTTTATCTTATCTTACACTGCCCGGCATCACCCCCTCACCCATTTTCCTTTTGCCCATCCCCCAGAGAGGAGGTTACATGTAGATCCCCGAGATCGGTTCCCCCTCTCTACACCCCCTTTCTTCCTGGTGTTGCCACTCTCACTGCTGGTCCTACATCAACTTTCTTTAGCACATTTGTTTATGTACCCACTTTGTCTTCAGTGATCATGCCAGAAGGTGAGCATCATGGAATGCCAGTTTAATAGAATAAAGTATTCTTGCATTGAAGGAGTACTTGAGTGGAGACCCCATGTCCATCTGCTACCTTAATACTAAGTTTATAAATATATGCACATAGATCTATTTACCCAGTCTCATATATAAATATATTTACATATATACATGCTTTTATTTAGACCTCTATAGATGCCCTTTGCCTCCTAGTTCTTTCCTCTATTTCCTTTTACTTTCCTCTTGTCCCACTATCATGCTCAGCCTTCATTTGGGTTTCAGTAATTCCTCTCGGTTACATTGCCCTTGATCAAGCCCTACCAGGCCTCCTACACCCTCCTCACCACCGATTTGGATCACTTGTTGTTCCCTCGTTCCTGGGTTTGTTAACACCACTTCCTTTCCCCCTACCTTCCTCTCTCTCATGTCCCCCTAGAACCATTGGTTACATTGTTTTCTCCTCCAGATTGTTCATCCAGGTAAATATATTTCTATATCATGATGGTGATATAGATCTATATGCATTTATTTATAAGCTTAGTATTAAGGTAGCAGATGGACATTGGGGCCTCGACTCAAGTACTCCCACAATACAAGAACACTTTGTTCTATTAAATTGGCATTCCATGATGCTCACCTTCCCAACTTATCAATGAAGACCAATCAGTGCATAAGAAAACGTGGTGCAGAAAGCTGATGGTGCCGGGCTATCAAAACATAGAGCTTCTGGGGTCTTAAAGGCTTGAAGGTAGACAAGCGGCCATCTAGCTCAGAAGCAATAAAGCCCACATGGAAGAAGCACACCAGTCTGTGTGATCACAAGATGTTGATGGGTCAGGTACCAGGCATTAAAGAATAAAAAATCAAATTCTTGTGAAGGAGTAAGAGTACAGAGTGGGGACCCAAGACCCATCTGTAGGTAACTGAATAAACATACAACTTTCCTCTAGTTCCTAAATGCTTCCTCCCCTCCACACTATCATGATCCCAATTCTACCTTACAAATCTGGCAAGACCAGAGGATGTACACTGGTTCAGATAGGAACTGGAAACACAGGGAATCCAGGGCGGATGATCCCTTCAGGATCAGTGGTAACAGTGGCAATACTGGGAGGGTGGAGGGAAGGTGGGGTGGAAAGGGGAAACCGATTACAAGGATCTACATATAACCTCCTCCCTGGGGGATAGACAACAGAAAAGTGGGTAAAGGGAGATGTTAAGATATGACAAAATAGTAATAATTTATAGAGGGTTCATGAGGGAGGGGGAGCAATGTGAGAGGGGGAAAATGAGCTGATACCAAGGGCTCCATCAAAAAGGAAATGTTTTAAGAATGATGATGGCAACAAATGTACAATGTGCTTGACACAATGGATGTATGTATGGATTGTGATAAGAGTTTTATGAGCCCCCAATAAAATGATTTAGAAAAAAAAGTAAATTTCCTCACCATCTGCAGAAGATCAACCCCCTCCCATTTGAAAGTCCCATATAAGAACTAGAAACTTTCCTGAGACAACTTCCTCATCTCAGCTCCAGAGGAGAGGGACCTGCTTCCCTCCCAGAGCAAAGTGTCTCTCAACTATGCTTAAGGTAGTCCCTTCTCACCTCGCAGGAAGGACCCACTGTATCCCTTTTGAAATGACTCCATGCTTCAATAAAACTGTGGCTTATATCTTTGCTGCTGTGCATGTGTGTGTGAGCTAGGCTTATCTCTGGATACTAATAAACCACAGGGATTTGGAGCTTGCTGGTTCCCTGGTAGATGGCAGTAAGGGAACTGAACTTCATAGTAATCAAAAATATATTTATATATATTTCCAATGACAATAAACCCAATTGTTTTTTTATTTGATGTTAATATTCCCTGCAACAAACAAATAAAATAACCCCACTGCTATATCAAGAGTCCCCAGGGATGAGTGAAACCTCTTTCTAAGTATTCTTTAATGTCCCCAAACCAGACTTTCAAGTGTGCCATAACATTATTTTGTCACATGTTTTATTTTAAAACTAACCCATTTTTTTCTTCAAAATAAAAACAAGTTTCACTTTAAAAAATGTTTCTTATATCATACTGAGCCCTGGGGAATTTATGGTTATGAACTTGTTTGCTTACCAGAAGGTATCCAGTTCAAAATCATCAGCTGCTCTGGAGGAGAAATACTTTCTAGACCCATAAAGAACAGTCCTCTAGGAAACTCACAAGGGCAGTTCCACCTTGTCCTATAGAGTCCATATTGACGTTGCCAGAAAGTTTAGATTTTTGGTTTGGATCTATCTCATACATATATTCATACTGAACTGAATTAAAAAAAGATATATTTTGATTACTAGTTAAAAATATAATTTATTCTCTGAATAACGTCCAGGTAAAGGGTAGATTAAATTTACCAAATCACATGAACTATTTATGTATTTTATATTTATAACAGTCTTCTATTCTCTTTCTTTTTCTTAAATCATTTTTGTGGGGTTGGGGGCTCATACAGCTCTTATCACAATCCATCCATGCATCCATTGTGTCAAGTACATTTGAACATTTGTTGCCATCATCATCTTCAAAACATTTTCAACTTTTATTTTCTATGAGCATGATGATAGTTTGTTCCTCATTTTGAGGACTTAGGGAGGAGGCATATAATCACAGGAAAGCCCTGGAGGTGAGGGTAACACTCGACTGACATGGTGAGAGTGGGCTTTGTCCTCCCAGCCTGTTGCCCTTTACTCAAGGGCAGGCCAACAAGGGCAGGAGCTTCCCCATCCCGGACTGTAGGTTCCAGAACCCTGACACAGTCCTCTGGGTTCTACTTCACTAGAAAAAGTTTGGTGGAAACAATTCCCAGCCAGCGCTAGGGGGCGCCCGCGTCAGGCCTGGGGAACGGACGCGCCTCTGACGTCATCACGCGGCGAGGGGCGGGGCGGGAGCCCTCGGTGAAAGCGGCCGCTGGACCTTCTCTTCGGTGCGGATTTTGGAGAGAAAGGCCGAAGGGAAGCTTCACTGAGCAGTGTCTGCGGGGTGACGAGCAGGTATTCTGAGGGAGGGACCGGGAGCCGAGGACGCGGTGACCACTGTCTGGCCCGTCCCGCCTGCCCCGCGGCGGCTCTGTGGCGGCCGAGGGAGCCGCAGCCTGACCGCCGGGCGGACGGGCTCCGGGGAAGCCCGCGCCGCTGACTGACTGACAGCTGAGCGCGGCCGCAGGGTCCACGACGCCCGAGTGGTTTTTCCCGCGCGGTCACGAGGCGCAGGGAAGGTGGGCCCATCGTCGGACAGGAGGAGGTTTCAGGTTGTGGGCTGCGTTCTGCGGGTTGAATGTCCTCTGGTTCCTGGGATTGCGCTTGTGGGGACGGATGCGCTGTCCTAGACGCGCTTTGGGGCCCAGGAAAGTGTGCGGGAGACGGCCGGGTCCTCGAGTTGCGGGGAGCTCCGTGACCCGTCGGTCGGGACTGTGCCTGGGCCGCGAGTGACCTCGAATTTCGAATTTCATTTTTGAGGCGGTGGGTGGCATGACTCCAGGACAAAGAGCATAGAGAGGGCTACTCGATCCAAGCGTTTCCGGGTCTTTGGGTTGTGGGGTGGGTGCAGAGGGCATTAAATATACTCTTATCCCGAGTTGGTCGTGCGAAGGCTAGGGTAGCAAACCCGGCAATTTTCTGGCGGAGAGCGCCTGATTGGTGCTGCATACTTCGTGGTCGTGGTGGGAATCCGGCACTGGGCGGGTAAGTAAGGTGCGCGTGTGTATGTCATACGGGCTGGAGACATCCCAGATGGTGGTTGAGTTGGGGCAAGGCCGGATGTGCTTCATTTTATGCCGGCATGGGGAGGTGTTAGGGATTCATATTCTGTTAGTATAACGTCCCTTAGGTATTGTGAGATTGTCCGCCAGGCCTGCATGTAGTTTCTAGTGATTTTAGAGGTGGGAGAGATTTGGAGACCCGTTAGGAGGGCTGGCTGACCCCTTGTGACTTTGATCCAATTTTCTTGATTGAATTGAAGAAACTGAACAAACTGTAGTATCCAGTCGTGTTCTGTTCAAGAAACAAACGGGGCAATCTTTGTTGTAGCATTCAGAACCCTCATTTTGATGCTATAGAGACAAGTGAGCAGAGCTGGCCAACTCCCCTTTGAAAACAAAAACCCAAACTCAGTGCCATCATGTTGGTCCCTACTTGTAGTGAATTCTGGTGACATGGTGAGTTATACTTTGGTCTGCTAACCACAAGGTCAGCAATCGAAAAACCACCAACCATGAGAAGGATGAGGTCTCCTCAAATGAAGAGTTACAGTTTAGGATACCCACAGAGGCACATAAGGTCACCCCTTTGACAAATCTTTCCAAGTCCCAATACTATATATATATATAAAATTAAAGGACTCTGCAAATGGTTCACATTTTGACCCACAGAGCTTCCTGTTGGAAGTGGGTCCAGGCTGTTTTTTTGTTGTTGTTTTTTTTTGGAAGGCGTAGCCCACTACCTCCAGCAATGGTAATTGTAGTGCATTGCGATGTGGAATTCCCTGTTAGAATGGTTTGAGGAGGGAGGGAGAACAAAAAAAAAAAGAGGACCTGATGCAAAGGCTTAAGTGGAGAGCAAATTCTTTGAAAATGATTAGGGCAAAGAATGTACAGATGTGCTTTATACAATTGATGTACGTATATGTAAGGGTTGTGATAAGAGTTGTATGAGCCTCTAATAAAATGTTTAAAAAATTTTTTAAAAAAAAGAATGCTTTGAAAAGACTGTTCTTCTCTGGCTGTGAATTACAGGTATGTCTCTTAGACCACAGGACCCTTGGTATTTTGAAACTCACCAAATGGCCTGTTGGCAAAAGATGAGGCACTTGGCTTCCATAGTTTCTAATTTTAGAAAACTTGTAAGGTGATTTTACTCTGTCCTAGAGGGTTGCTGTGAGTTGTAATTGACTAGAATAAGACCTTGGTGTCAATAGTCAAGATAATCAAGTTTCCATTTTAAAAATCTGACTCCTTTGAAAATGATGGAATTTGTGGTGAAAATGAGAATATTTAACCACCTATATGATATAAGGATTTTTAGTGATATAGTGGTTAGGAATTGCACTGCTAACCACAAGGTCAGCAGTTCAAAACCACCAGCTGCTCAGAGGGAGAAAGATGAGGCTTTCTAATTCTGGAAAGAGTTACACACTCAGAAACTCACAGGGGCAGTTCAGTCCTGTCCAATATGGTTGCTGTGAGCCAGAATCAATTAGATGGCAGTGAACTTTATGCAACATAGGCAACTAACCCTCAGAATAGAAAGGAGCTATAAACAAATAAGCAAGCAAGCAAAACAGCTGTGGTGGTGAAACTGAGTCAGAATCAGCACACTGGCAGTGGAGTTTTAGCATGGACATTTTACTAGTGTTGGGGCAGGGCCGATGTTGTGCCTCAAATGATCCCTTCCAGGATAGATCAGTATTCCAGGGACGGGGTCAGGGTATAATGATAGACTGACTCTGGGCTCTCTCCAACAGCCAGTTATCAACCCCAAGCATTTCCCTCCTCCAGCACCTATGTCTATGGGTCAAACCAGACCCATTTCTGTGGAGTTGATGCCAGTGCATAAGGAGACCCTGTGCCCAACAGAGTAGAACTGTGCTCCATAGGATTTTCACTAATTATTTTAGAAGTAGCTTCCAAGAGTCTTTTCTTCCAAGTTCCTTAATTCTTTTTCAAAATCATTTTATTAGGGGCTCATACAACTCTATCACACTCTATACATACATCAGTTGTGTAAAGCACGCTTATACATTCATTGCCCTCATCATTCTCAAAACATATGCTCTCCACTTAAGCCCCTGGCATCAGGTCCTCAGTTTACCCCCCCTCCCTCATGAGCCCTTGATAATTTATAAATTATTATTTTGTCATATCATGTCCTGTCCGATGTCTCCCTTCACCTACCTCTCTGTTGTCGATCTCCTAGGGAGGAAGTCACATGTAGATCCTTGTAATCGATTTCCCCTTTCCAACCCACTCTCCCTCTGCACTCCCAGTATTGCCACACACACCACTGGTCCTGAAGGGATCATCCACCCTGGATTCCCTGTGTTTCCAGTTCCTATCTGTACCAGTGTACATCCTCTGGCCTAGCCAGACTTGCAAGGTAGGATTCGGATCATGATAGTGATGGGGAGGGGGAGGAAGCATTTAGGAACTAAAGGAAAGTTGTATTTTTCATCCTTGCTACATCATACCCTGAATGGCTGTCTCCTCCCCAAGACCCCTCTGCAAGGGGATCTCCAGTGGCTGACAAATGGGCTTTGGGTCTCCACTCCGCACTCCCTGCCTCATTCACTATGGTAAGATTTTTTTGTTCTGATGATGCCTTAGACCTGATCCCTTCGACACCCTCGTGGTCACACAGGCTGGTGTGCTTCTTCCACGTGGGCTTTGTTGCTTCTGAACTAGTTGGCCACTTGTTTACCTTCAAGCTTTTAAGACCCCAGACGTTATATTTTTTGATACCCAGGCACCATCAGATTTCTTCACCACATTTGCTTATTCGCCTACTTTGTCTTTGGCTATTGTGTCGGGAGGGTGAGCATCACAGAATGCCAATTTAATAGAAGAAAGTGTTCTTGCATCGAGGGAACACTTGAGTGGAGGCCCAATGTCCTTCCACCACCTTAATACTAAACCTATAAATATAGGCACATAGATCTATTTCCCCATCCTCATATATAAATATATTTGCATATGTACATGTCTTTATCTAGACCTCTATAAATGCCCATTGCCTCCCAGCTCTTTCCTCTATTTCCCTTGACTTTCCTCATGCCCCATTGTCATGCTCCGTCCCCACCTGGGTTTCAGCAATACCTCTTGGTTGCATTACCCTTGGTCATGCCCTACCAGGCCTCCCACACCCACCTCACCACTAATTTGGATCACTTGTTGTTCCCTTGTCCCTGGGTTTGTTAAAACCGCTTCCTTTCCCCCGACCTCCACCTATCCCATGTCCCCCTGGAACTGTCAGTCCCGTTGTTTTTCCTCCACATTGTTCATACTGCCTATCTTATTTAGACAGACCTGCGGAGATAATAACATGCACAAAACAAGACAGAGCAAAACCAAGCAACAGTATACAACAAAACAACAACAAACCACTGACAAAGAACAAGACAAAACACAACAAGAAAGAAAAGCTTGTAGTTAGTTCAAGGATCGTTTGTTGGCCTTTAGGAATGTTTTCCAGTCCAGTCTGTTGGGGCACCACGCCTTGGCCCCAAAGTCCACTTTCAGCATTCCCTGGGGACCTTGCCACTCCATTCCCTTGCTGTTCCGCTGCACTCCTCCAGTGCTTTGCCTTGCTGTGTGGTGGGATCAGGTTGGGTGCAATTCCCACACCGTGTCTCCGGTGCTGTACCCCACAGGGCCATGAGTCAGTGAGGGTGTCATGTCTTAGAGTGGGGCTGACCATGTGATCCTTTCTGTGGACTGGCTGCTCTAATTGGGGTCATCGTCCTCAAAGCCTGGTGGGCCAGGATGTGCTCCACTCTCTCCTCCTCCCCCTTCAACTGTTCCCGTGTGCTCTGATCAGATATGTCCCTCTCCCGGAGCTGCAGATTCAATGCTGTCCTTTGATATAAATTATTCTGGGGGAGAGGGGCAGGCATCCACTTAGTATTTGGTACTGGGACCAGCCTCCCAGACCTCTCCACTGGTTCCCTACTCCATGCTGGAATGTTGCGTTCACACCTCATCTGGTTTCTTTACCATACTTTGCTGTGGCATTCATATCTTCAGTGATCTCTTCATGAGGTGAGAATCAGCCAGGGTCATGTCATCAGAACTACTTGTTCATATATTGGGGCTAGAATTAAGTGCGAGGCCCAAATCCATTTATGTATCTATGGTTTATAAACGTCTGGTTCACTTTGGAGGTCTCATCATTTTATGACAAAAAATTATCATTCCTCTCCTTGGGGCTAAAATAATCTATTGATAGTGACATTAATTTATCCAATGATATAGAATTTAGCACACTAATGAGCAAAGTAAGGTGTACATTATAGATTGAACCACAAACTATGAATTATTAATTTGTAAATATTAAACTCTTAAAATGATGGAGCACTATTTACATTTACCATGGGAGTTAGTGATAGGGAAAAATTTCCAGTAGCATATATTCACAAGGACAGAAACATACCTATCTGATTAATACATCTTATGGTAAAGCAAGGAGGGGAGGGCATTATAATAGTAAATATAGGGTGGTCCTGGGCCACCTTTCATTGAGCACCTACAACAGAAGGGATTGAAACCAAAGACCAACAATCACCAGTTCATTAACCTTGGGATCACAGACAGTCATAAGTTTCTTCTCACACCAGGGCCTATAAGTCTTAAGACTAAGGGCTACCAGTAATTTTGCAGTAAATTTGAGGTAAAGCCCATTTCATTTAGTGGGGGTTCCACATTGAGTTCTTCTGGTGTAGCCTGTGAAAGAGGTGTCCTTGAAAGCGCAGAGTCTAAGGCGACAGTAATTTATAGGACATGGTCTGGCTTACCACAGGCTGTATTGAAATTAGATCAAAGGTGTCTAATTATGAACACAGTAGTGGGCTTGTTCTCCCATTGGGTTCTATGTAAGTATTGTTGTGTGCTTTTTCAGATGAGAAGTTGCTTCTCCCTGTTCATCCAGCAACAGATGGGTAAATGCCTCCTTGGAAACATAGATGCTCCTTGCTACCTCCCAACCCCCCAATCTTAACTTGACTTTCCTTTAAGGAAGAATTAACTATTGGAACTCTTGAGAGTTAAGCTGGTATAGTACTTAGAGTTGCTTCTGTGTATGTAGCAATGTTTAGTCAGTGTGAGCTGTTTTTAATAGTAATACAACTTGTGGCGTGAATCATCAAAAAGATGAATTCACTTCCAAGTTTCAGATGTATCACTACAGGCTGTATTTTAGTATAAACACCTGACTTTAAGTATGAAAACCTGGCTGGCAGCACCTTTCTCTTCTATGACAGATCTCAGGTTTTTTGTTTGTTTTTAAGGAAGAAGCTACTTCACTTGAAACTTGGGCATCTCTAGCCTGAAATCTGAAGACAGAGATATAGCGTTGAATAAGCTCACAATGCCATTTTCAGCCTCAAGTCTATGTCACATTGTAACTTGCTCTCAGTGGACCTTGTGGAGAAGAGGAGCCAGGCCTCATTTTCCCTGGTCACAGCTGAGTAAAGTAACTCCATCCTTCCCTTCCATGATCAGAAGAACTAATGGGGTGCATTATGCATTACGGGTGATCTGCTTTCGCACAGCTTTTCTTTCAATCCTTAGGTTTGTCTGCTATGGATACTGACTGTCCCCAAGAGAAGAGGAAGAAGGCTCAAATACCGGTGAGTTGAAATTAGTTATCTTAATTATCTTCACTGCTGGCTCATTTACAGGAGGGTAGGATTATATTCTCTCTCTTGGAAAGGAATAAGGCAACCAACAATTTAGACATTTCATGCCTTTTAGCAAAGTTAGGCATGTTTGCATTTTATGTTCCTTGTTGGAAAATATACCCAAGGTTAATAATAAGAATCCAGAAAACTCTAAGAAATAAGGAATATGTTTTGAAAAACTGAGATTGTTAACATTTTAAAATGTACTATTAAATTTTAATACACATCCACGGATGTCTAATATCTAATGGTGGCATCCTATATACTGGGCAATTTTTTGTTTTTACTTATTGATCTTTTTAGATATAAAAATTGAGAACAAATAGTAACAGGCGATCCTCAGGTACCATCATATACATTCGGCAATCATCTCTAAGGGACAGTCCTTTGTGCAGGAATATGATACTGTGTAGTCAAATGGAATTTTCCACTTCTGTTCAGTTCTGACAGCTGCTGCTCACACAGGACTTTTACTCTGATCTTAGTCCATTGAGCCTAGGACAGATCTAACAAATGTAAAGGATCCTCTTCTTTAGGCTTTCAATATCAGCCTTAAACTTGGTCACTCTCTCTGGGCTATCTTACTTGTGTCCTCTTCAGTATACAGATGACACGAAAACTTTATTTGATGAAAGCAAAAATTACTTGAAGCACTTACTGATGAAAATCATACTATAGTCATCAATATGGATGATATTTCAACATAAAATAAAAATATGAAAATGTTCTCAGGAAGTGGAGTCAAGATTGTGTCTAGGTAGAATCACCTGCCCGGTACTCCTGATGTTAGATTGGAAAATTAAGAGGTAAGGAGGCCAATATTGGGAGGCTGGTTGCTAGAAATAGAATTCAAATGTACTAGGGCCTGTGGTCCAGCCCACCCCCCATGTGATTTTCACCCATGGAGTTATTCCAGGACTCACTGAAATGCTCTAAATTCACTGCGTCTGCCCATAATCTCCACTAACCCCTCATAAGGTCCAGTAGTACGGCGTCTACCACCCTTCCTGCACCCAAGATCCAAGACCTGCAGCATGCAGTAATTTCCCCAGACTGCTTTCTAAAGGTAGTCATAATTCCAAGTTCGCAGAGAGCCTCTAGGAAATAGCCCCAAGAGCTCACATTGGAGGCCCCCCTCTCTGTTACTCTCCCTGCTCCTGCATTCGCAGGCTTTGTTTCTCTCCTTCCCAGCTAGGAACAGACTACATTAGCCATGCCCATGTACACACCTGCTGCCCAGCTCCATACCTGCCAGCATGAGTAACATTAGATAATTAGACACTAATTTGCTGTAATTGGAGAACCCCTAAGATATTTACTTGGGGCAGAACACAGATCCCCAGAGCACAGCCTGCAGAGCTGTATAGGAGAGAGCCTGGAGTGACACAGGAGAGCAACCAGGAGAATTCAGATCCAGTGGGCCCCAAACCTACTCGGCTAATCTGGTCCCCCTTCCCTGGGGACTCTGTGGAACAGCCCTGATACCAAGTCCCTTATTTAAAAAAAACAAACTTAAAAACTGCTTTCAAGGGGAGGGAGGGGAAAAAAAAGAGGACCTGATGCAAGGGGCTTAAGTGGAGAGCAAATGCTTTGAGAATGATTGGGGCAGGGAATGTATGGATGTGCTTTATACAATTGATGTATGTATATGTATGGATGGTGATAAGAGTTGTTTGGGTCCCTAATAAAATGTAAAAAAAGAGGAGAAAAAAATGATTAGGGCAGGGACTGTACAGATGTGCTTTATACAATTGATGTATGTATATGTATGAACTGTGATAAGAATTGTATGAGCCCCTAATAAATTGTTAAAATTAAAAAAAAACTGCTTTCAATCTGAGGCTGTGTCCCTTTGTATAACTTTGAATGTAAACCTGGGCCATTAGCATAACATTAACTTAACAAAACAGGTAGAAAGCAGATCTCTGGAGCACAGCCTGCAGAGCCAGGAGTAACACAGGAAGGCAACCGTGGGAATCCAGATCCAGTGGGACTCAAACCCAATTGGCCACTCTGGTCCCCGTCTTTGGGAGACAGAGTGGCACAGCCCTGATACCAAAGCATACTACAAACACCTATAAAAATTATTTTGAAGATAACACTAACAGAATGAGAATACATATCCTGGACATTTTAAATATCAAACTCTAGAGCTGAATTGGTCTGACATAGTAGAATTACAAATAAATGAGACCTCATAGTAGTTTTTTTTTTTTTAAGCTTTCATTTAGAGGCTGTGTTCCTTTTCATAGCTATGAATGTAAGCAGCACAAGGCTGGTTTATTATCATAGCTTTTTTTTTTTAATATGGAACGCTTCACGAATTTGCGTGTCATCCTTGCGCAGGGGCCATGCTAATCTTCTCTGTATCGTTCCAATTTTAGTATATGTGCTGCCGAAGCGAGCACTATTATCATAGCTTTAACATAGCAAAAGAGGAAAAGCCAACAGGAGCTGAAGGTCACAGCCCAGACCAAAACTGGTTCTAAAAGTTTGAGGCTTGACAAAGAGTCTTTGAAAAACTGTTAATCGTGGCCATAACCAGTTCCCCTCCAGTACATGACCCTTCCAGTTGGGCTGCACCTGGCTCTGTGACCCCACTGTGAGATCATCCTGGCCCTGAGACCACCCCCACTTCGCTGGGCTGCCTTGGCTCTGCCACTCCTGTGAGGAACCGCCTGGCTTTGAGGCTCCCCTGACAGGATGCTGCTAGCCCTATAGTCCCAAATCCTTGCAGGATTACACCGGCCCTGTGACTCCTCCACCCAGCCACATACTGTGTTCCAGCTCCCCCTCCAGGCCATATCCAGCCCTGAAGCTCCCTGAGGTTCCATCTGGACCCAATAACCCCACCACTGGCCCAATCCGGACCCTCGGCCCCTACCACTGGGCTACATATGGTCCTGAGACTCCTCCACATGCTCACCCCGGCTCCATACCCCCCCTCCCCATGGGCAGCCCTTAAACGTGTGTCTCCTCCACGGGCTCAATCCACCCTCTGAGATATCCGTCCTAAGCTCTCCACCAAATTGCTCCAGCTCCTCACCCAACTGACCTACACAATGCCACCCTGGAGGCCCGCAACCATCTGTGAGCATCCCCTAGAGCCTTCCAACCTGCCCACCAAAAAATAGAATCCTGGTAGGTTAGGGTGAGAGGGAAACCCCTGGGATAAAGTGGTATCCTAACCTCCCAGTGCAGTTGGCTACAGGCAGCCTGGAGAAGCATTCCTACCAGCCTCCCAGAAGAGAAGATCTTTGACTCCCCAGAAAATGGTGCTGAGCTCCAAAATGACACGCAGACAGCAACCTACCAAAACAACCTCAGTGAAAAAACAGGAGACACAAAACGCAATGTCGGAGGAGGTCCTGAACTTAGCAATGCTCATAGTAGAAGCAGAAGTTGATGCTGCCTGGAGTCATATAGGATATGAAGGAAGCAATACAGAAAAAAAAAAGATGAAATGATACAGGAGATAAAGGACACCCAACAAAAGGAAATACAAGAGTTAAGGGACTAGGTAACAAAAGCAACCAACAAATTAACAGAGTTCATCAACAGAATAGAAGCAGAGAACTGTACCAGTGACCTCGAGGATAACCAGGCAGACTTCAACAAATGGGAAAGACATTCAAACAAGATAATCAGAGAAGCTGAAGAAAACCCAAGAACGATGTCTGATGCCGTGAAGAGGAACAAAATTAGAATAATAATTACCAGAACAAGACACAACGATGAAGTCAAAAGCAAAAATTGTGATTGCAAGGGGATTCCTAGAAGAAAACTTCCTTAGCTTAATGAATGAGAATCAGGCAACCATTCAGGAAGTAGAGTGGACACTAGCTAGACTGGATCCAGGTAGAATTTGCCAAGGCAGATAATAGTTAAACTATCCAACTTTGAGGAAAAGGAGAAAATTAAAAGAGCACCTAGGGGCAAAAAGACAGTCACTTACAAAGGTACCCAAATAAGAATATGCTCAGACACCATGAAGGAGAGAGTGGACTAACATTTTGCTGAAATTGAAAGAAAACAAGGCAAACCCAAGAATCTTCTACCCAGCCATATTTATCATAATAGAAGGATAAGTAAACATCTTCCCAGACAAGGGAAAACTCAGAAAGTGTACGATAAAAGAAACCCAGCTCTAAAAAATCCTTGCTGCCCCAGTATGATCAGAAAAACACTCACTGAGCAGAAATATGAGACCACCACATAGAGCAATTCCACCCAGAGTTCAACACACATAATAACATTGGCTCATCAGTGAAAAGAAGGCAGGAATGAAACACATGTACACACACGACACACTGATAAAAAGGAAAATAGGGAAGCACCCAACAGGAAAGGTACAAGATGGACATCACTGAGTCCACAGATGGATGTAATAATTCTGAATATCAATGGACTGAACACGTTCATTAAAAGACTGAAACTAGTAGAATGGCTTAGGAAACACAACCCATCAATCTGCTGCTTACAAGAGACACGCCTAAAACTAGCAGACAAAATAGGCTGAGAAACAAAGGCTAGAGAAAAATATACCAAACAAATGGCAATTTAAAAAATGCAGGTGTTGGGATCCTAATCTCTGATAAAAATATCTCAAGGTGCAAGCCATAACAAGAGATTAGGAGGGACACTATACAATGTTCAAGGCATCAGTAGACCAAGAACCATTGTGCATAAAAAATATATATATGCGCCCAATGAGAGACCCACGAAATTCATCAAACTACCAAAAGATGAAAAAAGAAATCACGGCCTCAACAATCATAGTAGATGACTTTACACCACTCTCCAAGAAAGATAGATCATAAGGAAAGAAGAGACGAATTATTGAGAGATAATGCATGAAAGTCGAACATGATAGTGAACATGATAGTGGGACAGGAGGAAAGTAAAAGGAAATAGAGGAAAGAAAGAGGAGGCAAAAGACATTTATAGAGGTATAAATATAGGCATTTATAGATATAAATATATTAATATGTAACTATAGGGTTGTAGATCTGTGTACATATGTTTATATGTTAAGTATTAAAGTAGCAGACAAACATTGGGCTTCTACTCAAGTCCTCCTTCCATACAAGAATACTTTGTTCTAATAACTTGGCATTCTGTGATGCTCACCTTCCTGACATGATCACTGAAGACAAAAAGTGCTAAAGCAAATGTGAAGAAACCTGATAGTGCCCAGCTATTAGAAGATATAGCGCCTGGGGTCTTAAAGGCTTGAAGATAAATAAGCGATCTTTTAGCAGGGAAGCAACAAAGTCCACATGGAGGAAGCACACCAGCCGGTGTGATCATGAGGTGTCGACAGGATCAGGTACATAGGCATCAGAAGATCCAAAACAATCATATAGATGCAAGAGTGGGGTCAGAGTAGAGACCCAAGCAACTTCTGTAGACAATTAGACAATAGGACATCCCTTCATAGAATGGTCACAGGAAGGGACAAATCAGCCAGGTTGCAGTATAGCACCGATGAAATACAACATTCCTCTTGTTCTTTAATGCTTACTCTACCCACTATCATGACCGCAGTTCTACCTTTCAAATCTGGCTAGACCAGAGCATGTACACTAGTACAGATAAGAGCTCTCGACTTAGGGAATCCATGACAGATAATCCCTCAGGAGCAGTAATGGAGCAGGGATACCTTGAGGGTAAAGGGGGAGAAGTGGGGAACTGATTTCAATAAATAATGTATAACGCCTGGGGGGACAAACAACAGAAATGTGTGTGAAGGGAGACAACAGATGGTGTAAAATAGGAAAATAAAAATATAAATTATCAAGGGTTCGTGAGGGTGGAAGCGATGGTGACAGGAAAAACAGGAGCTGATACCAAGATCTCAAGTAGAAAGGAAATGTTTTGGAAATGATGATGGCAACATATGTACAAATGTGCTTGATAACAATCGATGTATGGATTGTTAAGAGCTGTAAAGAGCCCCCAATGAAATGATTTATTAAAATATGTTTTGAAAATGATGGGAACATATATACAAATATGTTTGATACAATTGATGTATGGATTGTCATAAGAGCTATAAGAACCCCCAATAAAATTATTTATTAAAAATAAATATTTTTTTACTGCACAGTCCTGCACCATCTCACAACTGTTCTATGCCTGAGCCCTTTGATGCAGCCACTGTGCCCGTCTATCTTGTCAAAGGCCTTTTTCTTTTTTGCTGCCCCTCCACTTTACCAAACATGAGACCCTTCTCCAAGGACCGATCTCCTCTACAATATGTCCAAAGTATGTTACAAATCTTGCCATCTTTGCCTTTAAGGAGCACTTTGGCCTTACTTCTTCCAATACAGATTGGTTTGTCCTTTTTGCAGTCAATGGTGCTTTGAGTATTTTTCTCCAGCACCACATTTCAAATACATAGATTCTTTTGTGGTTTTCCTTATTCAGTGTCCAGCTTTCACATGAATTTGATGCAATTGAAAGTGCCATGCCTTGGGTTAGGTGCACTTTACCCCTCATAGAAACATCCTTACTCTTTTCAATACTCTAAAGAGGTCTTGTGCAGAATATTTTACCTAATGCACTATGTTTTTTGATCTCTTGACTGCTGCTTCCATGCGCTTTGTGGATCCAAGTAAGAAAAAAGCTTTAACCACTTCAACCTTTTTTCTGTTTATCATGATGTTACCTATTGGTCCAGTTATGAAGACATAGGTCTTCCTCACATTGAGTTGTAATCCATACAGAAGGCTGCAATCTTGATCTTCATCAGCAAGTGCTTTAAGTCCTCATTTTCCACAGGTGAGGTTGTGTCATTTGCATATGGCAGGTTGATAAGCCTTCCTTCAATCCTGATATCCCATCGTTCTTCATGTAATCCAGCTTCTCTGATGATTTGCTCTGCATGTAGATTGAACAAGTGTGGTGAGAGAACACAACCCTGTTGCACGCTTTTCCTGATTGTCAACCATGCAGTCCTCCCTTGTTCTGTTAGCACAACTAACTGCCTCTTGATTGATCATGTACAAAGTCTGAGCACAATGATGTGTTCTGGAATTCCCATACTTCTCAAAGTTATCCACATCTTTGCATAGTCGATGAAACACAAATAGACACCTTTCTGGCATTCTGTGCTTAGAGTCAAGATCCATCTGACATCAGCAATGATATCCTTTGTTCCATACCCCCTTCTGAATCCAGCCTGAACTTCAGGCAGTTCTCAGTCAATAACAAATCTACTGCTAATGACCTTCTTAAAGTTTTATAATAATAATAATACAAACAGTTAGAGTTCCTGGGGGGAAATAAGGGGTAGGGGATGAAGGGTAGCTGATATCAAAGAGTTTTAAATGTTTTGAAACATTGTGGTAGCAAATATACCATTATGCTGGATACATCTAAATTATGGAATGTTATGACATCTTTAAGAGCTCCCAATAAAATGGTTAATGATAATAAAAAGTTTTACAAAGCAATGCTGTCATTTTGAGGACAGAGGCACCCCTGACTCAAGTTGTATTATTTTCAGTAGATTCATATGAATGTGAAAATGGGACGTGCATAAGGAACCACAAAGAACTTATGTATTTGGGTTATGATGTTGTCAAATAATGAATATGCTCTGGATTGCCAGTCATCAGTCACTAGTCACTTCTCCAGTCACTAGTCTCTGGAGAAGGGTGTCTTGCTTGACAAAGTTAAAAGAGTACTCGAAAAAAGAGGAAGACCCTAAAGGCTTGAAGATAAACAAGCGGCCATCTAGCTCAGAAGCAACAAAGTGCACATGGAAGAACACACCAGCCTGTGTGATCGAGTGGTCCCGAAGGGATCAGTTACCAGGCATCAAAGAACAAAAAATCATATCATTGACTGCACACCTCCATGATAGGATCGCTGAAGACAAATGGGTGCATAAGCAAATGAGGTGAAGAAAGCTGATGGTGCCCGGCTGTCAAATGAGATAGTGTCTGGGGTCTTAAAGGCTTGAAGGTGAAAAAGCAGCCATCTAGCTCAGAAGCAAAAAAGCCCACATGGAAGAAGCACACCGGCCAGTGCGATCACGAGGTGCCAAAGTGACCAGGTATAAGGCATCATGCAAAAAAAAAAAAAAAGAAAGATGTGTGTATATGTATATATATGTGTGTGTGTGTGTGTGTGTGTGTGTGTGTGTGTATATATATATATATATATATATATATATATATATATATATATATATATATATATATACACCATATTGAATGAAGGGGGAAGTGCAGAGTGGAGACCCAAGGACCAAGTGTCGGCCAATGGAGATCCCCTCATAGAGGGGTTTAGGAGAGGAGATGGGTTAATTAGGGTGCGAGGTAGTACGGATGAAGAACACAGCTTTCCCCCAGATCCTGGATGCTTCCTCCCCCCAACTACCATGATCCGAATTCTACCTTGCAGGGCTGGGTAGGGCAGAGGTTGCACACTGGTACATATGAGGGCTGGAGGCACACGGAATCCAGGGTGGATGATACCTTCAGGACCAAGGGTGTGAGGGGCGATGCTGGGAGAGTGGAGGGTGAGTGGGTTGGAAAGGGGGAACTGATTACAAGGATCCACATGTGACCTCCTCCCTGGGGGAGGGACAGCGGAGAAGGGGGGGAAGGTAGACCGGATAGGGCAAGATATGACAAAATAACGATGTATAAATTACCAAGGGCACATGAGGGAGGGGGGAGCGGGGAGGGAGGGAAAAAAAAAAAGGACCTGATGCAAAGGGCTTAAGTGGAGAGCAAATGCTTTGAGAATGATTGGGGCAGGGAATGTATGGATGTGCTTTATACAATTGATGTATGTATATGTATGGATTGTGATAAGAGTTCTATGAGTCCCTAATAAAATGTAAAAAAAGAAAAGAGAAAAAAATGATTAGGGCAAAGAATGTACAGATGTGCTTTATACAATTGATGTATGTATATGTATGGACTGTGATAAGAGTTGTATGAGCCCCTAATTGTTTAAAAAAAAAGAGGAAAACCCTCAACAAAGTAGTTAGCACAGCAGCTGCAACAATGGGCTCAAACATAGTGATTGCTAGGATGTGACAAGTCCAGGCTACGTTTCCTATCTGTTGTACAAGTGTTGCCGTAATTATGAAGGAAATGAATGTTAAATTGGACCTTCATAATGTGTTTGTGGAGCCCTGAAGGCATAGTAACAAAGTGCTGGGCTGCAGGTCAGTTCTGCTCTGTTCTGTGCAGTCTGTATGAGCCAAATTTACTCTGACAGTGAGGTAAGGTGCTTGTTTAGTTTTCAAAGGATATGCTATAGGAGTATTGCTGTAATTCTTTTTCATAAATACTGCCCTTGATTAATTAAGTATTAAGGTCATTACTAGAAAAGCTTATAAAAAACATTAAAAGTGATTTTACAGATCTCTTTGTTACCTGGACTCTTGGAGACATGCTCGCTGCAGACCCTATCTGTTCACTTCCACTTTTCTCTTTATAGTTGAAGTCGTTCGATCTTCGCCTTTAAGTTCTCACCATCCCTTCATGCGTAGTTCAAGCTCCATCATCCTGATGCCTTGTGTTCTTTTCTAGCCTTCTTATATAGTAAACTCCTATGTTTGGATTCCTTTCTTATTCTTAAAGGCAATTTTTCTTGAAAACTTATTAATGCAATCAGATTGATTCACCATTCATTTCTCCAATGAAGTCATGTGTTTTTGAGGTCTGGGATGTGTGTGTTGGTCATCACTTCTGCTCCCCAAAGATCCAAGTCTGCAGTGAAGTCTGAGGAACGATATGGAGAACTCTTTTCTCTATGAAGAATTAGATCAGCAGTTCTTAACCTGTGGTTTGCAACCCCTCTGGGGGGTCAAACGACCTTTTCACAGGGGTCGCCTGATTCATAACAGTAGCGAAATTACAATTATGAGGTAGCAACTAAAATAATTTTATGGTTGGGGGTCACTACAACATGAGGAACTGTATTAAAAGGTCATGGCATTAGTTGAACTTCAGATGCAGATTCATCAGGGCCCCCAGCTGGACTCTCATTGTGAAAATTGGTGGTGTTGCACTATACATTGATTTCTTGCTCATTCTAGGAGCCCATTACAATCAAGGATGTCACTGTGGTTTTCACGGAGGCAGAATGGAAGACACTGAGCTCTGAGCAGAAGAACCTGTACAGAGACGTGATGCTGGAGGTGTGCAGGAATCTCTTCTCATTGGGTGAGGATGTGCTTTTTTCTTCTCATTAACGCAGTAGATATTTATTGGCCACTGTGCAAAGTAAGCCACAATGGTACAGTGGTTAAGCACTTGTATGCTAACCTAGTATTCACATATATTTAGTTTGGACCCACCAGCCACTCTGAGAGAACGGTGTGTCAGTCTTCTTCTGTCAAGATTTATAGATTTGGACATCCTAGGGGACAGTTCATCTGTTCTGTATGTAGGGTTGGCATGAATTGAAATCAACTTGACCGTCACAGATGTTTTTGGTTTTCTATGTGCCGTACAGTTTCTGCTCAACTATTATCCTAGTTGTTGGCCATTTGAACCTATTTAGGGGTACCGCAGAAGGTCTGTCAGTTTGCTTAGGCAAATAAGGTTACTCACCCACTTGCTGCTATAGAGTTGATTTACAGGTCTCTGTACATAACTTATTATGGGAGTGAAAATCCATGTCTTTCTTCAGTGATGCAACTGCTAGTTCTTAACTGCTGATTTTGTAGTTTGCAGTTCAATCCTATTATCCCTAAGCCAAGAGCCAACAAAGTCCTATAGACCAAATCAAAGAAAAACGTAAAATAAATTTTATGGAGTTGTTCTACTCTAAACACATGGGGTATGCATGAATTGTAAATGACTTGGTGGCTATAACAATAATGTCAGTAAGCATTGTACTGCTAACTTCATGGTAGGTAATTCAAGATAGTTCACCAGTCACTTCTGTGGAGGAAGAACAAGCTGTCTACTCCCATAAAGATTTATAGCCCTCAATAGGGTTCCTACGAGTCAAGAGGGACTGAGTGACTGTGGGTCTGTGAGATTCTCAGATCCTTGAGATTCTCAGCCTACATTAAGCAATGTTATAGTTAGAAATTCCTGGCTTTACTGGTTTTAACCTTGAGTATAAAGCCACAACAGTCAACAACCTTTTATATACAGTCATAATAAAATACACCAGGCTGAAAGATAATGTTTGCTATAACGTGAAAATCTAATAAAAGAGTGGTTGAAAAAGGGCTATTGGCAGGGTAGCTGGCTGAAGTATGAAATTTATGAGGACTTTTTGGAAATTAGCAAGTGGCTTATATTTAACCACAGGTGTATAGTAATAAGGAAGTTAGAGCTCTGGGTACTAGGGTAAAGGCATTTCAGATGGAAGGAGTTGTCAGTGCTGGTAGGGCCTTGTGGAAGGTATGTGCCAGCCAAGTACAAGGGAGGACATGTCAGGATGCTAAGGCAGTGGGGACACTGCAAAGGTGGGTATGGAGAATACATGCCGCACCAGCAGTTTAAATTCAATGCTACATTTTGTAATGGCTTTTGGTGCTCATAAACTATGTCTTAAAATTTATTTAAAATATTTTCATTGATTCCTCAGTCTGGGTTGATGAACATTATCAAATACAGTATTATTTTTCTAGACCAAAGTTGTCCAACTTTTTCTATAAAGGGCCAATCATAAATAAATAAATAAGATAAAAATGGGCCAATGATCAATACCTCAACTAATGGTTCTGGCTGTGTCCTGTCCTCACAGGACCTAGACACTGACATTTTATTTTTGTGATTGTCACACATGACAAAATGTATTTGTTCGACTGTTTTCTAACCAATTAAATTGTCAAAAAATTTCCTGGGTTGTATGCTACATCAAATCAGGGAGAAGATTGTGTTTGGCCTGTGTATGTAGTCTCTTCTTTCACATTATCCTTGCCCAGTAGAAATTATGAGCCACATAGCTCTTTTAAAATTGCCTAGTAAGCACATTTAAAAAAAGTAAGACTAAACTAGTGATATGCCATTTCCACATTTAATCAGTATTAAAAAAACACTTATTTATATAACATACCATAATATCTTAAAAATCTGGTGTATTTTATATTTAGAATACATTTTAGTTCTGACTAGCCTTATATCAATTGCTCAGTGTAAATATGAGTGGCTATGTTTTTATTGTTTATTATATTTCTCCATATTCCTGCATTTGTAGAGAAACTATCACATTTTCGTTGACACCAACCAGTTCCAGTTGTCATTTTCTACAAGCAGTGTAATTCCTTCTCTGATACAGATTTACTTTGTTACATTTTCATCTTCTTTGTCATATATATATATATATTAATTGCATTGAAGTTACCCTTTATGATGTAGTTTCATCAAACTCAGTATCAGTATAAATATTCCTCAATTTTCAGTGAATTTGAGTTATGATGACTATCACCTGTGATTTTAGAGGAGATTGTTTTTTGTACAACTTACCATCTTATCATTAGTAATAAGATGGTGCATATTATTTCCACTGTAGAATTTGTTATTAGCATGCTCATTCCACAATGAAAAATACAACTTTCCTCTAGTTCCTAAATGCTTTCTGCCCCTCCCCCCCTGCCGCCCACTATCATGATCCCAGTTCTACCTTGCAAGTCTGGCTAGACCAGAGTATGTACACTGGTACAGACAGGAGCTGGAAACACAGGAAATCCAGGGCGGATGATCCCTTCAGGACCAGTGGTGTGAGTGGTGATACTGGGAGGGTGTAGGGAGAGTGGGTTGGAAAGGGGGAACCGATTACAAGGATCTACATACAACTTCCTCCCTGTGGAACAGACAACAGAAAATTGGGTGAAGGGAGATGTCGGACAGGGCAAGATATGACAGAATAATAATTTATAAATTACCAAGGGTTCATGAGGGAGTAGGGAGCAGGGAGGGAGGGGGAAAATGAGACCTGATGTCAGGGGCTTAAGTGGAGAGCAAATGTTTTGAGAATGATGAGGACAATGAATGTACAAATGTACTTTACACAATTGAGTTGTATGAACCCCTAATAAAACAATTAAGAAAAACACATGCTCATTCCAATCCCCAATGGATAAAGAAATAAAATATAAAGCACAGTATAAAAAACTGCTTTAGTATAAGGATAGAAAAATCTGCTTTATAAACCTACTTTGATAAAAAAATGAAAACTAAATTAAAATGAGGTATTCTACTTACATCACACAGCTGCCTCGGATATAATTGTTGGAATAGATCCTATTCATAAATTGGAGTCTATGTGTGTCAGTTTATCCATTTCAATAGAGTTTCCAGTGTTTTGATTTGACCTTTGATAATCAGTCTAATTGTCCATACAACCCATAGTCGACAAATCAAGCAACATACTGCACTGGGCAAATCTGCTTCGAAAGATGTCCTGTAAAGTGTTAAAGGCAAAGATGGCACTTTAAGGTCTAAGATAGGCTTCTTCCAAGTCATGGTATCTTCATGTTAACATTGGCTAATGAATAAGGAAAAACCAAGGAAGAATCGATGCCTTTGCATTATGATATTGACCAGAAGTTATTGGCTATACTAAGGAGTACCAGAAGAATGAGCAAAGCTGCCTTGGAAGTAGTAGAGCCAGAATACTCCTTTGAAGGAAGGATGGCACAGCTTCTCCCATCCAGTGGACATATTAGCAGGAGTGACCAGTGCCTAAAGCTGGGTGGATATCATGCTTGGTCAAGTAGAGGGTCAGGGAAAAAGAAGGGCCTCAGTGAGATGGATTGACACATTGATTCAACAATGGCTGAATCATAGCATTGATTGTGAGGACAGTGTGGAAGCAGGCTTTTTTGTTTCCTTGCCCATAGGGCCTTCGTGATTTGGAGCCGACCTGACAGCACTAAAATAACAGCAACAATCTAATTAGTTTTTCTCCTTTCATAGTAATGTCTTTCTCTACTTTAATACATTTATCTGTTTCAGATAAACGTTCTCGCCCACCAGGTTAATGGGAAGGGATGATACACTGGCCATAAATGGAGTTCATGCCAACCTCTGTTCTTTCAGATCAGGGCAACTGGTGCAAAAGTAGTTTGTGCCAGCTCAGATTGCGACTGGGGTAAGGGTGCATGTTAGCAGAAGGAATTCATAGGACCCCTGAGGCTGCTGGAGGTGGGGCAACTAATCACTGGCCATTTGGAGTGGCCACTGTTTGTTCTACTACTCTGATGAAAGAGGGAGTTCACAGGCCTCCAGAATGGGGGGTGAGGACTCAGCAGTGTACATAAATGTTCATGAATGTACGGCTATAGCCTCAGACTGGAGGTTGAATGTTGGAAGGGACAGGTCACTGGGTGAGGGTGGGGGCTTGATACACTTTTGATCACTAGGAAGGTGTGAAGAACAAGAAAGGATCATACCTTTTACCATTAGCTACCAGGAATACCTGGTTGCTATCTTGATAGAATACTGTAAAAAAGTTAAGGGTGGCTATGCTGCCTCAGTGTACCCAATTCTGTTTTCTCTCTGGTCACTTCTTGTTCAGCTTCTTCTCCTAGTCAGTATTTAATCTGCTTTTCTACCTTCTCTTCTGAAGCTCAGGTTACAGGGTCTTTGGTGTCTTGGTATAGAGCAGTGGTTCTCAACTTGAGGGTCGCAACCCCTGTGGGGGGTCATAACACTAGCAAAATTACAGTTAATGACATAGCAACGAAAATAACTTTGTGGTTGGGGGCGGTCATCACAACATGAGGAACTGTATTAAAGGGTCGCTGCATTAGGAAGGTTGAGAACCACTGGTGTAGAGGATCTGTGTAGCCTCATCTTGCCAAAGTCCCCCAGTAGTTCTATTTTACATGGCTGCTTGTATGCGAGCTTTTTTTTTCTCAGTCATTTTATTGGGAGTCTCGTACAACTCTTATCAAAATCCGTCCATTGTGTCAAGCAAATTTGTACATTTGTTACCATCATTCTCAAAACATTTTCTTTCTACTTGAGCCCTTGGTATCAGCTCCTCATTTCCCCCCCTCCCTTCCTGCCTCCCCCTCCCTCATGTGCCCTTGATAATTTATAAATTATTATTATTTTGTCATGTCTTACACTGTCCGATGTCTCTCTTCACCTACTTTTCTGTGTCCACCCCCCAGGAAGGAGGTCACATATAGATCCTTGCAATTGGTTCCCCTTTTCTACCCTCCCTTCCCTCCACCCTCCCAGTATCGTCAATCTTACCACTGGGCCTGAGGAGTTCATCTGTCCTGGAATCCCTCTGTTTCCAGTTCCTATCTGTACCAGTGAACATCCTCTGGTTTACCCAGATTTGTAAGGTAGAATTGGGAATCATGATAGTGGGGGATAGGAAGCATTCAAGAACTAGAGGAAAGTAGTATGTTTCATCGTTGCTACCCTGCACCCTGACTGGCTCCTCCTCTCCCCGCGACCCTTCTGTAAGGGGATGTCCAGTTGCCTACTGATAGGCTTTGGGTCCCCATTCTGCATTCCCCCTTATTCACAATGATATGCTTTTTTGTTCTTTGATGTCTGATACCTGATCCTATCGACACCTTGTGATCACACAGACTGGTATGCTTCTTCCATGTGGACTTTGTTGCATCTGGGCTAGATGGCCACTTGTTTACCTTTAAGACCCCAGATGCTGTATCTTGAGAGCCGGGCACCATCACCTTTCTTCACCACATTTGCTTATGTATGTATCTGCTTTGTCTTCAGCGATCCTGTTGGGAAGGTGAGCATCTTGGAATGTGTGAGCTTTTAAGAGAGTAGATGCTGCTCCCAAAACTAGGGTGTAGAACATTATCTATTTTGTTAGACCAATTAACTAAGTTGGCCCTTGATGTTATGGTTTTAACCCCTTTAACCAATCCTGTGAGTTACTTGGATATGTCTAGGAAGTCTCTAATTGTGTGTATGCTTTATTGTAGCTATGTGAATACATAAGTAGCATACACAAAAATGTATGTATGTGTGGCTATAGGAACATCTACACAAATAGTGCATATATATCTATGTTGGTTTCATTTCTAGGATAAGCTGTAAACAGTTTGGTTTTTATACTTTGTTTACTCATAAGTTGCAACATGCCCTGTAATTGCAATACAACAGTAAACTATCTTGGAATGTCTGAAGTCTACTGTGCCAGTGAAGTATTTATGGAGGAGATTGATCGGTTTGTGGCACTGGTGAGAAGATCCTGGCTTGAAATGGATGAAGATTTATATGTATATTCAAGGTGTTCTGGTGGAACTATGGGTTAGGAATTTTGGTGCTAACCATGAGGTCAGCAGTTTAAACTCACCAGCCACTCCTAAGGCAAAATTGAGCCTACTTCCATGAAGACATACAGCCATAGAATTGATTGTGTCAGTTAGAAATATGCTACTAAGATTATAATTAGTTGCCATCAGGTGGATTCTGACTCATAATGGACATGTGTGAAGAATAGCTTAGAACTCTTCGATAGGGTTTTCCGGCCCGTGCCCTTCCAGACTCACATTGCCAGAAGGTCACCAATCTGTCTTGTGAACCATCATCCTTTCGCCTAGTAGTCAGGCTCATAACTGTTTGTACCCCAGCCCCCCGGTCTGCACAATGAGATACTGTCATCATGAGAGAAGGCAACCCAGCCCAAGTAGCCCCATTTAAAGTTGCACTAATGGAAAACTTTCTCTCTCTCCTGCAGAAGCAAAGTCAGAAATCTCTTCCTGTTCCCCATGCCTCAGGCAGCATGTGCTTCAGATCTTCCCCGAGTTCCATCCAGGAAATTCCAACCTCAGGCAACAGAAGCAGCCAGAGCATCAGGATTCTGATCAGAACTGCAAGAATGAAAACACACAAGGGTGGGAGAGAGAAATCTCTAAACCCTTGTGTAGGAACACAGGGGAGACAGAGACCTCCAGGGCTTTATCCAGCCCAGCCTGCGGAGGGTCAGCAAGCCCCAGAGAAAGCAACAGAGGAGTGGGATTGGAGCCCTACTCCGCCCAAACAGTGAACAGTTCTGTGGAAACAGACAAGAGTTTGAAGGAATTAGAAACCTCAAGATTTGGAGCAGTCAGCTATAAAGACGATGAGCCCAGCTATATCCTGAAATCAAATTTCACCACAAACCAGAAGACCCTTCTGCGAGAGAAGCCACACGTATGCATGGACTGTGGGCGAGGCTTTCGCCACAAGTCAAGTCTCATCATACATCGGAGGATACACTCGGGGGAAAAGCCATATGTGTGCAGGGTCTGCGGGAGAGGCTTTACCTGTCTTGCAAATCTCCTTTCTCACCAGAGGATACACTCAGGTGAGAAGCCTCATGTGTGTAAGGAGTGCGATCGAGGCTTTAGGCAAAAGTCACATCTTATCACACACCTGCGGACCCATTCAGGGGAGAAGCCTCACATGTGCGTGAACTGTGGGCGAAAGTTTCGCCACAAGTCAACTCTCACCACACACCAGAGGATACACTCGGGGGAAAAGCCATATGTGTGCAAGGAGTGCGGCCGAGGCTTTACCTGCCATGCAAATCTCTTTTCACACCAGAGTATACACTCAGGCGAGAAGTCACATGTGTGTGAAGTGTGTGGGCGAGGCTTTAGCCAAAAGTCCTATCTCCTCACACACCAGAGGATACACTCAGGGGAGAAGCCGCATGTGTGCATGGACTGTGGGCGAAGCTTTAGTCACAAGTTAACTCTTATCACACACCTGAGGACACACTCAGGAGAGAAACCATATATGTGTAAGGAGTGTACACGAGGATTCAGCCAAAAATCACATCTCATCTCGCACCTGAGGACACACTCAGGGGAGAAGCCGTATGTGTGTGAACAGTGTGCACGAGGTTTTAACCAAAAGGCACATCTCATCAGACATCAGAAGACACACTCAGGAGAGAAGCCACACTTATGTAAGGAGTGTGGGCGAGGCTTTATCCAAAAGTCCTATCTCATCACACACCAGAGGACACACACAGGGGAGAAACCACATGTGTGCATGGACTGTGGGCGAGGCTTTAACCAAAAGTCACATCTCATCATACACCAGAGGACTCACTCAGGGGAGAAGCCATACATGTGCAGGGACTGTGGGCGAAGCTTCACTCACAGGTCAACACTCATCTCACACCTGAGGACACACTCAGGGGAGAAGCCACACGTGTGTACGGACTGTGGCCGAAGCTTTAGCCACAGGTTGACCCTCATCAGACACCTGAGGACACACTCAGGAGACAAGCCATATGTGTGTAAGGAGTGTGGTCGAGGATTTGCCTGCAAAACAAATCTCCTTATGCACCAGAGGACACACTCAGGCGAGAAGCCACATGTGTGTAAGGAGTGTGGACAAGGCTTTAGCTACAAACAAAGGCTCATTAAACATGAGCCAACTCACTCCAGAGAAGCTCTGTGTTTGCAGTGAATGTAAACAAGTCTTTGACTCTAATTTACTCTCATAGACCATAAGATATAGACAGAAAGCTTTGTGTGTAGAGAAGATAAGAATTTGAGACAAAGGCACACTTCAGAGAAGTGGTTTCTGTGGTCCAAGAAGGTGAGGTGCTGTGACAATAAGTTTATTCTTGCACCAGATGCCACAGGGATAAGGGCCGGGAGAGCTGTTATGCAAGGAGGGAACGTGACTCCAGGGTCCTTTCTTAGCTGACTGAGGAGGACAAAATGTTGCCACCACAACTCCGCCCACTTCTGAGGCAGTGTCAGAAGAATTCTGCTCTTTGTGAGGGGAGCTATCAGTAGTAATTAACTAGATTATTCTTTCCACATTCTGTAACTAAATAGAATAGAAAAGTAGAAGCTTAAGTCTAAGAATGGTTAGCTTGTTTTATTTTCATATGCCAGTTCCTGCAAGTGCTTTGTTGTCTTTTTGTTTAAATTTTTTAATAAACCATCAGGAACACTTGTTTATTCATTTGTCTTAGAGGCTATGTGGATTTCAAATTCACAACTCTTAGTGAACTCAGTCCTTTAGTTAAACATTTCTAAGTACATTTATTGGCGAATCCAGTCCTTTGCATCGGGAGAAGAGTTGTCTAGGCTTTGGAGACAGGTGCCAAGTGAAAGGAGAGAAGACCACTTCTAGTGTCACTTCTTTCTATAACTCTCTTCCTTTGATGACTTCTGTGAATGCTCCCTCTCCTGGTTTCCCTTCATATTGTAAGTCTTTGTTCAGGTCTGTGAAGTCTTTCTCCACTCCACCCATGGACTCTGAATATCACTCTCCCTTTTCGTGAGGACAGCTTACCAGAGACTTGCAGAGTCCAGGCTCAGAGCCTTTGGTTGGACCCAAGCTCTTCTTCAGTCTGTTGCTTTGGGCCTTGTGGTTGCAGCCCATGTCTAATCACCAATGATATGTCTAAAGTCCTCAGCACATTTCTGATACTAGTCATAGGACCTTTAGCCATGCCCCCTCCGCCTTCTGAAGGGAAGACTCAGCCCTGCCAATGATGCTCTCAAGCCATTCTGATGTCCATTTGCCATAACTTCCCTCAGACTGTTAGTGACAGGAAGGGAGCGCTTGTAGAACAGACCATTGAGGGGGCACCTGAGGATGGTTCCTGCACATACTATATGCCAGCATATAGCCAGGTGGAGTTGCTCCCTCAGGGTGAGGAAGGAAATGTCTTCTAACTTCCAAGAATCCATCACTCCCCAGGATTCTGCTTCTGCCCCTGTCAGTGAGGTGAGGATGAGGTGCTACTTCATGAGAGACTATGGATCATTCATGTTTTGTGACATCAATTCTAGGATATCCAGCCTGTCATGTACCTTCTGTCCCAGTTGAGGCTTTTATGCTTGCTGTATCCTTGGAACTCAAGCTTCTGGGGCAAACACCTCTCCCCCACCCCAGCTCAGCTTGGATAAAGTTCTATCACAGAGGAGCTATGGCACATTCACATTGGTAGGTGACTGAGACCTTAGTACTGTCAGTTTGGGAAGGTTAAGGCTGGGCCCCCTGCAGTCAGGTGTCCTGGGTGTAAGTCCTACTTGGAAAGCGCCTCCTGTCACAGTGTCTGTTCACTGCTGCTCAGAGCCGCCACCCCCCCCCCCGCAGTGTGGGGCACATCTGTAAAATATACTTGCCAATATTTCCCTGTTGCACTGTCCTGGTACTGAATTCTGGAGATAGGGGCACTGTGTTCTTGTGATTGTTCATGGTACCAACAGGATGGAGACCATTCAAGCATCGATGAAATATTTTTCATTGAGGTTCAGAGGTTCCTTGAGATCCAGTCAGCTGGAGTAGTTTTATCCAATGATCTGAATGCAGTTGTGCTCCAGCTGGCACAGGTGTTGGTGTGGATGGGTGTGTTGTTGAGCCTGTATCCCCTCTAGCAACACTGCTGGCTGTCTTCCCCCGCTCCCCACCCCCAACTGAAGTAAGTACCTGCCTTTTAGGAGACTGATTGTGTATGATTGAGAAGGTGGGAAGGAGAAAGACAAACATTGGATGGGAGGTAGGCGGCCAGGCTAGGCGGAAGGGGAACTGGTGCTATGGTCTAGTCTCCCCAGGAAAGCATTGTCTCATCTGACCTGTGTGGGGAACTGCTCTCCTCCGCATGCTATAGTGTCCTGGAACATGGACACGTACTGACCTTTGGAACATGGCCTACTTCCACCACCCCGTTTCACTACAGGACCCCTCAGTTGCCTCAGATGGCAATGTGGCTCAGACTATTGGATTCCACAAGCTGTAGTTCTGTGACATTTCTCTGACACCCCAGAAGAGTCCTCAAACCTGGTATACAGACACAAACTATTGGAGCTTAAACATACGAGGGGGTACCCCCCCAAAACAGAATTTTCCCCCAAAGCCGTGTATTTTTTTAGTCATTGGGGGCTCATACAAATCATCACAAGCCATCCATCCACCCATCCATTGTGTCAAGCACATTTGTACATTTGTTGCCATCATCATTTTTAGAACATTTTCTTTCTACTTGAGCCCTTGGTAACAGCTTCTCATTTTTCCCCTCCCTCCCCTACCCTCCCTCTTTCATGAACCCATGACAATTTTTTTTGAACCCATGATAATTTATAAATTATTTTTTCATGTCTTACACTGTCTGATGTCTCCTTTCATCCACTTTTCTGCTGTCCACCCCGCTGGGAGGGGGTTATAGGTGGCCCCAGGGACTCATTTCATCAAGGTGTTTGTTTGGTTATGTCTAAGAAATGTGGTCCATTACATTCATGGATATAATTGCAGCAAAACTGAATAATTATACAAATATACTCTCAAATCTATATATATTTGTGGATAAACTCACTCTCTCCCACGCCTGCTTAGCCTGTACAAGCACCTACTTTAACATCACCATTACTGCGGGATTTTGTGTGTATATATTACAGTATTTACCTCTGTTGCTTTATCTTTTACAAATCTTCCAATGCCTTGCCTTGCTTCCATCAGTTTTGCCAGCCTCCTCTTACTGTATGCTGCCTTCCTTTTTACCTAAAGTAACATTTTTCCACCATCTAGCCAATTACTGTATCTTCCCTCCCCTTGCATCTCTTTGAAGTCACATCTTTTCACTCTGTGGGGCAACCATGGAGCTGTTCTCATCACTGTGGTTCTATCTCTCAAAGAATATGTTATTTTCTGGGACTGAAGGAAAAAAAGGGATCTTTTTTGACATGGGAAATTCAAGTTGATTTGCAGTTATTCTTAGAATTTCAGTACCCTTTCTGTGAGCAAAAGCACACTGGCTTTGCAAAACTCCCAAGTTGAGTGTTGCCAGGTGGACTGGTGTAACCCTGTCCTCAGTCTAGGTGTTAGTCCACATATCAGGCCTGAACCCTAGATAGAAAGAGCCTAATTAATAAATACGTCACATGGAACAAAGAAAGGTTAAAAAAGGTGTTTATTTAGGAAGCCATGCTAATGAAGCATTCAACAACAACAGACATGGTTAAGGTCCTTTCAGTTTATAAATAACAGTTTATACTGATCTAACAATCTTAGTGGGTAGGCTATAGTTTTAGGTACATGACAGATCATAAGAATGCCGTAGGACATGGTGAATGTTCAGAAAGAACATAATTATCAACTTCTTAGATGACTACTACTTAAATGATTTTAAGTAGTAAAACTGGAAGGTCAAATGGAACTAACGATGCATATATTTGGGTGGGGGGAAAGCACTAAGAACTGATTACTCTTAAACATTGCTGACTTAAAATCAGAATGGCTGCAGTTAGACACGGATTGTTTTAGGGTACCAAAGAGTTCCCAATCTCAAATATAAGGAGACCATTTATTAAGTCGAAAGAGACAAACACAACACAAAGATAAAGACAAATCCAGTTGAAGTAGGCCATTAGCAGGAAGTCATAAAGGCATCTAAGGATTCACAATCAGGATACTAATTAAATAAGGCATGAGACAGAAACCTGTCACAAGTTCATGATTGGTGGCAGATCAGTACAACACCCTTACAGGTAGGACTACAGAAGTCGAAACGGCTATGAACGGAATACGCACACTGTGTTAGAAGAACCTAAAAGATTGGTCCAGGGCCCTCTGACTAAGGCAGCCACGGCAGGACTGAAAAGACATGGCTGGTGACTATGTGAACCCCAGTAATGTCCATCACGCATATCCAGGCAAGTTACTAAGGCTGCTCCTCGTTGGGTTGGCTGCATGGGGGTCAAAGAATTCCACTTTCCAATGTACTCTGCCTGAGGGCAAGATTATCTACATCCTTGAATAAGGCTCAGAAGGAATTCAATGAAGGCTTTAAGTAGCATTCAACAAATGGATTTTGGGTTTTCACCTTTACCTATAGCCTTGTACAAACAGGTGCTCAGACTATAAGCTCTAACACAACCCTTCCTCTAATCACGAATCACATTAATAATCCTTTGATCACCCAGACTAACATGCTTCTTCTTATGGAGTTTACTGAGATGGCTGCTTTTTTTTTTTTTTAAGCAGAGGATGGTTTATGGCTGCTTTTTAAAACAAGCCTTCAAGACCCCAGACACTAGTATCTCATTTAGCCAGGTTCTGCGTGATTTCATCACACTGCTATGTTACCCATATCTTCAATAATAACTTCATGAGTGTTAGTACACAGTTGGGCCACATCAGAGGAATTACTAATGTTCTTAGATTAAGTTTGCGCTCAAATTCATTTCTATCTAACGTTTATATAGTTCTATGGTCCACTGGTGTCTTAGTGGTTAAGCTTTGGGCTACAGCCCCCAAGGGTGGCAGTTGGAAACCATCAGCAGTTCTACAGCAGAAAGATGGGGCTTTTTACTTCCTCACGGGCAGTTCTACCACATTCTGTAGGGTCACTATGAAGCAGTATTGACTGGATGGTGGCAGTAAGTGAGATGGTCCACTTTAGAGGCAGTTTATCACTTGGAGAAATTCCCACTCAGCTTCCCTTTAGTCAAATGAGGCCGACCACACGGGGCAGCCCTACTTTTCGTTCCCGCACGAGGAATTGTATGTCACAGCGCCGAGACCTGAATTCCACTTAAGCTGCCTGCCTATAACACTTCCCAGCCCGTGCGGCTGTGCCGTGCCTGTGCACCGGAAGTGCCTTTGACGTCATCATGCCCCGAGGGGCGTGGCCGGAGGCCGTTCCGGAAAGCGGCCGCTGCACTTACTTGACTGGATAGATCTTGAGGAGAAAGGCCAAACAGATACTTTACTGGGGAACTGCTGCTGGTTTGATAAACAGGTATTCTGAGGGCAGCACCGAGAGCCGAGGACGCGGTGACCACCCTGTCCCGTCCCGCCTGCCCCGCGGCGGCTCTGTGGCGGCCGAGGGACCCGCAGCCTGAGCGCCGTGCGGACGGGCTCCCGGGAAGCCCGCGCCGCTGACTGACTGACGGACGGACGGACGAGTGCGGCCGCAGGGTCCTCCTCGACGCCCGAGTGGCTTTTCCCGCGCGCTGTGTTGAGCAGGGAAGGTGGGCCCAGCGTCGGGGCCCGAGGCGGGGTCAGGTACTGGGGCGGGGGCTGCGTCCTGGCGGTTCAACGCCCTGGGGTTCCCGGGGCGCCGTCTGTGGGGAAGGGGTCTCGGCTCAAGGCACGCGTTTGGGGCGAGGAATGTGGGTACGGAGACAACCTGGAGCGCCGGGGCTCGTTGGTCCTGGTCTGGAGCTGTGACGCTTCCTCGGTCCCGAACTAAGGATTTCTTTTTCGAGACGGTGCATTAACCCAGGACAAAGAGCCCGTGTAGAGCGGGCTGGACCAGGCATTCCCGGCGCTCTGGGCTGTGCGGCCGAGGTCCGACCGCACCAAGTGGTTGCCCATCCTCTGTTGGTCGGCGCGCGTCCGGGGTCGCCAACCAAGCAGTTTTATGATGGAGAGCGCGTGTGAGATTGTCTGCACAACAATCACAAACCAGACGTGGGAGACATATGGCTGATAGCACTGATATTGTATAACCTCACCCGTTGGGATTGAACAACAGAATTCTATGTGAATGGATATATTAGAAAGTGTAAGATAATGTCAATGCTACTACTAAAAATGGGTAAACAGAGAGCAATGATCAAGTATCACATTTTAACCTAATTATATCTGCCATAATCCAGTTTATGATAACATCTGATAGCAAGGCTATTGACATATGTGGACTATAGTCAGAAGGTATTCTTCAGGGCAGAATCCATATATGGACCCTACAAATGGATTTTAGCTTCCCACTGCCCTCCATTACCTTCTGTAAATCAGGTGTTCACAATTTAAGCTCTGATACTATTCCCTTCTTTGGATTAGAACCAAATCTTGAACGAGCCCTGGCTTCTACCGCCACACAACTCAGGGGCAACAGAGAGAGCGCTCACTGCTTTCTTTCTTCTTTTTTAAAAACCATTTTATTGGGAGATCTTACAGCTACCATAACATTCCATAGTTCAACCACATTAAGCAGTATTGTACAATTGGTATCATCAGTTTCAAAAATTTCCTTTTTTTTCTTGCTCATTGCTTTCTTAAAGTGTTCAGTTACTTAACTTTTTAACTTGTATCAGTTAACATCCTGTATATTTTAGTCTAAAAAGCTTTCCTATGTAAATATTTTTCTTCCTTTATGATTTTATTATTAGAATGGTCAAATGTCACCTGGCAGTTACTTAGATTATTTCTAAGTAAACTGATAATTCTGTCTCTAAAGTGGACTAACTTTAAAGTTATAAAATGAATCAGGGCAATAAAACCCAAAAACGAATCAGGGCAAAGAGAAATGGGCTGAGGGGGAGTAGCGATACTAGGAGGGGAAAGGGAAGGTTGGGGAAAAGGCAGAACTGATCACATTGATCTATCTATAACCCCCTCCCAGGGGGATGGACAACAGAAAAGTGAGTGAAAGGAAACATCGATCAATGTAAGACATGAAAAAGTAATAATTTAAAAATAATCAAGGGTTCATGAGGGACGGAGGGAGGAGGAGAAAAAGGAGAAGCTGATACCAAGGGCTCAAGTAGAAAGAAAAATGTTTTGAAAATGATGATGGCAACAAAAGTACAAATGTGCTTGACACAATGGATGGATGTATGAATTGTGATAAGAGTTGTATGAGCCCCCAATAAAATGATTAAAAAAAAAAAGATCAAGCAACTTCTCTATCCCACAGGTCCTAGATGATTGGGCACAAGGCAGCTTTTATAAGTGAGGATTGAAGATATCATCTCCTAAGCAGCAGAGATCCTCCTGGAGATGAAAAAACTTCCATTTGACTATAACAGAATATCAGGCAGGAGTGGATTAACTCTTGGTCCTTGTGCTCCCAAAGAGCACAAGGCTTCAAAGAACAGGGGAATAATGGACACCATGAGGAACCTGTCAAAAGGTGAGAATTGTAGAGGGTCTGGATGAGGGGAGGGGCCCAAGTGTCCAGATACAGGTGAGACTGCTTTAGTGGTTGCAGCTGAGTAAAGTAACTCCCATCCTCCCATCCCATGATCAAAAGAACTAATTGGGGAGCATTATGGGTGTTGCTCATTCTCACAGTTTCTCTTTCTACCCTTAGATTTGTCTGCTATGGGTACTGACTGTCCCCAAGAGAGGAGGAGGACGCCTCAGATACTGGTGAGTTGAAAGTAGTTACCTTATTTATCTTCACTGCTGGTTCATTTCCCAGAGGAAATGAGGCTTATGTTCTCTGTCTTGGAAAGGAATAAGGCAGGCAACATTTAGACATTTCATGCCGCTGTGCCATGTTAGGTAGGTATGTTTGCATTTTATTTTTCTTGTTAGGAAATTTATCCAAGGTTAGTAATAAAAATAAGGAAACTCTAAGATATATATTTAAAACTAATATTAATAGCATTTTAAAATATACTATTAAATGAGTACACATTCACAGATGTATAATACCTAATGACAGCATCTTATAAACTGGGCATCTTTTTGCTTTTTAATTACTTATCTTTTTAATCTTACAAAATTCAAGCAAATAAGGACAGTAGATTCTCATATACTATCATATATATTCAGTAGTCATCTCCAAGAGATAGCATTTTTTAAGGGATAGCCTTATTTGCAGGAATTGATAATGTACAGACAAATATAAAATATCTAAATACCCACTGTTCTTCCCTGTTCAGTTGTGACACAGCTGCCCACATGGGACTTTTTCTCTGAGCCTAGCCCATTGGAAGTAGGTCAGATTTAACACATTTAAAGGATCCTATTTTTTAGACTGCCAAGTTTGAGAGTCTACAACCCAATATATCTGCTGGGTACAAATTTGAGGTGTGCCTTATCCCATCATGATGCCTGCCTCAAACATGGTATCTCTCTCTGGGATGTCTCAGGTCTGATCCTCTGGCTTCAAGTCCAGGCTTTTTCTCTACCCACCTGTATATCAGCCCTATGGTTTGGAGTTCCCTTTGGGCTCCCCTGTGTTTGACCTGTTGACTTTCAGTACTCCTAAATGTTTATTTATTTATTATTGTTTTCTGGTTCCTTTTAAAAAGAAAATTTTCTTGGTATAAAATTCATATATCATACACTCTTCTTAGTTAAGTCACTCTTAAAAAGAGTTGTATATACATCATCACAATCAGTTCTAGTTTTCCCTCCCCCAATTACTGTATATTTAATCATTTATTGAAACAACTCAGAACTCACAAAAAGGGCTGTTTATGATCACACATTATTATAGCAAAACTGGAATATAAGCAAATAGATGCAAAGGAAGAGTTGCCTTTGTGGAGCTTCCATGTACCCAAATGGGGGGATGCTGTCATCCCAGAAGCACCAATGTCTTCACCTACCAGGGTTCAAAGCTTTTGTTGACTTCACTGCTTAGGATGGATTGGATCATCCTCCATCTTTCCCCTAAGACCAAGAGAACTCTGAAATGAGTGCTGTCGATCATTCCTGATGGGGTGCATTTCTGTGTTTTCATAGTGATGTGTGAACTTAAGAGCCAGCAGGAGCATTTATACTTTATGGTATTATTCTTTTAATGTACTGTGACAACTGAATTTGACGCATTTTCATGGGTAATTGGGGTTATTTAAACCATGTTAAGAGAAGTTTGTGCATATTTTAACTGCAGAGTGAGGAACTTCTGCATTTAAGGTTCAAGAGTTTGTACATGTCAGATAAGAGCCCATGACATAGGGAATCTAGGTTAGATAAACTACTCAGGAACAGAAATGGGAGTAGTGATACCAGGATGGTGAGGGGAAGGTAGGAGTATAAGGGGTGGAAGGGAGAACTGATCTCAATGATTCACACACAACATACACACACACAGATGAACAACATAAATTTGGGTAAAGGGAGACAGTGGTCGGTGTAAGATAAGAAAACAATAATAATGTATAATTTACCAAGAGTTCATGAGGATGGGAGGGTAAGGGAAGGAGGGCAAAAAGAGGAGCCGATACCAAGGGCACAAATAGAAAATAAATGTTTAGAAAATGATAACTATATGTACAAATATGCTTAATATAATTGATGTATGGATTGTTATAAGAGTTGTGAGTCCCCAATAAAATAATTTTAAAACAAAGAAAAAAGTTTGTACATGTACAATTTACTGACTTGTGTATGTTCCTTGAGTCGGTTAATCATTCCCATCCTCCATTTTACATTGTTTCTCCTCTATTAAACTCACTGCCTCTCTAATCTTTTGAGCTGCTATTGTCTATTTGACCCAAATAGATAATTTTAAAGAGCATAATGCTCAAAACAATCCTTTATTGGGTAAAACTAGTTGATAAGAAACAGTTGCAAACTCCCACTAATAATCAGAATGTGAAGTACTTGAAGTATGAGTCTAGGAAAATTAGAACTCATCAAAAATGAAAGGAAACCCATAAACGCATACAGTGCATGAAATGACAGATCATTGCAAAGACAGAAAAGAAAGAAAAGACCAAACTGCATCTGAGAGCAGGCTCTGAAGCCTGCTCTTGAATGTGCAAGACCTGGTGTTAGAAAACATAAAGGAAGCTCATACTTGGCATGTCTCAAGCTGAAATTGCTAAAGAAACATTCAAGTTTTGATTTCCATTATCGAAGGATATTGGAAGGGCAGTGATTCTCACCCTTCCTAATGCCAAGACCCTTTAATACAGTTTCTCATGTGTGGTGACCCCAATCATAAAATTATTTTCATTGTTACTTCATAATTGTAATTTTGCTACTGTTATGAATCAGGAGACCCCTGTGAAAGGGTCATTCTGAGAACTGCTTTAGGGGACTATTGAAGGACTTAGGGAGCATCAAGAGGAAATGGAAGGAATACACAGTCACTGTACCAAAAAAGGAAGTGGTGGCATTGAGCCATTTCAGGATGTTTTGCTGTGCAATGAATTTATTTAATATTCCTCTTCTGGCCTTAGCTTTTGTTAATTACCTTTTTTCCCCTGATGGGTCTCTGAGAAATTGCTAAGAAAGTTAATTATGATTGACATCCTGCTGGAAATAAAATGAGCCACCTCAGAATCAGGAAGGGGGATTTCACTACCAATAAGAGAGAAGAGCCAGGAGCGGAGCATATCCTTTGGACCCATGTTTCCTGTGCATGGAATGCCTGCCTTGATCCAGGACACAGCTTTGACACCAGAAAAATGACAGAGGAGCAGCATGATTGGATACAGGAGCCAGAGCCTGAGGTAGGGCAGAGGAATTCCAGCCCACAGAGCAATTAAAGCTTAGTGCTTTCAGATAACAGGCTAGCTTGTGGAGTCGGATGCTTCTGAGAACTTAATTGCAGGAGGCGAAATTGCTGACTAGAGGAGATGAGTCCTTTTGGGTCAGCAGGAGTTCTCAAACTACAGCCCGTGGGCCACATGTAGCCTGCTGAGTGTTTTTGCCCTGTTTTGTTTTTTACTTCAAAATAAGATGTGTGCATAGGTATTTGTTCATAGTTCTTTTTAAAAAACTATAGTCTGGCCCTCCAATGGATCTGAGGGACAGTGAACTGGCCCCCTGTTTAAAAAGTTTGAGGACCCCTGGGTTAAAGCTTATAAGGAAGTAGCATTCCCTTTGAGCATTTATATGCAGCTCTAACAGTTTTGTAACTTTGCTAAAGCAAGGAAAGGCCAGACCAAGAGACTAAGCACCAGGGGAAAGCTGGCCTGCAGGCTTTGTAAAGAAGAAGCGGTACTGACTGAGCCACTGCAGCCTGAGCACTTGCCATCTGATTACAGCATGTTGACTTCATAGTAAATCCCATAATTGTGAGTTCCGTGTGGCTAGTGCAATGCATTTTCAAACCCAGCTAAAAAGCAGAAGGTAACATGGGGGAGGGATGTTTGGAAGCGAGAGATATGCTTCACCTCACTTTCATAGAAGTCAGCTTTGAGCAATACTGACTACATTTTGATTTTCCTTCCCCCTACTGAATTTATAAGAGATGAGATATTTCATTTCTTTTTATGGGTATATGATCAAAAACTGATAGCTAGGTGCACTGACTGTACTGGTGAAAACCAAAAATCTAGAAGTTGTCAGAAAACCAAGGGAGATGTTTCAACAAATGGATGCTAAGCTGGAGGTCCTCAATTGTCTCTGCCCACAAATTTGTAATACTACTACCTATCCAGTTCAGTGGAAGATATTCTTATTTGTGTATAAATTATGAAAGAGTTATTAATGTAACATACAAGTAAAATTTTGTTGAAGATCATTCAAAAATAGTAGTGCTAATCAATATATAGACAGGGAACTATAAGAAACTCAAGTGAGAAAAAAAAGTAACAAGTCAGATTCAAAAGAGGTCATGATATGGGGGATATCAATATTGATATCAGATAATCATGGATAAAGGTAGCAAAAAGAAAGATATTTGAGTCAGTATGTGTATCATAACAAGTAATGGATTACATTACCAAGGATGGGAATTACAGAGCACTTACTTGTAGTGTTGATGCAGAGCCTGTATGTAGATAAGAGGTAATCATTCCAACAGAATGAGATTCTACATGTTTGGAATAAAGATTTGCATCAGGGTTGTGTTCTTTCGCCTTATTTAATATATGCTGTGCACATAATCAGAGAATCTGAACTATGTGAAGAAGAATGAGGGATCAGGAGTAGAGAAAGACTCATTAACAAACTGCAGTATACAGATGACACAAAAACTTAACTTGATGAAGGCATAGTGACGGAATTAATACTACAGCCATCAATATGGATTAAATTTCAACATAAAATAAAAATCTGCAGAGCAAGACTCAAAGCAGCATTATGTGACTGGAGAAAATACCAATCAAGGGTTTCTTTTTGCTTTTATCCACACAAAAATAAATCACACAAGAATAAATCAGATGACCCATTGTAATAGGCAGATCTTCTAATGCCTTATAAATCTGCTAATGACTTCATTAAATTTTTATAAAACAAAAGTGTCTTTTGAGGACCAAGGTGCCCCTGTTATTTTCAGTAACTTCATTTGAATGTGAAAACTGGAGATGAAGAAAAAGAATAAAGAATTGGTGCATTTGAATTATGGAGTTGTTAAATAATGAATATGCCCTGAAGTGCTACAAGAAAGAACCAATCTTTCTTAGAAGCTGGATAGCCAGAATGTAGAGAAGCACGTAAGCAAGTATGGTAAGGCTTCATCGCATGTACTTTGGGCTCATGAGGAGGCACCAGTCCCTGGTGTCATGCTTGACAAAGTTAGAGAGTAAGTGAAACTGAAGAAGACCTTCAACAAAATGGTTGACACAGTGGCTGTAATAATGGGCACAAACATAGTAACAATTGGGAAGATGGCATGGTATAGACCCAGGTGGTGGCTTCATCTGTTGTACAAGAATTACAATGATTCAGAATCAATTCAATGTTATAACTGAAGAGTGTGGATAACCTTGAGAGGAATGAGAATACCAGAATTCTTCATTGTGTTCCCGTGGAACTTACACATGGATCAAGAGGCAGTTGTGCAAGCAAGAGGATACTGGTTGGCTTAAAATCAGGAAAAGAGTGTACCAGGGTTGTATCCTCTCACCATGCTTGTTCAGTCTATATGCTGAAACATCAAGAGAAGCTGGGGTATATGAAGAACAATGGGGCATCAGGATTTGAAGGCAGAGATATGCAGATGATTCAACTTTGCTTGCTGAAAGTGAGGAGGATTTGAAGCACTTATTGATGAAGATCAAGGATTGTAACCTTCAGTGTGGATTCAACTCAATGTAAAAAAGACTAAAATCCTAACAACTGGACCAATAGATAACAATATGATAAATGTAGAAAAGATCAAAGTTATTAAAGGATTTTGTGTTGCTTGCATGTACAATTAGTGTTCATGAGATCAAAAGATGTGTTGCATTAGATAAATGTACCACACAAGACCTCTTTTAGAGCATTGAAAAGCAAAGGTATTACTTGAGGACGAAGGTGCGCCTGACCCAAGCCATGGTATGTTCAGTTACCTCATATGCAGGCGAAAGTTGGACATTGAATAAGAAAGACTGAAGAAAAATCAATGGATATGATGTGTGCTGTTGGAAAAGGCTATTGAAAATACCATGGATTGCTAAAAGGACATACTGCTCTGTCTTGGAAGAAGTACAGCCAAAATATTCCTTAGAGGCAAGGATGACAAATCTTAGTGCTACATACTTTGGACATATTGTCAGGAGGTACCAGTCCCTTGGGAAGGACATCATGTTTGGTCAAGTGGAGGAGCAGTGAAAAAGGACGGCCCTCTAGGAGATGGATTGATACAATGGCTGCAACAATGGACTCAGGCATAGGAACAATTATGAGGACCATGCAGGACTGGGCAGCGTTCTGTATTGTGCATAGGGTGGCTGTAAGTCTGAACTGACTTAATGACACATAACAACAACAACAACAACAATAATATATTTGTGGAGCCCTGGAGACATATTAATGAATACTTGGCTGGTAACCAAAAGACTGACCGTTTGGAACCACCAGTGACCATTCTAGAGAAATATGTGGCAATCTACTTATGTAAATATTACAACTTAGAACCCAATAGGGTAGTTTCGCTTTGTTCTGTATAGTCTGTATGAGTCAAAATTGTGACTCATACAGTGACAGCAGGGTAAGGTGTTTGTTTCGTTTTAAAATAATATATTGTCTACAAATGTCCTTTTTCTGAAGTATTGTTGCCATTTTCTTGCTAACTTTTCATAGGTACTGACTGCTGTACTCCAGAGTAAAGTACTAAGGATATTATTAGAATAGCTAATTGAGAACCATCCACAGCTATGAGGTCAAAACAGCTACCTGAATACAACCAGTGCCTCCTCGAGGTCTCCCTCCAGGGTTACCCAGCTCTTCGCCCTGCTTTCCCGCAGTGCTCGAAGAACCATTGGGGATCCTTACGTAAGACAGATCAAGATAAAAACCGGTGTTGTGAAGCAATTGGTCTAAGAAAAAGTGATTTAAGAAAAAAAAAATCAAGAAGACTGAAAAAATGAAGGCTGGTGGGTGAACAAGTAAATGTGAAGAAAGCTGATGGTGCCCGGCTATCAAAAGAGATAGTGACTGGGGTCTTAAAGGCTTGAAGATAAACAAGCGGCCATCTAGCTCAGAAGCAACAAAGTCCACATGGAAGAACACACCAGCCTGTGTGACGAGTGGTCCCGAAGGAATCAGTTATCAGGCATCAAAGAACAACAAATCATATCATTGACTGCACACCTCCATGATAGGATCGCTGAAGACAAATGGGTGCATAAGCAAATGTGAAGAAAGCTGATGGTGCCCGGCTATAAAAAGAAATAGTGTCTGGGTTCTTAAAGGCTTGAAGGTGAACAAGCGGCCATCTAGCTCAGAAGCAAAAAAGCCCACATGGAAGAAGCACACCGGCCAGTGCAATCACGAGGTGCCAAAGCGACCAGGTATAAGGCATCATGCAAAAAAAAAGAAAGAAAGATGTGTATATGTATATATATGTGTGTGTGTATATATATATATATATATATATATATATATATATATATATACACACACCACATTGAATGAAGGGGGAAGTGCAGAGTGGAGACCCAAGGCCCAAGTGTCGGCCAATGGAGATCCCCTCATAGAGGGGTTTAGGAGAGGAGATGGGTTAATTAGGGTGCGAGGTAGTACCGATGAAGAACACAGCTTTCCCCCAGATCCTGGATGCTTCCTCCCCCCAACTACCATGATCCGAATTCTACCTTGCAGGGCTGGATAGGGCAGAGGTTGCACACTGGTACATATGAGGGCTGGAGGCACAGGGAATCCAGGGTGGATGATACCTTCAGGACCAAGGGTGTGAGGGGCGATGCTGGGAGAGTGTAGGGTGAGTGGGTTGGAAAGGGGGAACTGATTACAGGGATCCACATGTGACCTCCTCCCTGGGGGAGGGACGGCGGAGAAGGGGGGGAAGGTAGACTCCGGATAGGGCAAGATATGACAAAATAACGATGTATAAATTACCAAGGGCACATGAGGGAGGGGGGAGCGGGGAGGGAGGGAAAAAAAAATAAGGACCTGATGCAAAGGGCTTAAGTGGAGAGCAAATGCTTTGAGAATGATTGGGGCAGGGAATGTATGGATGTGCTTTATACAATTGATGTATGTATATGTATGGATTGTGATAAGAGTTGTATGAGTCCCTAATAGAATGTAAAAAAAGAAAAGAGGAAAAAAAAGAAAATGATTAGGGCAAAGAATGTACAGATGTGCTTTATACAATTGATGTATGTATATGTATGGACTGTGATAAGAGTTGTATGAGCCCCTAATAAATTCTTTTAAAAAAATTTTAAAAAATGAAGGCTGAAGATGGTGAAAATCATGCCATTAAAAAACAAAAAGAGAGGGGTCGACCACATTATCAAGTGGACAGCACCACCCTCCCCCCAAGAAGAATTCACTTCAGAGGATAGCACTGATGCTACAGCTCAAGAAGAGGGGAAGAGGACTCGTCTGTTCAGAGCATACAGGAGCCAACAAGGAGGCATAGGGGAAAAAAAGAAAAGAGTGACGCACATCCTGACTCACCAAGCCCTGAGGACAATGTTCCTGCTCAGAAAAGCAATGCACAGAGATCACCACAGGACTGGCCCCACTGTGGGACACAGTGTTCCTCATTGATCCATGGCACCACTGGGGACAACACTAGAGACACACAGTGGGAATTGTGCCAGCCATGAGCTCATCACACTGAAGCCAGCCTCTGGGGGCATGCAGCAGGGCAGCGGGGGAAACAGAGTAATGAAGTCCCCAGGGATAGAGGCAGTGTCAGGGCATGGCACCCCATCAGACTTGACTGGAAAGCACTTGTGAAGGAAAACAAACAGACCCTGAACTATTCATACGTTTATGTGTGCATGTGTGTTTTTGTTGTAGCTATTATTTTACTTTCTGTTGGTGCTTCGTGGTACTCAATCTTGTGATAGTATAGCTTGTCTACCTGGAAGGGATAGGCGGAATAAACAAGCCAGAAGAGAGAACAACGGGATGACAGTTCTGGGGGGACATGAGGGTAGGGATAGTAGGGGGGAGGAAGAGGTGTTAACAAGCCCAGGAACAAGGGAATAACAAGTGATCAAAAATCAGTCTCAAAGAGGGTGTGGGAGGTCCTCCCTCAACACAAGAACGCTTTGTTCTAACAATTCAGCAGTCTGAGATGCTCACCTGCTTGGCACAATCACTGATGACAATGGGTGCACAGGAAAATGTGAAGAAAGCTGATGGTGCCCGGCTACCAAAAGATAAAGCACCTGAAGTCGCTGAAGACAATGGGTACACAAACAAATGTGGTGAAGAAAGCTGATAGTGCCCAGCTACCAAAAGATATAGCACCTGAAGTCTTAAAGACCTGAAGATAAACAACAGCCATCTAGCTGAGACACAACAAAACCCACATGAAAGAAGCACACCGGCCTGTCCCGACTAGATCACTGAGGACAAAGTGAGCGCATAAGCAAAAGTTGCGAACAAAGCTGAGCTGATGGTGCCCGGTTATCAAATGATATAGCATCAGGGGTCTTACAGGCTTGAAGACAATCAGGCGGCCATCTAACTAGGAAACAACAAAGCTCACAAGGAAGAAGCACACCAACCTATCCCGACGTGAACGCTGAAGACAAAGCCGGGTGCATGGGCAAGTGCGGTGAAGAAAGCTGATGGTGCCCAGTTGTCAAAATATATAGAATCTGGGGTCCCATAGGCTGGAGGATAAGGGGACATCTAACTGAAAAACAACAAATCCTACATGGAAAATGCACACCAGCCCGTGAGATGACAAGTCATTGAAGGGATTAGGTATCAGGCATCAAAGAAAAAAAAATCATAGCATTGTGAATGAGGGGTCGGGGGCAGAGTGGGGACTCAGGGCCCATCTGGGGGAAATTGGACATCCCTTGCAGAAGGGCTGTGGGGAGGTGAGGAACCAGTCAGAGTGTAGTGTAGCAACGAGGAAACACACAATTTTCCTCTAGTTCTTGAATGCTTCCCCCCCGCCCCCACTATCATGATCCCAGTTCTACCTTACATAACTGGCTGGACCGAGAGATGTACACTGGCATGGATAGGAACTGTAAATACGGGGAATTCAGGACATATGAGCCCCTCAGGAACAGTGTTGAGAGTGGCGATATCTGGAAGGTGGAGAGAGGGTGAGGGAGAAACGGGAAACAGATGACAAGGTCTACATGTAACCTCCTCCCTGGAGGATGGACAGTGAGGAAGACGTCGGATGGTGTAAGATATGATAAAATAATAATTACTTATAAATTATCAAGGGTTTGGTGGGAGGGGGTAGTGAGGAGGGAGGAGAAAATGAGAAGTTGATGCCGGGCTCAGGTGGAGAGTGGGTGTTTTGAGAATGATAATGGCAATATATATGTACAAATGTGTTGGACACAAATGATGTATGTACGGATTGTAAAATGAGTTGATGAGCCCCTAGTAAAATGATTTTAAAAAAACAAAAACAAAAGCAGATCTTGCAAGAGTACTGGATGATGATCATAGATTGCCAGCGTAGGTTAGAAGCTGCATATGCTGATCTTCCTCAGATATTAGAATGTGAAGTTAGAAACTTAAAATTTTTCTGTATGAGTTTTTTTTAACTGAAATCCATTCCAGAGTTTATTATTTTTAACCACGGCTGCATAATGTTGAAGTAGAATGAAAATGTGATTCTTTTAATGTAGTTGAATATACAGTTGCCTAACTCAAGGCATCAAATAAATCACTTCATGTAAAAAAGTTTTTTAAAAAATCAACAGATAGTGATATTATGGATCTCGTTTATTACCTGAACTTTTGAGGCATGCTCATTACAGACCCTATCTGTTCACTCCCACTTTTCTCTGTATAGCTGAAGTCCTTCCATCTTCTCCTTTAAGTCTTCACCATCCCTTCATGCCTAGTTCAAGCTCCAACTCTCTGGTGTCTTTTGTTCTTTTCTAGCCTTCCTATTACAGTAAACTCGTAGGCTTTGATGCATTCTTTTTTTGCTGCTCCCAAGTTTTATTCAAGAACTCATTCAAAATATTCCCTAGAAATGATTTTTTAAAAATAATTTTATTGGGAATTCGTACAACTCTTATCACAATCCATTGTGTCAAGCACATTTGTACATTTGTTGCCATCATCATTCTCAAAACATTTTCTTTCTACTTGAGCCCAATCAGCTCCTCATTTTCCTCCTCCCTCCTAGCCTGCCCTCTCTCACAAACCCTTTATAATTTATAAATTATTACTATTTTGTCATTTCTTATACCGTCCCATGTCTCCCTTCACCCACTTTCTGTTGTCTGACCCCCAGGGAGGGAGTTATATGTAGATTATTGTGATCAGTTCTCCCTTTCTCCCCTATTTTCCACTTACCATTCTGGTATCGCTACTCTCATTATTGGTCCTGAGGGGTTTACCCGTCCTGGATTTGCTGTGTTTTCAGCTCTTATCTGTACCACTGTACATCCTCTGGTCTAGCCAGATTTGTAAGGTAGAATTGGGATCATGATAGTGGGGGGGAGGAAGAATTAAAGAACTAGAAGAAAGTTGTATGTTTCATTGTTGCTATGCTGCACCCTGACTGGCTCATCTCCTCCCCGCGACCCTTCTGTGAGTGATGTCCAGTTGCCTACAGATGGGCTTCGTGTCTCCACTCCACACTCCCCCTCATTCACAGTGATAAAAATTTTTGTCCTTTGATACCTGATCTCATGGATACCTTGTGATCACACAGACTGGTGTGCTTCTTCCATGTGGCTTTGTTGCTTCTAAGCTAGATGGCTGCTTGTTTACCTTTTTTTTTTTTGCTCCCCGCCCCCAACACCTTCAAGTCTTTAAGATCCTAGGCACTATATCTTTTCATAGCTAGGTTCCATCAGCTTTCTTCGCTACATTTGCTTATGCACCCTCTTTGTCTTCAGTGATCTGTTGGGAAGGTGAGCATCATGGAATGCCAGGTTACTAGAACAAAGTGTTCTTGAATTGAAGGAGTACTTGAGTAGAGGCCCAATGTCCATCTACTACCTAGAAGCGAGTTTTAATCCTCATCTTTGTCCTGGTTAATTTGGAAGCAACATACCATGTATACTTGTATATAAGCTGAGTTTTTCACATTTTTTATGCAGTCTTTGTGGTAAAATTAGGTTCCTTGGCTGATAATTGGGTCAGCTTATACTCAAGTATATACAGTAATTCGTGACTTTTTTTGCTGTTGGTGACCACACACAATCACGTCGATTATTATTATTCAATTTTTTTGAGATATTTCAAATACCTTTGGAAAAAGACACCTTGGAGGTTACAGTAATCTTGCCCTTGCTTCTTTCAATGGTTACAGTGACTCCCCTGAGATGACTGGCTTCCTCATTCAACTTGATGCTTTCTTGAAGAAGCTGCTCAAAACTGGTAGCATCCATGATTCCATCTTCTACAGGGTGGGTGCATTCACGCGTGAACTTTAGAACCTGCTTCTTTTTTTGTCCCCCTTTGCCACAGGCTTTTTTACTGGGGCCTGGTGGCAGCGGAGGCACAAAACTTTATGCATTCTTAAGGGCAAACTTTGCTTGAATACTGAGCAATACGATCAAATGGTTCACCAGTCATTTCTCCAGTGAAGTCATATGTATTTGAGGCCTAGGATGTGTGTTGGGCATCACTCGTGCTCCCCAAAGATCCAAGTCGGCAGTCAAGCCTGAGGAACTTGATATGGAGAACTGTTTTCTCTATAAAGAATTAGATGAACTTCCGATGCAGATTCTTCAGGGCCCCCAGCTAACCTCTCACTGTGAAAATTGGTGGTGTTTTTATGCACCTTGATTTCTTACTCATTCTAGGAGCCAGTTACAATCGAGGATGTCACTGTGGTTTTCACGGAGGCAGAATGGAAGATACTGAGCTCTGAGCAGAAGAACCTGTACCGAGACGTGATGCTGGAGGTGTGCAGGAATCTCTTCTCATTGGGTGAGGATGTGCTTTTTCTGTTCATTAACGCAGTAGATATTTATTGTCCACCTGCTCTGTGCCAAGTGAGCTACAGTGGTGCAGTGGGTAAGCATTTGCATTCTAACCAAATGTTTGCATACATTTGGTTTGGACCCACCAGCCACTCTGTGAGAGAAAAATGTGTCACTCTTATTCTGTCAAGATTCATAGACTTGGAAACCCTCTTGGCCAGTTATTTTATCCTTTAGGGTCATTATGAGTTGGAATCAACTTGATAGTGACATGTTTTTTTTTTCTATGTGTTATATAGTTTGTACTCAAGTTGTATCCTAAAGGCTGGTCATTTGAATCCATTCAGGGGACACTGCAGAAGAAAGATCTGGCAATCTCGTTAGCCAAATGTTCCCTCACTCACTCATTGCTGAGTCGATTTTGACTCATAGTGACCCTATGGGACAGGATAGCATTTGCCTCTTGGGCTCCTGAGCCTGTAATTCTTTATGGGAGTTGAAAGCTTTGTCTTTTCCCCAGGAGCATCTGGTGGTTTCAAACTGCTGACCTTGCAATTATCAGCCCAATCTGTAACCACTAATCCATCAATTAACTAAGTTGTCCCTTGATACAATGGTTTAATCCTTTGTCCCAGTTAACCAATCTTGTGAGTTACTTGGATATGTCTAGGAAGTCATTCTAATTGTGCCCCTATGTGCTTTTATTATATCTAAATGAATACATATGTAGTACACAATGTGTGTATATAGCTATAGAAATGCCTATACAGGCACACAAAAAATGCCTATACATGGGCGCGTGTACTCCTGTATACCTATTTGTACATATCTATGCTTGCTTCATTTCAAGGATAACCTCTAAACAACTTGGTTTGGATACTTTTTATTTATTTATGAACTGCAAGGTGTCCTGTAATTGTAATATAGCATGCAGGGATTAACCAATAAACTGTGTTAAGGAAATGTCTGTAGCCTACTATGCCAAGGAAGTATTTGTGGAGGAGATTGCCTGTTTATGTTACTGGGTGGAGGGCACTGGCCTGATATTCATGAAGACTTAGATATATGTTTAAGGAGCTCTGGTGGAGCTATGGGTTAGGAATTGTGTTGCTAACTGCAAGGTCAGCAGTTCAAACCCAACAGCCACTCCTAAGGATAAAGAGAGACTACCTGCTCCTATAACGATGTATAGTCTTAGAAATCTTATACAGCGTTGGGATGAGTCAAAATTGACAATGTGGAAGTGGGCTTGGTCTATGTCTGTAAACAGGAAGTCCTGTGGGGGTTTTGTGTATTTTTCAGACAGGAAGCAGAAGGGAAAAAGAGACAAGAAGCAAAAGAAAGAGGTGGCAAGGAACCCCTTGAAAGAGGTGTAAGACTAGATACAGTGAGTTCAGGGGATGAGCCTCATGGCACAGTCAGTAGACTGTGCAGGATCCAGAGGAATCTATCCTCAAGGGACTAGAGTAACCTTCCATTGGAGGTTAAAAGGAAGCTTGACTTTGGAGAGGCGCTGAGAGCTGCTGCACTGAAGAGAGGAGACTGCCTTCTTCCTGATCTATCAGTCCCTCTTTATAATAAGAACAGTCATGATTTCCACACAGGTCATAGGAACTATTATTCCCATGGAATAGCAAAGTGTTAGAGCAGAATATATCATGTGAGTGTCTGCGTCTTAGCAGAGGATTTTAGCAGAAGGAAAAGTTAGACTAAGAGAATACTAGAAGCTGTTTGCAAGGCAGAAGCAGTATCTGATGCTTACTTGAGAAGAGAAGTTCTAGTCTGACATTTTGACGAGGTTGTGGGTGTGGGTTATCTGGATTGCATACCTAATACTACTGCTATGAGGTTGACTGCAAGTCTTCGGGGACCCTCTGTGACATGATACAATGGTCCCATAGAGTTTCCCAGGCGCCAAATCTTTATAGAAGCATTTTGCAATCCCATTCTAGCATTGAGCCATTTGTACCACTAACTTTTTGGATTGCATCCAAGGGCTTTAACTGTTGCCCTGCATGGCATCCTTCTGGATTGCAAGAGAATGTTTCATTTGTAAAAATAGAAGATAAATGAGCTGTCAGTGAAGGAAAGATTGTATTGTTTATATTATCCTTTAGAATGTGCTAGTAAGATTCTTACTAATTCCCATCAAGTGAATCCTGACTCAGTGAACACATGTGAAGAATAAGATTCGTTCCTTAAGGTTTTTCCAATCTATGCCCTTCCAGGCTCAGATTGCCAGCACACCACCAGTCTGTCTTGTGAATCATCATCCTTTTTAAAAAAAATCATTTTATTGGGGCTCGTACAACCTTTATCACAATCCATACATACAATTCTGTCAAGCACATTTGTACATTTGTTGCCATCATTTTCAAAACATTTTCTTTCTACTTGAGCCCTTGGTATCAACTTTTCATTTTCCCCATCCCATTCCTACCCTTCTTCCCTCATGAACCCTTGATAATTTATAAATTATTATTTTGTCATCTTTTATACGGTCCCACTTCTCTCTTCACCCACTTTTTTGTTGTCCACCCCCCTGTGAGGGGGTTATAGGTAGATCATTTTAATCAGTTCCCCCTTCTCCCCCATCTCTCCTTACCTTTCTGGTATGGCTACTCTCAATATTGGTCCTGAGGGGTTTATCTGTGCTGGATTCCCTGTGTTTCCAGCTCTTATCTGTACCCATGTACATGCTCCGGTCTAGCCAGATTTGTAAGGTAGAATTGGGATCATGATAGGTTGCGGGGTTGGGGAGGGGTGAAGAATTAAAGAACTAGAGGAAAGTGAAGTTGTATGTTTCATAAGTGTTCTATTGCACCCTGACTGGCTCGTCTCCTCCCTGTGACCCTTCTATAAGGGGATGTCCAGTTGCCTACAGATGGGCTTTGTGTCTCCACTCCCCCTCATTCACAATGATAGGATTTTTTTGTTCTGGGTCTTTGATGCCTGATACCTGATCCTATCGACACCTTGTGACTACACAGGCTGGTTTGCTTCTTCCATGTGGGCTTTGTTGCTTCACAGCTAGATGACCACGTTTATCTTCAAGCCTTTAAGACCCCAAATGCTGTATCTTTTGATAGCCAGACACCATCAGCTTTCTTTACCATATTTGCTTATGCACTCACTTTGTCTTCAGCATTCATGTTGGGGAAGTTGAGCATCATGGAATGCCAGTTTAATAGAACAAAGTGCTCTTGCATTGAGGGAGTACTTGAGTAGAGGGTACAATGTCCTTAATACCAAACTTATAAATATATGAACATAGATCTATTTCCCCATCATCATATATATATTTACATATAAACATGCCTGTATTTAGACCTCTATAAATGCCCTTTGCCTCCTAGTTCTTCCCTCTTATTTCCTTTTACCTTCCTCCTGTCCCACTATCACGTTCAGCCTTCATTTGGGTTTCAGTAATTCCTCTTGGTTACATTGCCCTTGATCAAGCCCTACCAGGCCTCCTACACACTCCTTGCCGTAGATTTTAGATCACTTGTTGTTCCCTTCCTTCCACCCACCTCCCCATCTCCTTCCACCCACCTCCCCATCTCCCATGTCTTCCCCGGAACTGTCAGTCCAGTTGTTTTCTCCTCCAAATTGTTTATCCCGCCTATCTTATCTAGATATACATGCAGAGATAATAGTAGGCATAAAAACAAGATAGCAAAACAAAGCAACAAAAGAAAACAAAACTACCATAACAATAACAAAAAAAACCAATGACAAAAACCGAAAATCCTATAAATACTTCAAGGTCTGTTGACCTTTAGGAGTGTTTTCTGGTCTAGTCTGATGGGGTACCTCCCCCTGGCCCCAAAGTCTATTTTTGGTATTCCTGGGGACTTCATTGCTCTGCTTCCCTTGCTGTTCTATTGCATGCCCTTTGTGTTTTGCCTCCGTCTGGTGTGGTCAGATGGGACACAATTCCCTGCACTGTGTTTCCATTGTTGTTTCCTGTTGTTCTGTGGGTCAGTGAGGCATGTCTTGTCTTGTGGTGGGGATGGCCCTATGGTCCTCTCTGCATTGGCTGCTCTGAGCATGAATATCATCCTCAGGGTTTGGTGGGCCAGGATGTACTCCACTTTCTCTCCCTCCCCCTCAGCTAGATTTTCATTGCTGTCCTGTGAAGGAATTCTTCTGGGGGAAGGAGGAACTGTCCATGTAGTTGGGATTGGACCTGGCCTCTCAGACCTCTCTATTGGTTCCCTGATTTATGCCAGTAACATCATCATCCTTTTAACTAGTAGTCAGACTCATAACTGTTTCTACCCTAGCCCCACCGCACCCCCGGACTCCAGCAGCGAGATACTGTTTGTCATAAGAGAAGACATCACAGCTCAAGAAGCCCCCTTTAAAGCTACACTAACGGGAAACTTTCTCTCTCCTACAGAACCCAAATCAGAGATCTCTCCCTATTCCTCTTGCCTCCTGGCTCTCTCCTGTCAGCAAGTCCTCAGCCAGCATGTGCTTCAGATCTTCCCCAACTTGTGTGCAGAGAATCACTTCCAACCAAGGGATGCCAGCCCAGGACACCGTAAGCACCTGGAGCAGCAAGATTCTGGTCAGAGTTGCAGAAGTAGAAACATAGAAGATCAGGAAAGAAAAGATGGCTCCAAACCCTTGTGTGGAAACACAGGGGAGGGAAAGAAATCCAGCCCATCTTGGAGATGGCCAGCAAACCCCAGAGAAGGGAACACAGTGATACGACGGGAATCCGACTCAATCCAAAGAATGAACAGCTGTGTGGAAACAGACAGAGAGCTCAAGGAATTAGAAAGCTCAAGATTTGGAACAGTCAGCTACAGAAAGGATGAGCCAGACCTTGGCCTAAAATCATATTTCATCACGAATCAGAGGAAGCTTTTCCGGAAGAAGCCACATGTGTGCATGGACTGTGGGCGAAGCTTTTGCCAAAAGTCAACTCTCACCACACACCAGAGGATACACTCAGGAGAAAAACCACATGTGTGCAAGGAGTGCAGGCAAGACTTTACCTGCCATGCAAATCTCCTTTCACACCAGAGGATACACTCAGGCGAGAAGCCACATGTGTGTAAGGAGTGTGGGCAAGGATTTAGTCAAAAGTCATATCTAATCAAACATCAGAGGATCCACTCAGGGGAGAAGCCACATGTGTGTATGGACTGTGGGCGAAGCTTTAGTCACAGGTTTACTCTGATCACACACCTGAGGACACACTCAGGGGAGAAGCCATATGTGTGTAAGGAGTGTGCACGAGGTTTTAGCCAAAAGTCACATCTCATCAGACACCAGAGGACACACTCAGAAGAGAAGCCACATGTGTGTAAGGAGTGTGGGCGAGGCTTCAGCCAAAAGTCATATCTCATTACACACCAGAGGACACACTCAGGAGAGAAGCCATACATGTGTATGGACTGTGGGCGAAGCTTTAGTCACAGATTATCTCTCATCAGACATCAGAGAACACACTCAGGAGAGAAGCCACACGTGTGCATGGACTGTGGGCAAAGCTTTAGTCACAGGTTAACTCTCATCAGACACCTGAGGACTCACTCTGGAGAAAAGCCATATGTGTGTAAGGAATGTGGACGAGGATTTAGCCAAAAGTCACATCTGATCACACACCTGAAGACACATTCAGGGGACAAGCCACATGTGTGTCAGGAGTGTGGGCGAGGATTTAACCAAAAGTCACATCTCATCACACACCTGAGGACACATTCAGGGGAGAAGCCATATGTGTGTAAGGAGTGTACACGAAGATTTAACCAAAAGGCACATCTTATCAGACATCAGAGGACACATTCAGGTGAGAAGCCACATAAATGCATGGACTGTGGGCGAGGCTTTAACCAAAAGTCACATCTCATCACACACCTGAGGACACATTCAGGTGAAAAGCCTTATGTGTGCATGAGCTGTGGGCGAAGCTTTAGCCGCAGGTTAACTCTCATGACACACCTGAGGACACACTCAGGAGAGAAGCCACATGTGTGCATGGACTGTGGACGAAGCTTTAGTCACAGGTTAACTCTCATCAGACACCTGAGGACTCACTCGGGAGAGAAACCATATGTGTGTAAGGAGTGTGGCCGAGGATTTACCTGCAAAACAAATCTTCTTATGCACCAGAGGACACACTCAGGCGAGAAGCCACATGTGTGTAAGGAGTGTGGGCAAGGCTTTAGCATAAGGTCAGTTCTCATTATACACCAGAGGACACACTCAGGGGAGAAGCCATACATGTGTAAGGAGTGTGGGCGAAGATTTAGCCACAGGTTGACACTCATCATACACCACAGGACACATTCTGGGGAGAAGCCTTATGTGTGTAAGGTGTGTACACGTGGATTTAGCCAAAAGTCAACTCTCACCACACACCTGAGGACACACTCCGGGGAAAAGCCATATGTGTGCAAGGAGTGTGCACGAAAATTTAACCAAAAGTCAAATCTCATCAGACATCAGAAGACACACTCAGGAGAGAAGCCACATGTGTGTAAGGAGTGTGGGTGAGGCTTTAGCCAAAAGTCTTATCACACACCAAATGACACACTCAGGGGAGAAGTCATGTGTGTATATGAACTGTGGGTGAAGCTTTAGCCACAGGTTAACTCTAATCACACACTTGACATATTCAGGAGAGCAGCCACGTGTACATGAACTGTGGGTGAGGCTTTAACCACAGGTTAACTCATAACATGAGGACACTCAGAAGAAGAGCTGTATGTGTGTAAGTAGCATTCACAAGGATGTGGTGAAAAGTCACTACATCACAACCCTGAGGATACATGCAGGGAACAACCCATATGTGCGTAAGAAGTGTACATGAGTGTTTAACCAAAAGTTACATCATCACACCAGGAGACACTTAGGAGGGAGCTGCATGTGTGTAATGAGTGTGGGCAAAGTTTTAGTAAAAAGTCAATTATATATCAGAGGGTACACTCGGGAGAAGTCACATCTGTATAAGGAGTTTGGGCAAAGCTTGAAGCTTAGCTGTAAGCAAAGGCTTATTAAGCATCAGCTGACTCTCCAGAGAAGCTCTTGTGTGTGCAGTGTAGTCAAGGCTTTTGACTAATTAACTCCTCATGTACTGTAGACTAAAATTTTTGTGTGTAGAGAAAATAAGAATTTGCGACAAAGGAAAACTTCACTGTGGACCAGAGATGACATTTATGTTGCAGAGAAGCATAGGGCAGGAAGAATGAAGTGCTGCAACACTGATCCGAACCTCCTGTTGCACCCAAAGACCCAGCGGGAGGATGACTGAGAAGGTAGTGTGTAAGGAGGAAACTTGATTCCAGTGATCTTTCTTGGCTGACTTAGGAGGACAAAATGTTACCTCCACAAATCACCACTTCTCCCATTTCTGAGGCAGTTTCAGAAGTCTCCTGCTCTTTATGAGGGGAAGGTGTCAATAGTAACTAACTAGACTTGTTTTTACATTTTTTAACTAAATGGAATAGAAAATAATTTGAAGTCCAAGAATAGTTAACTTTTTAATTTTTATATAAGTTATACAAGTACTTGGTTGCCCTTTTGCTTTAAAATTTTTTCTTAATAAACCACGAGTTATTCTTTTGTCTTAAAGGATAAGAGGAATTCAAATTCACAGTTTCTTGAGTAAGTTCAGCCCTTTAGAAAAAAAAGACTATGTAATAAATTTTGAGTTCAGGCAAAGCAAGGGCTCCTACTTTTGTTTCTCTCAAGAAGTTCTTTGCATTTCCTAGTCTCTTCCCTCACCATATGAAGTTTGTAATTGATTATTCCATTTCTTAAAGAACAAAGTTGGAATTTGGCTCAGAATTCTGTTATATTTATAGATTGCTTTTGGTAGTATTGGCATTTGACAATATTAAGCCTTCCTATCCATGAACAATCCCATTTGTAGGTCTCAGTTTCTTTAAGTAACGATATGTAGTTTTCTTTGTATAGACCTTTTGTTTCTTTGGTTACATTTATTCCTAAGTACTTCTTTTGTGTGGCTATTATAAATTCTATTGTTTTCTTGATATCTTTTTCAGAGGTCTCTTCACTGGTATACAGACTGAAACTTTACAGGAACAGAAAGGATTATCTTTCTCCCGTGGAGCAGCTGGTGGTTTCTACCTGCTGTTAGGTTGCAACCTAACATGTAACCATTAGGCCACCGATAAAGAGGAAGACCCTTGACAAGATGGGTTGACACAGTGGCTGAAAAAATAGGTTCAGGCATAAAAATTGTGAGAATGACACAAGACTGAGCAGTATTTTATTCTGTTGTATATAAGGTCACTATGAATTGGAATCAACTTGACAGCACCTAACAGCCACCATCTAGTCAGTTCAGGACGGTGACCTAGCCCTTAGGGCCTTGCCTAGGTGAGTTCTTAATGGAAATTGGGATATAAGGGTAGCATAGTCAGGAATCAACCTGATTCCACCCCAAATACACTTATACACTCAGATGCCAAGTACAGTGAGCAGTAGATTTGCAGCACTCACCGATACATGCAAACAGTTCACCGTAAATCCTGGGGCACTATTATGGCCTCATGCCCTAATGATAGTCTGTTTCCCTCATCGAAATGAAATAGCTGTCTGTCTTGTTTTGGTCCTGTTTAAGACAATAAATATTCTCAATTATATTTGAGATTTGGGATCTCTTGTCCCCTACAAGTTTCAGAACCAACCCTGAACTATGAGGAATACTGGGTAGCAGGTAGTGCTTACTATCGGAGCACATTGCATCGTAGTAGTTCGCAATAACCTGGGAACCAAGTTACTAGGAAGGGTAAAACTGTTCAACTACAATGGGATTTTCACAAAAGGCTATCATGTCACTCATTATCCAACCCACATTAGATTGTGATGAGTGCAGCCTCTATTCAAGATAACTGCTTCCTAGCACACAGTAGCCTCAGTGAGAACTTCATCCAGAAGTGGTGACTCACTAGCCTGAGTTAATAACCTATGAGCTCTGTCCTGTTGATTTTAGAGGCCTGAGCTATAAAGAACATGGAGGGAGGCAGGGAGACTGCTGACCATGGGAGTAGACCCCACTTCAGGGACCCTTCTGTTATAGTCTACAAGAATTCAGGTGGCAGATGAGCTGTCACTCAGATCCACCACAGGTCAAATGAGGACTACTGCTGTAGTATATATACAAGATGCCTACTTCCTGACACAGCAGCCTCAGTCAACCATCCTCAGTGCTGTCCAGAAGGGGGAGCAAGCAGACCTGAGTCAACACCAAAGTGTTTCTCTCCTGGTACAGTGGCCTGAGCTATGGGGTGGTCAGGGGAACAAGAATAGTGATGGTTATAGGACCTGCCTCTAACAGGTGGAGGATCCTTTTGTGGTCATTTTCAATAGCCTTGCTGCAAAAAAAGTTCATGTAGAAGAGGTACTGGCAACTCTAAAGAACCCCAGGGAATTAGTTTGTTGATTGTAGGTGAGCACGTTGGGGTCCTGTCTATACAAGTAAAGGGATGGTGTTTAAAGTAGCAGATTTCCTTTTTTTTAAAGATCATTTTATTGGGGGTTTGTACAACTTATCAGAATCCATACAACCATTCATTGTGTCAGACAAATTTGTACATTTGTTGCCATCATTTTCAAAACATTTTCTTTCTACTTGATCCCTTGGTATCAGCTCCTCATTTTTTCCCCTCCCTCCCTCATGAACCCTTGATAATTTATTATTTTTTTCATGTCTTGCACTGACTGATGTCTCCCTTTACCCACTTTTCTATTGTCCATCCCCTGGGAGAGGGTTATAGGAAGATCATTGTTATCAGAGAAGCAGATTATTTTGCTGAAACTACTTCCTAGTTCACAGCAAGCAGTGGCCCACATATCTGGTAGGAGAAGCAGCCATTTTAGGGTTAAAAAGAAACCACAAATCTCAAGTACAATTTAAGAAAACTATTAAATCTTAAACAGGAAAAGACAAGATAAAAATACATTATCTAGATGAGTGAAAGTAATAGCATGACGTTATAGTGGTGCCCAAGGGTTCATGGGATTACTGGGATAAAAAAGGGGAAGGCATGGTCTCCGACAGGAGACAGCCAGTCAGCGTGCAGTGTAGCAACAATGAAACAAACAACTTCCCTCTAATTCTTAAATGCTCCCCCCTCCCCACTATCGATCCCAATTCTACTTTACAAATCTAGCTAGACCAGAGGATGTACACTGGTACAGATAGGAACTGGAAACAGAAATCAGGACAGATCTCTTCAGGAACAGTGGTGACAGTGGCGATACTAGAGGGTGGAGGGAGGGTGGGGTAGAAAGGGAGAACCGATTACAAGGATCTACATATAACCTCCTCTCGGGGGGATGGACAACCTCCTCTCTGGGGGAAGGGAGATAGCGGATAGTGTAAGATATGACAAAATAATTTGTAAATTATCAAGGGTTCATGAGGAAGGGGGAACAGGGAGGGAGTGGGGAAAATGAGTGGATACTAAGGGCTTAAGTGGAGAGCAAATATTTTGAGAATGATGAGTGCAATGAATATACAAATGTGCTTTACACTTGATGTATGTGTGGATTGTGTTGAGTTGTATGAACCCCCAATAAAATGATTTTTTTTAAAAAGGGAAGGCAAAGAGCACTCATAAAAATATGATTGGCAGCAGGTAATACATCTCAGTTACAGGTGGGATAACAAGTAGGAATAAGACTATAATCAGATCCAGGGTGGATGATACCTTCAGGACCAAGGGTGTGAGGGGCGATGCTGGGAGAGTGGAGAGTGAGTGGGTTGGAAAGGGGGAACTGATTACAAGGATCCACATGTGACCTCCTCCCTGGGAGATGGACGGCAGAGAAGGGGGGGAAGGGAGACTCCGGATAGGGCAAGATATGACAAAATAACAATGTATAAATTACCAAGGGCACATGAGGGGGGGGGGAAAGGACCTGATGCAAAGGGCTTAAGTGGAGAGCAAATGCTTTGAAAATGATTGGGGCAGGGAATGTGCAGATGTGCTTTATACAATTGATGTATGTATATGTGTGGATTGTGATAAGAGTTGTATGAGCCCCTAATAAAATGTAAAAAAAAGAAAAGAGGAAAAAGAAAATGATTAGGGCAAAGAATGTACAGATGTGCTTTATACAATTGATGTATGTATATGTATGGATTGTGATGAGTTGTATGAGCCCCTAATAAAATGTTTTTTCAAAAAAAGACTGTAATCAGGACACATTATGTTAGAAGAGCTTATAAGATTGGTCCAGGACCTTCTGACCAAAGCAGTCAGAACCTGACTCATGACTATGGGACCCTGCATGGTGAGCTCCATGAAGGACACACTGGCAATCCCCTAAAAGCTACTGCCCCTCCCTGAGATGGCTAGAAGAGGGTGGAGATAATCCACTTCCCAGTGCACTCTGCTTGAGAGCAAGACTGTTTAGCGTCCTTAGTTAATGATCACAAGGAATTCAATGAAGGCTTAATCCACATGGGAACTCTGCAAATGGATTCTGCCTTTCACTTACCCCTAGCCTTCTGCAAACCAGGTACTTAAAATTTAAGGTCTAATACAATCATCTTCTCTTACAACAGATTTTATTACTAACAATCCTTTATTATACACTTTAGTGTGCTGCTTTCTATCCAGACTTAGTTGACACCTCAGATGGCTTCTTGTTTGAAGACAAGCCCTTAAAACCCCAGAAGCTGTTCTCTATGATAACTGAGCACTACCCAATTTCTTCACTATACTTTGCTATAGCACTCATATCTTTTTTTTCAATTAATTTTTTAATAAATCATTTTATTGGGGCTCATACAACTCTTATCACAATCCATACATACATCAATTGAGTAAAGCACCCTTATACTTTCGTTGCCCTCATCATTCTCAAAATTCGCCTTCCACTTGGGTTCCTGGAATCAGCTCATTTTCCTTTTTTTCCTTCCTCTCCCTCCTTGCTCCCCTCTCCCAGCACTCATATCTTTAGTGACTACTTCGATAAAGTAAATGTTGATCAGGACCACATCATAAGAGTTGATTGTTCTCAGAGTTTACCATTAAGTGTAACCTAAAAAAAAATCTATGTAGATAATTCAAACTCACTGCCATGAAGTCAATTCTGATTCTTGGCGACCCTATAAGACAGAGTGGAACTACCCCTGTGGGTTCCTGAGACCACCTTTTCACAAGAAAAGAAAGCCTCATCTTTCCCCCAAGGAGCAGCTGGTGATTTAGAACTGCTAACTTTATGCTTATCCACTAAGGTGTATATATATATATATATATATATATATTCCACATCATAGAGAGCATATCAGCTTTTTGAAAAACAATGTAAGTAGCTTCCATGTAGTATTTGGTAATCCTAATCATAATATCATTAACCTAGCCAATAGTACAGATTCAAAATATGAGCGAGAAAAGGAAAATATGTCTTTATATTAATATAATATATATAGTATAAACATGCCAAAGCCCATTTGTAGTTCACTGGACATCCCTTTACAGAAGGGTCTTGGGGAGGAGATTAGCCAGTCAGTGTGATGTAGCAAGGATGAAAAAATACAACTTTCCTCTAGTTCCTAAATGCTAACTCCTCCCTCACTATCATGATCCCAATTCTACCTTACAAATCTGGCTAGACCAGAAGATGTACAATGGTACAGATAGGAGCTGGAAACAAGGTACAATGGTACAGATAGGAGCTGGAAACAAGCTGGAATCAAGGATGGATGATCCCTTTAGGACCAGTGGTGTGAGTGGTGATACTAGGAGGGTGGGTTGGGAAGGGGGAACTGATTATAAGGATCTACATGTGACCTCCTCCCTAGGGGACAGATAACAGAAAAGTGGGTGAATGGAGACATAGGACAGGGAAAGATATTACAAAATATAAGTTATTGAGGGTTCATGAAGCAAGGGGTGCAGGGAGGGGGGTATAAATGAGCTGATGCCAGGGGCTTAGGTGGAAAGCAAATGTTTTGAAAATGAGGGCAATGAATGTACAAATGTGCTTTACACAATTGATGTCTGTATGGGTTGTGATAAGAGTTGTATGAGCCCCCAATAAAACGATTTAAAAAAAGAAAATGAGAGACACAAGGCAACAATTTCAACAATATTTTTAAAAACCCAGATTTTCCCCCCAAAGTGATGTATTTAAATGTTTTTCACAAAACAACTATCACCTTTAAAGTATTCTCCATTACACTTAATTTGTCAAATCTGTAATTCCATTCTTGGAAGCATTTTTCAAACTCGTGTTTGGATGGTTGGCAATACTGTTAGGGTAGAGAAACGAAACCAGGACTCATATATACCATATATTCTTGTGTGTAAGCCAAGTTTTTCAGCACTTTTTAAATGCCATTTTTGTGGTAAAATTCTGATATTCGGGTCAGCTTCTCCTCAAGTATATACGGTATATGAGGCTAGGTTTATAGAGCAAGAAGGAATATAACAGTTAATTAGTTCACACTGCTGGACAGAGGGTTTAGTTCAACTCCCAAGGAACAGTTAATATACTGCAAGTCCTTAAACTCACATTGGCTTCCAGGTCCAAGGTCAAGGAAGTAGGCAGCAGAGCCCTCCCTCGGGTAAGGCAGGCAACAAGGTGGGTCACCAACAGTAGCTCCAGAGCTTAGCAAAGCAGGTTCCTATGGGATATCAAATGCAAGCAACCTCAAGCTCATGAAGTACGCCACCAGCAGCGTGGCAAAGCAGGTCCTGAAGGAGCCTCAAGCTCTAGCCACAATCCACAGGCAGGCCTGGCCCACAGGTAGTGTAGCTCACAGGTTGAGGCAGCGAACTAGCTACAGTAGTAGCATGCTCCAACACACCCCATCACCAGAGAGCAAGGGGAGGGCGGTGGACCTTGAAGAGTCATTTATCTCTTTGCCCTCCACTCAAACCGTGACCTGATTAGTCCCACATGTTCCTCCATTGGAGCTTTGAACCATCAACTATGTGGTTATCAGTTCAGTGTTTACCTGACAGCGCCACCAGACTCCACATTCCCACATGTTCCTATTGGCCAGATTGGCACAATAAACCTATCACAAGCACCTCGCTTGTTTTTTTTCTTCACCTCTTCTACATCCTCAAATCTCTGTCCTTTCATGTCCCTCTTCATTTGAGAAAACAAAAAGGTCGCATGGAGCAAAGTCAAGTGAGTACAGTCCATGGGGCAAGAGAGGCGTGCTATTTTTTGCCAAAAATTGACACACTGAGATGATTGCATAAGCAGGTGCATTATTGCGGTGGCAGTTCCCCTGTCTACCACAAATCAGGCCTTTTTTGGTTGCATACAGTTAGACTATCTTCAGAACATCTAAATAGCTTGATTAACAGTCTGACCTGGTAGAACAAACTTCAAATGCACTATGAGTTGACATTTTTGTCCATTCAGGAAGTTGGTGGACATCCAGAATGAGGTTTGTCATCAAATATTTCACTTTTCTAGAAATGAGAGAACCACTTGTACACTTGAGTGTTTCCCATAGTGCTGCTCTTGTAAGCTGTGTTCAACATCACAACAGTTTCTGCAGCATTTTTCCCCAAACAGGAAACAAAATTTCATAGCCACATGCTATTCTCTTAAATTGTCCAGTACACAAAAAAAATGAGATTCAAGTAAAACTGCTTTTACGAAAATTCACTGTGACCAGAGAGAACCTTCCCAGGTGGTGCCACTAAGCGCACTAGGGGCAAGTTCTTCGATGCTTACCTAGCAAGAAAAATACATAGTGCGAAAGCTCTGCCAGCAGAGCTTTTCTCCTTTTTTCTTTTTTTTTGGGGGGGCCCCTCATATGGTAGTCCCAAGTTGTCATTTCCTGGGCAACCACAAAAGCAAGATAGTTTAACAAATTAATTATTTCAAAGCCCATTGCATTGGCATATCTGTCCTCTGCTCTTCACATTAGGGATTTTTGCATCCCTACCAAATGTTCACAAAACATGACATTGGGTCTCCAGTCAAAAATAGAAATAATATGTTAAAGGCTGAAGAATGCCAATTTTTGGAAGATTGAGTCACACCAAACCTAAGCATCAAAGGCAAAAGGACAGATAAGAACAAGTACACTTCACAGCTGAGAAAACAGACAATAAGGTTTCTGAGAGCCACAAAATAGCGGTTCCTAATTTCAAGAGTGCTCACCTTTGCTGCAATCATGAGATATATATGGGAAGCACCTCTTTCCCTGGCTATACCTTCCTTGAACCCCCAGAGATATCGCTGGGGTCGTGACTGAGACTGCCATTTCTCTTACGGTACAAAGGAGTCCCAAGATTTCAGATATAATTTAAGGAGAGACTAGACAAATACAAGACAAAGACACATCAGGATAAGGTCATTTTGACATCCAAGGGTGTGCTGAGATGCAGAGATTTGAAGGACAGGGAGGACAAGAGAAACAATCTCAAAAGCATGCCTGGCAGCTGATCAACACATCACAGTTACAGGTGGGACTATAGAAGGAGAACAGGAACATGACTGGGACATACTCAGAAGAGTTTGCAAGACATGACCCAGGACTATGCAATTCTAAGATGATCTCCATCAAGGACACACCCCGGAAGTCCCCAGTGGAGACTGCCTCTCTGTAGGCTAGCTAGGAGGGTGGAGATAGTCACTTTCCCGCATACAGTAAAGATGTTTGTAGCATCCATGGTTAATGGTCAGAGCCCTGGTGGAATAGTGGTTACACATTGGGCTGTGATCCTTTTACTTACAAAAGAGTGACAGTCTTGGTAACTCACAGGGGCCACTTCTACGAGTCAGCATCTGCTCAGTGGCAGTGATTTTGGGTGGTGGTGGTCTGTTTTTGAGTTAATGAGCAGAAGGAAATCAATGAAGGCTTCTGCAGTGGATTTTGGACTTTCACTGTCATCCCGTGCCGTCCACAAACCAAGTCCTCAGAATACGTGGATATTGAAAGAAGTGATTTTTCTGCTGTACGCAACTGGTTGTAGATTCACTCATCCTTGCCTACTTCTAGTGCCCTGCTGTTTTCCTTTACTACTCAATGCAGTGTTCTTCAGTGACTAACACCATTGACTTGTATTTGTGCTGTGTTTGGGAGGGAAGGTTGAAGCAGTGGTGTATTTATATCACAAACTCTTTAGAAATCCATAGGATTTTGAATGAATGACTTTTAGAAGTAGATTGCCAGTATTTCTTCTGAGACACCTTTTGGGTGGACACAAACCTTCAAGATTTTGTTCAGCAAATACTGAGCTAAGTGCATATAGAATTAAAAATTACTATGATGATGGTGGGGGTGGGGGCAAGCTTTGTTTAGAAGTGGTATACCTTATATGTTTGCACCAACCAGCGACTCCCTTCAAAAGATCTGTTAGGTAGAGGGAGTACTGCTACTTTGGTAAGAATCTTTTCAGAGTTCAGTGAGATAAAGCATCTATAATACCAAGATCCATAAGCCCTGAAGAGAAAGAAGGGGTGTCTCTTACCTGACTGCCTTGCACTAAATTCCTGGTACTCTGTTGCATGCTCCACCATCGGCCTCTGCTGCTCTCTTTCTCCCATTTGACTTTTAAGAAGGGAATGGCTTGTACTCCCAAGCCAAAGCAGCATCAACCCCAGTCTGTCGTGTGTAATCAATTGTGGCCCACAGTTTGCAAGTAACCAAATGGGGTTTATAGCAGTATCCAGGGAAACCCAAACAATGTGCAGCAAACAGCTTTCCCTGGATGTTTTGAATTTCACCTGCTGCTAAATGCACTAGCACTCTTCCTAGCAAGAAGGCACTCAAACTAGAATGTCAAACTAGCACAGTTGGGAGTGGAAAGACGTTTACTGCGTCAGAGATTCACATCTTCGGCCTCTCCCCAGAGTCAAATGTGAATCTTCTGAAGGCATGAGAGAGAGCATCTGAGCTCTAAATCATACACACACTCCACAAAGGAATAGCTTTATGCGGAACAATCACTTTATAGTAAAAGTCCTGTTGTGAAGATTTCAGTGTTTTTCAGTATATTCGGAGAATTGTGCAAACTCTGTAAGTTTTGTTCGCTGCTGTAAAGTCAGACGCCAGTTCAGTCCACCTCAGGGAGAATGTGAGCAAACCATTGGTATCCTTGCATTGTTTTCCTTTTATTTGTTTGTTTATTAGTTTTTGCATTGTTTTCCTTGCTGACTTGTTTGGGAGTAGAATATTGGGCTCTTCTTAGACCTTTAGTCTAGAAGCCCTACTGAAAGCAGGTCAGCATTTTAAGAGGTCGAATCTTCCTGTGTTAAAGGGGTGATAGCTGTGTTTGAGAAGCATTGGCTGGGAATTTGAACGCGGGTGTCATGAATAGAAGGCAAGAATTCTACCATTGAACCACCACTACCTTCTGTGTCATTGTTGTTGTGAGTGTGTTCTACTTTATTCCACCTCATGGTGATTCAAGGTGTAACTATTTATTTCCAGAAAAAGGAGTCTTAAAATTACAAGCATTCTCTTGCCACTCCCTTTCCCTCCCTCTTAGACTCTGGCAACCACTAATCTAATTTTAGTCTGTATAGATGTGCCTCTTTTGGACATTTCATATATATGTAGTATGATAATACACATCTGATTTCTGGCACCTGTCATTGAGCACCATGTCTTCACTGTTCATACACGTTGTGGCATGAACCTGTACTTCATTCTTTTATTGTTTTCGGTTTCTAGGTGGTGCTTTTAAAAGCACATGTTTTAATTTGATGGGGTCTTTTATGTATTATTTCTTTTACTGTTTATGCTTTGGTATCATATCTAAGAGGCCATCACCTAATCAAAATGACAAATATTTAATCCAATGTTTTCTTCCAAGAACCTAACAGTTTTAGCTCTTATATTTAGGTCTGTAATTCCATTTGAATTTGTTACTGAGAGGCGTGTAAACTTTCGAATCTCTTCTCTCTTGATTCTTGTCCTTGCTAGAAAGTATTCAGACAGGAGCCAGAGAAAAAATGTGAATGGATCAAGTGAGTTTGATATGTTCCAGTAATTAGCCCCTAACAGGATGAAACGCCTCCCTAAATTCTTTATGTGGGAATAGTGTGGGTATTTTAAGAGCATTTTCTGCATATAAGTAACTACTTTTTTCATGTCTCCCTAATTGTTTATGGGTTTAAAATATCACGCTTCTCAATAAAAAGCTTCTATTAGCAAATGTAACAAATTCATAGAAACCACCTAGAGAATCTAATGAGATTTAAGCTATAGGTTACAGAATAAAATAATAGTAGGATTTCCTGCTATGTTCCAGAGAGACAGTTTTGTCTCTTAATAGATGAATGTTTCAGCATCCTTATTCATATACAACCTGAGGTTTCTACTAAATGTAGCTGGCACTGATGTTATTTAGATAGAAACAAATAGTTCATGGTACTTGTTATTGTTAAAATGGATATATTCAAGTCTTGGCCTTGCAAGTTATTGTTAAATGTTCATCTTAATATTGCTGTTAATAGTTCTGTCTACCTTTGACTTTTGTGGAAGTGGGGATAACCCACATAAACCACTGGACCCCAGATGCTCTTTTAAAATTTTTGGTCTTAAAAAAAAATTAGTACCCAGGATAAAGTGTAGCTAGCTGTTATCTGTTTTTGCAGCCCTCCTCCCTCGGATTATAATTCCAGCATCCTCAGGGGGTGGTATCCCCACTTTGGGAAACACTGGTTTAAAGGAATAGATTCCAAAAAAGAAAGCTAGACTACTTATTTGGATTGAGGGCTGGTCAGTTATCATTTGTTCTGATCTCCTAGTCAATGTTTTATCTGCTAGTGTTAATAATCTGTTCATCACTTCCTCATTTGTACATTTTAACAACCATTTCTTCAGAAGAGACCTCACCTCAGATGGGTTCAGTTTTTCTTATGCAGATGTGAACAGTGGGAAAGGACCAAATGGTTCCACAATATAGCATTATCCCACAGTCACCCTAACTTAATAGATACAACCACATTGATATTCAGTGAATTTCAGTGGAAATCCATGAGCAGAGCAGAGAGAGATGTCTTTCTCTCAGAAGGTAATTTACTTTTATTGGAGGATAAAGTAGGAAAGGGCAGCCTGTCCTTGGGGAAAATGTTTAACATTACTTGTATAGACCCCCTATGGGAGAATCTGCCCTCTTTAATGTTGCTAATCCTGCCTTTTTCACTGAGTTTATTTTCTGCCCTTGGTGATCCAGCCTGCTATATAGGTTACCTGGATTCTAGATTTTGTCCTTGCGAGGAGTACAGCATTCTTCATAGGTCTCATCAAAGGCTTCAATTTAGAAATTCCACTAAGTGAACTGGACTTTACCTTCAGCACACCTGTTACATAGGAAAGGAACTGAAGTGCTCCTTTGGACTTAAGCTGAGACACCTAGTGTGAGAAGAAGCAGAGGGGGCTATCCCAAGCTCGCTGACTTTGAAGCCATTAGACTTGTCCACGTCTCGATTGCTTTTGTGATTGCCCAATAATTTATATCTTAACTAACTTGTATTTCCTAATTTCTTGCTTTTTTGTGACATGCCTTAACTATGTAGACAAATAGTTTTACCTTGGTGAATGAGTGTTATTGAATGAGTGTTATTGTTGCCTTGTATTTAACCCTCATTTTCTTTTTGTTTTGTTTTTGTTTATTTCACATGTTCACAATACTATTATCACACCTTAAATAATAGTAATCATAGCACATCCTTAATCTTACAAATCAGCGTTGTCACTTTTCTGTTTTTTGAAATACTTTTGAAAGACTTTGTTTAAATTCAGATTTAAATAAAGTATACAGTGCAATTTCTTTATATGTATTTTAAGTTTATTTTTTTAAATCACTTTATAAGGGGCTCATACAACTCTTATCATAATCCATACACACATCAATTGTGTAAAGCACATTTGTACATTCATTACTCTCATCATTCTCAAAACATTTGCTCGCCACTTAAGCCACTGGCATCAGCCTCCACATTTTCCCCCTCCCCCCTCCTTGTTTTCTTAAGCAATGTTCTGTCACTGTTTTAAACCCGTATAAGAGAATTTTCCATATATTTTAGTGTAAAAACTTTCATATATATGAATATTATCCTTTGATAACTAATGTTTTAATATATTTTGGTTAGGTTAATAACACTATTATTAGAATTATCAAATGTCCCATGAAAGTTATATTATTTCTCAAGAAGTTAATAATGCTTCCTCTAAATCAGCAGTTCTCAACCTCTGGGTCACGACCACTTTTGGGGCATGAACGACCCTTTCACAGGGGTCGCCTGATTCGTAACAGTCGTAAAATTACAGTTATGAAGTAGCAACGAAAGTAATTTTATGGTTGGGGGGTCACCACATCATGAGGAACTGTATTAAAGGGTCACAGCATTAGGAAGGTTGAGAACCACTGCTTTAAATAATATGTGTGCGTGTAAACCTTAGACACATGAATGGATTTTGAGCTTGCACTTAATCATAAACCTTAGTTTGAGAACAATGAGCTGTTATGATGTGACCCTGCTTAATGTAATACTTACTCTCTTTAAGTGATCACTAAAGAAATAGGTATTATAGATGCCCTGCCGCTGACTCCCTCCTGCGCTCTCTGGCCCCCGGGTCCTCCTTGTGCACTTCTGCTCTCCTCTGTCCCTGTGCTGCCATGCCATGCTCTGAAGCCACTCCAGTCACCTCTCCCAGTAAGCTGGGGGCCTGGCCTGCGGCGCAGGGCGCTGTGCGGGGCCTGGGGTGGGGGGGCTGTGCGTGGCGGCGGGCTAAGACTTGTACAGTGCCTAGGACCATACAGCCCCACCCATGGAGAAAGCCCTGGTGAAGACGGACATTTAGGTCGTTCTGCCTTCTGGGTGTTATGGAAAAGTAGCTGGCTTGGCTGCAAAACACTTCATGGATGTAGGAGCTGCTGTCATAGAAGAAGATTGTAGAGGAAATGTTGGTGATGTTCTGTTTAATTTGGGCAAAGAAAAATTTGAAGTCAAAAAGGGTGATCGAATTGCACAGCTCATTTGTGAACGCATTTTTAATCAAGAAATCGATGAAGTTCAAGCTTTGGATGACACTGAAAGGGGCTCAGGAGGCTTTGGCTCCACTGGAAAGAACTAAGACTTAGGCAAGAATTGAAAATTTACTTTCTATTAGTATTTTTTTATCCTTTCTTAGAATAAAGAGTTTTCACCTCAAATGGTAAAAAAAAAAAGATGTAAGTGCAATATGGAAGAATGTGACGAAATCAGATGGTGTGTGATTATCAGAAAGACTAGCATCTGGACTCTTAAAGTCTTGTCTTAAAACAAGAAGCCATCTAAATGAGGGGTCAGCTAAGACTGCATGGAAGAAACACACCAGGCTGTGTGATCAAACTATTGTTAATAATGAAATCCATGACCAGGAGGGGATTGTATTATCGCTTAAATTTTAAGCACCTAATTTGTAGAAAGTTAGGCATGACAGTGAGAGCCCCAAATCCATTGGCAGAGTCTCCATATGGAGTACGCTCTCAATGAATTCCCTCTGACCACTAACGATGGATGCTCACAGTCTTCTCCAGCAGAGTGCATTGGAAAGTGAGTTGCCTCCAGATTCCTCTAGCCAGCCCAGGGAAGGACAGTCTCCTTTAGGGGCTTGCCTGAATGTGTCCTTGTTGGAGAACATCACAGTAGGGTTCACACAGTCATGAGTCATGTCTGGACAGTCTTGATTAGAAGGCGCTGGAACAATTTTGTAAACTCTTCTGCTTAACATAATGAATGTGTCTCTATTATGGTTTTGTTCTGAATTCTGCAGTCTCACCTGTAACTGCAATGTATTGATCTGTTGCCAATCATACTTTTTTGGTACTTTCCTTTGCCCTTCCATGCCCTTTTAAAAAATTCTATATTTCACTGAGCCCTGATAGTTATGTGTTGGCTGCTAACCACAAGATTAGCTGTTCAAACCACCAGCTGCTCCACAGGAGAAAGATGAAGCTTTCTACTCTCATAAAGAGTTACAGTATCAGAAACCCACAGGGACAGTTCTACCCTGTCCTTTGGGGCTGCTATGGGTTGACATTGATGATCGCGGTGAGTTTTTTGTTTGGGTTTTTTTTTAATCTTAGCAAACACTTGGATGCCATTATGATCTTGTGCTAATGGTCTCCTGCATCCTGTCATTGTCTTTGTCTTGTATAGGAATGAATAATGTTTCCTAAATTATATTTGAGATCTGGGGGCTCTTTTGTACCCTGAAACAAAATACAATTAAAAAAAATAATTAAATCATTTTATTTGGGGTTTGTACAACTCTTACAAAAGACAATTTTTAACAAGAAATCAGAAGCCAAGAAGTGAGATCAGAGAGAATTTTTCAAGGAAGCTCATTTTAATTTATTTTCTATATTTCTGCCTTTACTTACTGCTTAATATACTTAAGAGTTATTAGGGAAATTGAAGCTGTAAATTTACTTGAACTCTGAACTCATGTTTGTGTCTGGGTAGCAACAATCCACCTGTCACATGAATTTTCAAGAAGTGGTCTTCTTGCTTGTTCTAATTCCTGACTAATTATAACTTAATGCTGCGAGGTGGCATCTACATCTTTTGCAGCTATACAAGACAATTTATTAATTTTAGAGTATTCCCACTAGGGAGGTCTTCAGGGACATAAACTCTGTATGTGTTAAGTTATTGGCTTGATTAGATCAAAATGTGACTCTTGACAGTCAACAAAATGAACACAGCGTGCGTTCTTTTGTCAAGCGTGCTCAGAAATGTTCTCCTTGGGGAGAGACCATGAATTCCCAGGATCCTGGGGAACCCATGATAGGTAGGCATAGGCTTGTGTAAGTATAAAGAAGAATGAAAAAAATTAAAACTTGCTGCAATGTTAGCTTTCAGTCTGACAGTTTGGCTATTCCATTCCTAATTTGTATGGTATTTGATTCTGGTGTGATGAGTCCAGGTATGGATGATTTCCAGGTGGCTAAGTTGAAGGTGAAGGGTCCAGTTCTTTTTGGGCTACAAGGGAAGTCTTTCTGTTCCAAGCAGGAACTGGTTTCTGGGCCAAAAGGGGTAAGCCATCACCTTTCAGGAAAAAAGTGTTTTTGTTTTTTCTTCATAACACACTTTAATAATATTTATAAATACTAGATTTATATAGGGAAGGAAGTTAAGTATGATATGGCCTTCTGTGAAGTAAATTAAATGAAGTTTTAAGTTTTTATGCACTTCTCGAGGTTATGCTTTTGGTAACTAACATTTCTGACAGTTTTACTTTTGACATAACCTCCTTAAATAGCCTTTATGTTCTATCTTGTTCCTTTTAACTTTACTATCTGATGGTGGCTTCCACGCAGCATGCAATTTCTGCCATATTTTTGGAATTTGGGGCCTTTTTTGAACTACTGAGGATAAAAGTGAGATCCATTCTTATTCAGATTTTGGGACAACTCAGATCTGGGAACTATGGTAATTCTTTCAACAAACCTTAGTGGCTTTCCTTAGAGTCGCAAAGCCAAAGGGAAAGCTTCCACTCATCCTGAAAATATATCTTCTAAGATTAATAAACACATCCAGTATTGTGTTCTGAAAATTTCAGTAAAATCAGCTTCCTTTTTTCTTTTTTTTTTGAGAGGGAGGGAAGGGGACTGGCTAGTTTGGTCTGTAAGTTTCTGGATAGTTCTAGATAAATAGCATAAATATCAATTACCAGTGTATTGCTGTTCAGTTTCTATGATGTGTGGATTAGCTCAGTTGTATTATATCCTCCTTCCTGAAGTAGCAGGGCTGTATAATAGAATAAGACTTTAAAATATGAACTTGTGTCTCAGATGCGAAGCCGTTCAGGTATATTTTCAGACTTTAATTTAGAGACTCTCAGTGAAGAATTCTCTGAAAATCCTTAAAAATGTAAAGGGAAGGTCTTACCTTGAATGGCACGTCTGGAGGAGCAGCAGCAGCAGCCTGTACTATTTATTTCTGCACATTTCTGCACTTGCTCGCTGAAAGATGTGTGAATTCCCTTTGGTGGGTGTGATGGTTTGGTCTTAAGTCAACTTACACCTGTGGAAGGTGGAGGTGGAATGGATTTACAGATCAACCTACTATCACAGCCTAAAATACAGCTCTTTGGGGGGTGTGGGCTTTTAATAAGAGATGTTATGAAGAATATCTTGCTCTCTTGGCTCTGTCCTTCTGCTTGATTGGGTCCTGTGTCTCACATCTGGAGCTGGCGGCCCATGTGACCTGCTGAGCCTGGGAGCTGTTGATGCCCGTCCATGTTCTGTGGACCTTGGATCCACAAGACTCTGTAGCCCCTGGGCTGTGATCTTCCTGCTTCCTGCTTCAGCTGCATGAGTCTGGAGGACCTAAAACTAGCATTTGTCCTAAGGACTTGAATTGGACTGGGCTAAGATGCTTGCTTGATATAAATTTCTTTCTTTTAAAAAAATTTCTTTCTTATACATATATGAGTGTCAATGATTTTATTTCTCTAGAAAACTCAGCCTAACACAGTGGGCATGGTGGCAAGCAGCAGCAACCTCTCTTGGGCTTTGTACTGTGTCTAACAGCACAATTTTAGGGCTGGATCAAAATATGGTCTGACATCCCCGCAGCTGTCAGTAGTGTTTCCCTGCCAATTTCACTGTTCTAATTAGGGCAACCAGGTGCTCCGACTGGTATCCAGTTGTTCCTGTCTGGAATTATTCATTCTCAGGCTAGGCATGGGCTATTTGTCAAGCAAGGCTGGTGGAATAAATACTACCCAGGGTTTCAAGACAGTTGTGACATCGTTCCCTGGCTGTGCCAGGAGCAAGGTTGCAGAGTCAGACCATGTACTTAGGAGAACTAATGTTAGGTGCCATCTGGTTGGCTCTGACCCAGAGCTACCCTATGCACAACAGAATGAAAAATTTCACAGTCCTGCATCATCCTTACAACTGTTCCTATGCTTGAGCCCATTGATGTCACCACTGTGTCAATCCATCTCATTAAGGGCCTTCCTCTTTTTTGCCACCCCTCTACTTTACCAAACATGATGTCCTTCTCCAGGGTCTGGTCTATCCTGACAATATGTCCAAAGTATGTAAGATGAAGTTTTTCCATCCTTGCATCTAAGGAGAACTCTGGCTGTACTTCTTCCAATATAGATCTGTTTGTCCTTTTAGTGGTTCATGGTACTTTCAATATTCTTCTCCATCACCACAATTGAAATACATCAATTAGGAGAACTAATGTCTCCCACCCCAAAATTTAAGGCTATGTTCAGTATAATGCTAACCTGTGAAAAGCAAGTCACAAATATCCCTTCTGTTCCAGCAACACTGTTGCTGCATGGGAGCACATAGGATAGATCATTGGTGTGTTAGGCACCCCACTCCTGGTACCAATTTGTGTTAGGCAGGTTTCTTTAGAAAAACAAAACCAGGAAACTTATAATTATATATATATATATATATATATGTAGTGTTTAAGTCTGGGTTGACTAGAGAAACAAATCCAGAGATATTCATATATAAGAGAGAAGTAATTTTGCATCAATAAAGCATCCTAGCCCAGTCCAAATCAAGTTCATAATTTTTATATTAGCCTAAAAGTTTGATATTAGCCTATTAATTCCTCTTCAGACTCATGCACCACATGCAATGATGTCAAATGCAGGAAGATCAGCGGCCAGTGGGTGGAAAATCATGTGGATCCAATGGCCATCTCCAGGCTTCCAGCTACCATTAGTGTAGCTTCATGTGGCTTGTCAACAGGAAGGTGAAGCAGAGACAGAGTGTCCCTCCTCCACGGAGGAAGAGATGAAGTTCCCAGAATCCTCAGGAGCAGGCTAGGACCACACAGAGGCATCATTGGCTATGACCTGTTTGACAAGCTCTGACCTGATGTCGCTCAAGTTGACAGGAGATTATGTAACTGCCACAGAAAAGTTTACACCGTGGGAAGGAATATAACAACTAATTAGTCCACACTCCGTTCAACCCACTTTCATGGAACAGTTAATAGACTGAAGGTCCTTCAATCACTTGGGCTGCTTGTCCAAGTTCAAGGAAGCGGACAGTGGGATCTTCCCTTAGCCAAGACAGGAAGAGTTGTCCTGCAGTCAGCTGTCAGCAGCATGGGGCAGCAACAATCAGTAGTTAGGGAGCATAGTGAAGCAGACCCTGATGGTATCTAAAACTCAAGCAATGCAAGGAGATTAAATTCACCAGCCTCAAGCTCAAGCAATGTACACCCCAGCAGTGTGGCAAAACAGGTCTTGAAGGAGCCTCAAGCTCGAGTGACCTGATCCATGGGTTGGGTTGGCCCACAGGTACTACAACTCACAGTTGAGGCAAAGAACTAGCTCAAGCAACAGCACACTGGTCTGATCAACAGGGAGGATGAGAGAGGGGATGCCGGCTCCAGCAAGTATTTATCTCGGTTGCCCTCCAATCAAGCTGGGACCTGATTAAACTCCTCTAACATGTTCCTATGGAAGCCTAGTTGGCACAATAAACCTAACTCACATTCAGGAGCCTGGAGTAAAAATTTTTTCAACTTTCCTGGCCACAATGCTGGCTTCAGTGACCATTCTCAAGCAGGCTGGCCATCCTTTGGAAACTGGGTCCAGGTTTTTGAAAAGTCACCCACTGATGGACTCGAACAAAAAAAAAGCCAACTCACTGCCATTGAGTTAATGCCTACTCACAGTGGCCCTATAGGTCAGGGTTGAATTTCCCCTATGGGTTTCTGAAACCGTAACTTTTTACAGCAGTAGAAAACCTCTTTCTCCCACAGAGCAGCTGGTGGTTTTGAACTGCTGACCTGGTGGTTAACAGCCCAACCTTTAACTCACTACACCTCCAGGGCTCCTTGATCCACTCCTCCAAGTTGCAAGGTTTTGTCAAGACTTTTACTAATACATTCCTTTGTCCCTGGGTTATCTGCCATAAGTACTGGCTTTATTCTAATTGGGGACTCCTACTCAGCTTTTTTTAAAATAGTTTTTTTTAAAAACATTTTATTAGGGCCTCATACAACTCTTATCATAATCCATACATACATCAATTGTATAAAGCACATCTGTACATTCTTTGCCCTAATCATTTTCAAAGCATTTGCTCTCCACTTAAGCCCTTTGCATCAGGTCCTCTTTTTTCCCCTTCCTCCCTACTACTCCTTCCTCCCTCATGAGCCCTTGATAATTTATAGACTATTATTTTGTCATATCTTGCCCTATCTGGCGTCTCCCTTCACCCACTTCTCTGTTGTCCATCCTCCAGGAAAGAGGTCACATGTAGATCCTTGTAATTGGTTCCCCCTTTCCAACCCACTCACCCTCTACTCTCCCAGTATCCCCCCTCATCCCCTGGTCCTGAAGGTATCATCCACCCTGGATTCCCTGTGCCTCCAGCTCCTATCTGCACCAGTGTACAACCTCTGCTCTATCCAGACTTGCAAGGTAGAATTTGGATCATGGTAGTTGGTGGGGAGGAAGCATCCAGGATCTGGGGGAAAGCTGTATTCTTCATTGGTGCTACATCGCACCCTGACTGACTCATCTCCTCCCCTGGACCCCTCTGTGAGGGCATCTCCAGTGGCCAACAAATGGGCTTTGGGTCTCCACTTTTTACTTCCCCCTTAATTCACTATGGTAAGATTTTTTTTTTTTGGATGATGCCTTATACCTGATCCCTTTGGCACTTCGTGATCGCACAGGCTGGTGTGCTTCTTTTTTTTTAATTAAAATTTTTTTTTAATTTTAAACAATTTATTAGGGGCTCATACAACTCTTATCACAGTCCATACATATACATACATCAATTGTATAAAGCACATCCATACATTCCCTGCCCTAATCATTCTCAAAGCATTTGCTCTCCACTTAAGCCCTTTGCATCAGGTCCTCTTTTTTTTATCCCCTCCCTCCCCGCTCCCCCCTCCCTCATGTGCCCTTTGTAATTTATACATCATTATTTTGTCATATCTTGCCCTATCCAGAGTCTACCTTCCCCCCCTTCTCTGCCATCCCTCTCCCAGGGAGGAAGTCACATGTGGATTCTTGTAATCAGTTCCCCCTTTCCAACCCACTCACCCTCTACTCTCCCAGCATCACCCCTCACACCCTTGGTCCTGAAGGTATCATCCACCCTGGATTCCCTGTGCCTCCAGCCCTCATATGTACCAGTGTATAACCTTTGCCCTATCCAGCCCTGCAAGGTAGAATTCGGATCATGGTAGTTGGGAGGAGGAAGCATGCAGGATCTGGGGGAAGAACACCGCTGTGTTCTTCATCGGTACTACCTCGTACCCTAATTAACCCATCTCCTCTCCTAAACCCCTCTATGAGGGGATCTCCATTGGCTGACACTTGGGCCTTGGGTCTCCACTCTGCACTTCCCCCTTCATTCAATATGGTATATATATATATATATATATATATATATATATATATATATATACACACACATATACATATACACACATATATCTTTTTTTTTTTTTGCATGATGCCTTATACCTGGTCCCTTTGGCACCTCGTGATCGCACTGGCTGGTGTGCTTCTTCCATGTGGGCTTTGTTGCTTCTGAGCTAGATGGCTGCTTGTTCACCTTCAAGCCTTTAAGACCCCAGACACTATCTCTTTTGATAGCCGGCACCATCAGCTTTCTTCACCACATTTACTTGTTCACCCTCTTTGGCTTCAGCAGTTGTGTCGGGAGAGGAAGCATCATTGAATGCCAATTTAATAGAAGAAAGTATTCATGCATTGAGGGTGTGCTTGAGTAGAGGCCCAAGGTCCTTCCGCCACCTTAATACTAAACCTATAAATATAGACACATAGATCTATTTCCCCATCCTCATATATATATATTTGCATATACATGTCTTTGTCTAGACCTCTATAAATGTCCTTTGCCTCCTAGCTCTTTCCTCTATTTCCCTTGACTTTCCTCCTGCTCCACTATCATGCTCTGTCCCCACCTGGGTTACAGCTATACCTCTTCTTTATGTAACCTTACCCTTGATCATTCCCTACCAGGCCTGCCACTCCCTCCTCACCACCAATTTGGATCCCATGTTGTTCCCTTGTCCCTGGGTTTGTTAACACCACTTCCTTACCCCACCAAGTCCCTCTATCCCAAGTCCCTCCGGGACTGTCGGTCCCATTGTTTTCCTCCAGATAGTTCTTCCAGCCTGTCTTATTTAGACAGATCTGTGGAGATAATAACATGCACAAAAACAAGACAGAGGAAAACAAAGCAACAGTATACAACCAGACAACAAAACAACAACAAACCACTGACAAAGAACAAAACAAAACACATCAAGAAAGAAAAGCTTTTAGTTAGTTCAAGGATCGTTTGTTGGCCTTTAGGAGTGTTTTCCAGTCCAGTCTGTTGGGGCACCACGCCCTGGCCCCAAAGTCCACTTTCAGCATTCCCTGGGAACCTTGCCGCTCCATTCCCTTGCTGTTCCTCTGCATTCCCCCAGTGCTTTGCCTCGGTGTGGTGGGATCAGGTCAGGTGCAATTCCCACACTGTGTCTCCGGTGCTGTCCCCTATAGCGCCATTGGTCACTGAGGGGCATCATGTCTCATAGTGGGGCCAGCGATGTTGTCTTCTCTGTGGACTGGCTGCTCTAATCAGGAACATCATTCTCACGGCCTGGTGGGCCAGGCTGTGCTCCACTCTCTCCTCCTCCCCCTTCATCTGCTCCCGTGTGCTCTGATCATATATGTCCCTCTCTCGGAGCTGCAGAATCAATGTCGTCCTTTGAAACAAATTCTTCTTGGGGGAGGGGCAGGAATCCACTTAATTCTTGGTGCTGGGGCCTACTCAACTTTTGACAGAAACGAACAATTCAAGAATTACTGCCACTGGTTTGAGATTGTAAACTGTGGCATCAACGCAAAAACTCACTGCCATGGAATTGATACCGCCTGACCCATAGTGACCCGAAAGGGCAGGGTTGAACTGCCCCTGTGGGTTTCCGAGACCGTATCTCTTTATGGGAGTAGAAAGCCTCATCTCACTGCCACGGAGCACCTGGAGATTTCAAACTGCTGACCTTTCAATGAGTAGCCCAACACATGCCCACTATGCTGCTAGGGTTCCGCTATCCGTGTCAGAGTCCTGAAAAGAGAGAGAGAGAAAGAAAACGCAAAAACTGTCAAGCTAACTGCTTTGCTATCTCTCTCTATTCAGAGGCAAATGCAGGTTGACTTGTCAGTGGCCTCCTTAACCTGTAAGATGCACTCACTGGTGAGTCAGAAGTTCTTACTGCAAGGATGGGAGCTTGGTAGGAGAATTGCATTCTCAACCAGTTTTTTATTTCCAGAAACTCAGCCACCAAGTTCTTCCGGTCTGCTGTTTTCTCTGCCTGGATCAACTTAGTAGAAAATTGGAGCCACTGAAGCATAATGTCTTGTCTGCATGAATGGTAGAGATGCAGCTAACTATTAATCTGGCAAGGAACTTCAACCTGTGTGTTACTCAGACAGGGCTTTTCTAGAAATTAGATTAAGCACTGCCAAGTGGAGATTGTTATAGTTGAAGATTTCTTTCAGATATTTCTCTAAGCAAAACAATCAAGCTGAATTGGGTTGCCTTGTGTTTTTCTATTTAAAAAAATTTTAATTTGTGACTTGCATTAGTATGACATGTGCTTTGTCATGGTGGTCTGGAATTGAAATCGCAGTCTCTGTGAGGTTCACCTGTACCAGAAATGACAATCATGCAAGGCCTACACCCAACTCCTCATCTTCTGGTGACCAGACTCGTGTTCTTTCCTCACTCAGATTCTACAGTCATTTGACCACTAGAAACACCACCTGAAGAAATGAACCCAAAGCAAACTGACTGCCATCGAGACAGTGCTGACTCATTGTGACCCCCTGTGGGTTTCCCACATGGTAATTGTTTACGGGAGTAGAAAGCCCAGTCTTTCTCCCACAGAGCTGCTGGTGGTTTTGAACTCCTGACCATGGGGTTCATGGCCCAAAGCTTAACCACTATGCCCCCAGGGTTTCATAAGAAGAAATGAACACTACACAAAAAATGAACAAGCGGCCCTTAACCCCAAAAAGTCTAATTCCACTGCACTAAGTTAAATCTAAAGTATGAATTTACCAAAGCTATAAAGATTTCAGAAAGTACTTGAAAAATGAACAGTTCATACAGCTAAGGGAAAGTTCAGGTGAGGAAGTAGGATGAAAACAGTCTGGTGGGACATCCCAGCCAGGGTGTGCCCTGTCCCCGTGGCTACCACCACTGTGTAGGCAGAGCTGTTGTCTGGTGGCCTAGTGCAGGTCACAGTGCTCATGTCGGCTTCAGAGAGGGGGCTGTTGACAAGGCATGTGCCAGGTAGGCCAGGACTCTGAGAGAGATCGCCTGGCTTTTTGTGTTGCACTTGGATGCTTTCCAGCACCAGCTGCCAGGGTGCCACGGCTCGGTCAGATGTTTCTGCATCCGGGTATACTGCCGCCACAGTTCATTCCTTAGTTCTCAGACATCCTTGTTCTGGTTTCTGGAGCAAGAACGGCAGTCTCTCGTGTAGAAAAGAAGCACTGGGCTGCGCAGGTCAGCCTGCCCAAGTATGCTACTTGAATTTTGGAATTTTTCATGTTATCTATTAACATGAATCTTGATATCAACTCTATTTTAAAGTTTTTCTGAAAAGGAAAGTCAGCAGAGCCAGAGTGTATACATTCATAAACCAGTAAATGGATTTCTGTTTTTAAAAAAGTTGCAATGTCTTACAATATCCAGAAACTTCTGAATACCCTGATGAACACCAGTTCAGATTTCCTCCAGATTGGTGCTGTTGTCTTATTCCTGACTTACCAAAGCAGCAAAGCAAGACTCGAAAGAAGACTCCAGGTTGCCCTTCAGTAAAGCCTGACTTGGGAGTCCCGGAGGGAGTGGTGAGACGCCCCTGTTCCCCAGCCCATTCCTACCCACAACCCAAGCAGCTGTCCAGAGAACACTAATCAGAATATGCCGCCAAGGTGCAGTGGCTGGGAAAGGCCCCTGCCCTGGGTTGTTAAAGTGCGAATGTTACCTCCCTTCACAACAGGCATGAGTTGGGAATAAATGAATCTCATGCTCCTGTGTCCTGCCGTCTAATGGACCAGAGAAACATTTTTGTGTCTCTGTCCTCAAGAACAGTTCTGCTTCTTCATTCCCTCCAGGGCCCTCATTCTCACACCGTGTTTTTCCCTTTAGCCTGACTTCTGCTAGTGTACATTTTCTAAGGGCTCAGGCTTCTGAATTCCTTTCTATTTCTGCAGTTTCCTTTTGATGTCTGGACAGCCTGTTTTTCGGTCTCCTCCTGTAGGCTGTGTAACAGATTTTTCAAGAAGGCTAGGGGATCCTTTCCCTGACTCTGGGGTAAAATCTCTACTTAATTTAACAAGTGTCTGGTGGAAAGGAGAATAGTCCTGAGGAGAAAGACACAATCTCAATTGTGTCAGGGAGGTCACCCTCATTTCAACCGCCCCTCAAGTCTGTTCAGGCTCTCCGTGGGAAACATGGCAGGATTCCCACAGCAGTGCTGGGGGAGGGGCCATCTTGTTCAGTTCTAATATTTTCCTTCTTCCTTTTGACAGTACTCCTTGAAGAAGACTACGAGGCTTTACTTGTATTCCTGTAATCATACTGCATAATCACAAAACACACTCTACATACAATTTCTTATTATGTAAAACAAACCCAATTTTATTTTTTTTCCCAAACCATTTTATTAGGAGCTAATCCAGACATCACACCATTCCATAGTTCAATCATATCAAGTAGTATTGTACAATTTCTACTAAAATTGGTTTCAAAATGTTTTCTTCCATCTTTAACTCCTTGATATCAGCTTCCCCATACTGCCCCCGCCCCAGACCCCTCAGGAACGCTTATTCTAGTTGTCTCTATAGATTCAGCTATCCTGGGTTTCATATACTGAAAACATAGAAAAACACATAACAGAGAGTCAAGAAGACTACCAACAATGACAAAATAAAACAGAGATAAGCCTCAATATGAAAAAATATCACAAAAAATATTAAAAACCAAATCAGGTCCAAATTGTTTCAGAAGGGAGATCACGTGACAGTTTTAGCCATTCAAGTCAGACTTATCATTTTCATCTACTATAGTTGTCTCTCCAATACTCTCTAAGAACCAGATTATTCCCATCCCTCAATTATGATTAGAGGGAAGTTACCAGAGGCTTATTCCATGTGTATGTCCTGCAAATGTATTTTGGGCTTTCACTGTCATCCATAGCCTTCTGCACATCAGAATCTCCTAACTTAAGCTCTAATACTGTTCCCTCTTTCAGATTTGGATTATATAATTTACAATACTTGCAACACAGATGTTGGTGTACTTCTTGCATGTGGGCTTAGTTGACTTCTTACTTAGATGGCTGCTTGTTTGGAAACAAGCTTTTATGATGCTATTCTATCTGTTAGCCAGACACCATCTAGTTTCTTTGCCACCTTTGCTACAGCACCCATATCTTCATGAGGGTGAGAATCGAGCAGGGTCATGTTGTAAGAACTAATTGTTCTTAGATTGGAGCTAGGACTAAGTGTGAGCCCCAAATCCATTCCTGAATCTATGTTTTTTATCTGCCTCTGGTTCACCTTAAAGACATTCTTGTTAACTTATGATAGAGAATCTTATTGATCATCTCCCTGGTGCATAAGGACCTTCTGTTGTTTATTATTTTTATTTTTTTAAACAATTTATTGGGGCTCATACAATTCTTATCACAGTTCATACATATACATACATCAATTGTATAAAGCACATCTGTACAGTCTTTGCCCTAATAATTTTTTTCTCCTCTTTTCTTTTTTTACATTTTATTAGGGACTCATACAACTCTTATCACAATCCATACATATACATACATCAATTGTATAAAGCACATCTGTACATTCCCTGCCCCAATCTGTTGTTGTTTTTTTATAAACATTTTATTAGGGGCTCATACAACTCTTATCTCAATCCATACATATACATACATCAGTTGTATAAAGCACATCTGCACATTCCCTGCCCCAATCATTCTCAAAGCATTTGCTCTCCACTTAAGCCCTTTGCATCAGGTCCTCTTTTCTTTTTTTCCCTCCCTCCCCGACCTTCTGTTTATAGCATCATTGATTAGCCTATGAAACTAATTTTAAAACACTATTGAGAGGAAAACTGAACAAGAATAGGATAACTAGATTTCATAATACCTGTACTATTCACTTGGACAGAATAAATCCTTACTTGACTGGACATGATTTGCACAAACAATGGGAGTTGGTGGTCAGACAGAATAATACACATCTTAATACAGCAAGTAGCGCATTGAAGTAGAAAGCAAATATTAGTATGCCTATCGACACCAATTCAATACTCTTAGTATAGCTGTCTTCTGCTTCTTCATAACTATGTAGTTTGTGTTAAGTCCTCAGGTTACACGTGTGTTTGAGGTAGAGTCTAGTTCACGTAGTGGGGTTTCTGCATCGCATCCCTCTGATATAGCCTTTGGAGCACGTTGTGCGTCCTGAAGATCTGGGGATCAATGTTCCAGTGTTCTGTGGCGCATGGCCTGAGTCTCCAGGGGATGTACAGAAATGTGGCTTATTAGGAGCATATTACCAGGCATAGTTCCCCATTATGGTACTTAAGAGCATCCTTAGTCATTTCCTCCCACATTAGGAAGTTGGTCCTCTCCCTTTTTCTACCAATAGACATGCACTATCTTCTCCCAGATGTGTTTGCTCCCTTTCCGGACTTGACTTTCCCATCAGTAGCCCTCATCCCTCTGACAGGAATGTCTGCTGGTCTAGGGACCTCATCATAATTTTGCATGGCAACCACTGAACGATCATCCTCCCCTCCCCCTCTGGAAAATCTGATCCCAACCGACTTGAGGATCCTTCTGCCAAAGTGGCCTTCAAAACACACCCAGAGAGCACGGTGCCTGGTTCGTGCACCAGTCCGGCTCTCTGCCAAGCTGCCTGGACGGCCTGGAGCTTGAGCCCCCCATTCTGGTGCTCTCCCCTAGGGCAGTGGGTTCACACAGCATTGTCCTTTGTGATCGACTGACTTCACTCAGCATAATGGTTTCCAGATCCCGTCAAACCATGAGTGGTTTCACGGTTTCGTCACTGTGTTTTAGGGATGCTTAGTATTCCATTGTGTGTCCATACCAAAATTTTTTTTATCCATTCTGATGGGATTTGGGCTGTTCCTGTCTTCTTGCTAATGTTAACTGTGCTGTGATGAACATGGGAGCGCATACGTCTGTTTGTGATCTGTCTCTTATTTCTTTGGGGTATATGCCTATCAATGGTATTGCTGGGTTGTATGGTATTTCTATTGCCAGCTGTTTTAGCAATCACCTTATCTCTTTCCACAGTTGCTGTACCTATGTAAAAGTCCACCTGCAGTGTGAAAGAGTTCTGATCTCTCCACACCCTCTCCAGCATTTATTGTGCTCTGGGGTTTTTGTTGTTGTTGTTTTAAAAATTGGGTTACAGTTTTGGGTGTTAGCAGGTGTCTCATCGCTGTTTTGATTTGTATATCCCAGATGGCTAGTGAAAGAGGACATTTTCTTATGTGCTTGTTTGCCATTCGGTGTCAACAAACCCTAGTTGAAATAGTGTTACATTTTACCCAATTCTTTCTTTTTTTTTGGGGGGGGAGGTGGTGGTTGTGGAGTTCTGAAACTATTTTTAAAAATAGTTTTATTAGTACTTCATCTACATGTCCTACAACTCAATAGTTCAATCATATCAAAAAGAGTTGTACAATTCAATTCTAAAACACATTCTTCTTCTTTGTACTCTTTGTTATTCATGTAATTCTGTTTTCTCCTAATTGTGGCAAAAATATACACAACAAAACATTCTCCAATTCTACCATGTCTACATGCACAATTCAGCCCCATTAATTATATTCTTCATGTTATACAACCATTATTGATATATTTTCCATATTATTCTACCATCATTAACACAGACTCAATACTCCCTAAGCAACAACTCTTTCTCCTTCACCCATCCATGGTAACCATTGGTCAATCCCAATGTATTCTTTGGACACCTTTTTTAACAGTCCGTCTATAGTATCAGGCTTGGTTATGTAACACCTTACTTAAACCCAGAAGATTGGCCTCTGGGACCTTACTGTACCACTTCTCATCAACATAACTTTCTCCATTCTTTAGCAAACTCTCACGGTTACTTCAAGCCATAAACTAGAGATAGGAGGTATATAAAAATTTTGCAAGTCTCTTCTTTTTTTTCTTCTTCTCATTTTCTTTTGTGACAGATAAACACCTCTAGGCCTAGAAAGCAGAGTCTAGGAGATCAGACAGAGGGGAAAGAAAGAACCCAATAAGGCAGAAATATGCAAAATCCAAGAACGAGGGTCTGGCGTTGCCTGTCACTGTTTCAGTCAAAGACCAGGTTGATTTGAGAAACTCAAGTGATCATAAAAAAGAAGAAAGATATAGTGATATTTTAATGCCTTCCTTTGTTTCTTATAACATATGTTGACTTGGTAGGCATGTATGGTAGTTACATAATATCATGTCAACTTGAAGATATATAAAATTGTCAGGGTGGCATTCAATCTGTCAGTCAGATTGTAGCTTGATGGTGCCTCCTTGTGGACCTGGCTTTCTCAGAAGTAGGGTCCTGGGAACCTACCTTTTCTCTCTCTCTCTTCCTTCACCTCCCTGCTAGCAGGCCACTCTAATGCCAGAGCCCTGTGATGCCTCCACACCATTGGATCCACAAGACTTTGCACCCACTGGTCTGTGATCTTCCTGCATTCTGAATCATTGCATGTGGCTGTGTGAGCCTGAAGAGGGACTAGTGTGGGACTTATGGACTAATGTGGGACTTAGTAACTTGAGTTAGACTGGGTTGGAGTGTTTTATTGATGCATAATTATTTCTTGATGTAAAACTATTTTTTACACATACATGAGTGTCAATGGACTTGTTTCTCTAGTCAATTCAGCCTAACACAGCATGGTTCTGCCTTTGTGTTAGAGAAAGTTTTGCCCTATCACCAACCCCATTGTTTGTGTAAATAGAGTCCAGTCACTTAAGAGTTTAATGTGTACAAGTCAAAAAAAGAAAAAAAAATGTGTACAAGTCAGCAATTCAAGTATTACATGTGGTTTGAAGCCAGCCTATAATTGTATAATTTCCTTTTCTCAACAATGTTTTAAATTCTATACCATTAGTTAAGTTAATGGCACAATTGATAGAATGACTTTAAGCTGTAGGGGGATGATTTATAATGTTCTCTATCATAAAACGATAATGGTATCTCTAAAGTAAACCAGAGACATATATAAGCCACAGATATATGAATGGATTTGGGCTTACACTTCATTCTAGCCCCAATCTAAGGACTACTAGTCCTTATGGCATGACCCTGCTTGATGCTTACCCTCATGAAGAGATCACTGAAGATGTAAGTGCTAGAGCGAAGAATCACCGGTGACTAACTAGATGAGTAGCATCTGGGGACTTCAAAGCTTGTCATCAGATAAGCAGCTTTCTAAGTGAGGTATAAACTGAGTCCACATGAAAGAACCAGCCTGTGTGATCCGAGGATTGTAAATAATTAAATCGGAAAGAGGCAATGGTATCAGAGCTTAAATTATGAACAGCTGGTTTGCAGAAGGCTATGGATGGCAGAGAAGCCCAACAGTCCATTTGAAGGGTCCCCATGTGGATTAAGTTTCTGGTGAATCCCCTCTGACCAGAGCTCAGGGTTGTGAACAGCTTTGCTATCAGACAGAGAACATTATAGAGTTGATTAAGACAGACAGAGCTAGGTTGAAATATAATACTTTGTCATCTGATCTTCCTTTTGACCAATTTTTAAGTTTTTTCCATTTTCAATATTTTGTTTCCTTGTATATTGCATTTTTCTGTTTTATCTAGCCATGTTGTTGTCTTAATTGATGTTGTTGTCTACTTCCTGCTTGTCTTCTGTGTGATTTTCTGTGAATGCAATCCAGGATAGGTAGATCTATAGAGACAGTAACCAGATTGATGATTTCCCAGGGGCATGGCAGTGGGGGATGGAGGGAAATAGGGAGCTAACGATGATGAATATGAGAAGAACATATTCTGCAATTGATTGTGGTGATGATTGCCCAAATCGTAAGATGATTGAATGACTAAATTGTATAATATGTGAAGTATAGCCCAATAAATCTATTTAAAATAAGATCCAGTGAAAATCAAGCAAGTTATATAACCCAAGCCATGTGACAAAAAGCAGAGTTTGCAATGATCAGAGGAAGGGAACAATGATCCGTACATTCAGTTTCCCCAGGATTAAGTTTATTGTGATTTTAACATTTACCAGACACCGCCTCCCACCAAAACCCCATGCTCCAGCGCTTATCTAAATGGTGGGTACTGTGGGGGCTCCCTATCTTAATGGCCTGCTTCCTGCCTGGCTGAATGAGAAGAACATGCCCACTGAATAAGTTGAAAGGGCATTGGGACTGCACAGGAGGAGGCAGCGATACGCTGCTACAGAAAACTCCATTTGAGATTCCCAACAAACTTAGTCTTAAATTATGTTCTACTTCTAGCATTTTGATTAATAGCAGGCTAACCCTCCCCACCATCAGAACTCCTTAGACCGTCAGAGTGCCTTTACAGAAGCCACCTAGGACAATTCCAGTTCACGGGACCCACCAGCTTCTATTTGCAAGTGTGGCTGTAGGTTGGCCCTCGGTGACAAAAGTTCCAATGGCTACTGGTTGGCTTGTTACAGGGGAAATTGCACACAGGATGAATTGGTGCACTTACCACAATCAGGATCTGTCTCTGTTTCTTTTTACCCAATCATCATAAATCCTTCTCCAAGACTGGTTAGGTGAGATCAGGAACCAGATCCAAACCAAACTCGCTGCCACGGAGTCAATACTGACTCATAGCAACCCCCTTTGGGTTCCCAAGACTGCAACTTTCTATAGGAGTACAAACCCAGTCTTTCTCCTGCGGGGCAGCAGGGGGTTTTGAGCTACCAACCATGAACGTTGTAGCCCAACATATAACCACGACAAAGAACCCAAAGCATAACCCCACACTGGGTGCTGCATTTGTTACCTCCAAATGGGCACTCCTGCCATGGAACGACTGAGCCAATCAATAACTACTCCAAGGTAAGCAATGTTTTGGTTTAGTTTTGAGTTCCCAAATCTTTTTGTTTATTAGGACATAATCCAGACATCAGACCATTCAACAGTTTAGTCATATCAAGCAGCTTTGTACAATCGCTACCACGATCATTTTCAAAACATTTTCTTTCTTCTTGTACTCCTTGATATCAGCTCTCCATTACCCCCTCCCTCCCCTGCCGTATCCCCCAGGAATCTTTATTCTAGTTATTGTCTCTATAGATTCACCCAACCTGAGTTTCATATACCGAAAAACATAGAAACGTACATAACACAGAGTCAAGAACATTACTAAACAACAACAAAATACAGCAGGGATAAGCCCCGATCTGTTGGATTCTGGCTGGGGCAGGGAGAGGTTTAGATCAGAGACTCCACCTGGCAGCCCTCCTCCTGGAGTCTCCGGTGAATAATGTTTTAAGGGTTGTTTTGTTTGGGTTTTTCCAAATTAGAGCAACCCTCTAGGACAGCATTAACCTGCCCTTTGTGAATTTCCAGAGACTGTAACTGTTTCCGGGAGTAGAAAGTCCATTTTTTTTTCTCTTGAGGAGTCAATGGTTTCGAACTGCTGACCTTGAGTATTACAGCCCAACTATACCACCAGGGTTCTTCTTGCTTTTATTTTATTTTTGTCTTGCTTTTATTTTTAAACAGATGAGCTTATTTAGTCGAGGTTCTTAGAAATCTATACTCAGACTTAGAAGTAGAAACTCTTAGAGAGAGGACAACTTCTATCTCTTGGCAATCTATTCCTGACATTTTTCTTTGGCCTCCTCCATCCTCTTGGGTGAAAGATTAGCATATTTGGTGGCCTCTTCCTTGTTTTTCTTTTTCCTTTTTTAAAAAAAGTTTTATTGGCACATAATTTACATAGCATACACTTCAATTGTTCAATCACATCAGGAGAACACCCCCACACCATGGTTAAATCCCCTTTAAAATGGGTTGTGCAATCACAGTCAGTTCTAGTGCTCCCTCCCCACTCCTGTCTTCAGATCCCACTCCTAAAATCTCCCTTCCCTCCCTATCACCCATTCCCATGCCTGCATCCCCTACCCACCCCTGTATCATTATTATCACTAGGCAGCCACTCCTCCTGTGGGTCACAAACTGGGAAACCCAACAGAAACAACAAAAAGCAAATTTGAAATAAGGTGCTAAGGATAATAATAATGCAAAGATCAAATATAAATAATGAGTCAGAAAGAAAAGCCCCTCGTCAACATTCCAAAAGTCAGGGGAAAAATTGTCATGGAACAAGTAAAAGATAGTTGCACACAGATCCAACTCAGGTCAGGTCTACACAGAGGTCATCTGGCCAAGAACTGTGTTCAGTTCAGCATACTCAAGATTACAATGGTCTCTGCCTGGCAGCAAGGATGTTCGAGACTCTTGTCTGTGGCTAGAGTGGATCTGCCAGCAACTCAGTCTGACCAGATGCTCTGCAGATGGGTTTTGGGCTCCCACTGCCCTCTATTGCCTTCTACAAATTGGGTGCTCATAATTGTAGGTCTGATACTTTTCCCTTCACCTTATTCCAATTTTTAAATTGTCATCTTTGGATCACACAAGCTGGTGTGCGTCTTCTGTGTGGACTTAGTTGATTCCTTGCTTAAATAGCTGCTTGTTTGAATACCAACCTTTAAGACCCCAAACGCTATTCCGATTGATAGCCAGGCACCATCTATTTTCTTCCCCACACTTTGCTGTAGCATCCTTATCTTCAGTGATCCTTTCGTGAAGGTGAGTATTGAGTTATCAGACTAAGGGTTCCTGAATTGGGGCTAGAGTTAACTAGGAGCCCAGGCTTGTCCATGGGGGTTGCACGTCTCAGGTTCACTTTGGCAGTTGAAATGTGACAAAATCACAACCCTATAATATCACCTGCATCAGCAGCAGCCATATGCCAATGAGCAACCAAGCAACCAGACCACACGCACCCAAAAAGAAAAAAAAAAAACTCACAAAAAAGCAAGCTACAAGTAGCAAAGCAAAAACCCATATAAACAAGGGAGTACAACGTTGTCAGTCACCCGCCTTGGGGTATATGTCTATTGCACTATTATCATCATCAATTTTCCCAATGACCCTGCACTCCTGACACTGTCATATGAGGTGCCAAGAGCATAATTTCACCTTGAGCCACAACCCATGAGTTTTTGCCTACACAGTTTGATCTCTCATTTGATTGGGTTCTGTTGGTATATGGAGGTTGATGCCAGTGGGGGGGTCTTCCTGGGCCAACTCTCCCAAGTGTAGATCCCTGTTCAATGGATCTCAACCCGTTGAGTAACTGCAGGGTGGCACTGAGGCAATACATGCATGGTGATCTCCTTAGTTTTCTTGAGAGCTATTTCTTCAGGGAAGTGCCCCAGCCCTATGCTACAGTACCTGTGGAATCAGGAGACACTGAATCTTGGGTGTTTTGGTCCTCAGTTTCATGCCTTCTGTGTTCAGAGGCTTTCTCACAACACTGGAGGACATCATCTTCCTTAGAGGGATTGAGGTGTTTGTGGATTCTGTTGGCTCTTTTGAGCCCCCAGTGATATGGCATAGTTGTATCAGTCAGTCCTGGGATCTCTCTCTTCTATTTATTTATTTATTTGTTTGTGTGTATATATGTTTATATATGTATGTATGTGTATATATATATATGTGTGTATATATATGTGTGTATATATATATGTGTATATATATATATATATATATATATATATATATATATATATATATAAAATAACCAAGTTGAGAACACTCACCTTGGCATCCACAATGCAGCCCGGATGGATTTGTGCTTCCTCACCCCAGTTGTCCTTGGTCTGTAACAGGAGTGTCCCTTACTCAGCAGACTTGTTCGTGGGTCCAGACGCTTCATGGGAAAACCTTGCTTGTCTTTCCCACCACTGATTTGGACACCATACCCTTCCCTTCATCCCCCAGCACCTCTGTAGCAACTTTTGTGGCCATTTGCTTCTCATAAAAGTTGCAAAGTTTATGCCCATCATCTACCTCAGTGAGTTTCTGGCAGCCAGTGGCTGAAAAGGAGAAGCTCAGTTTCATGGCGAAGCAGCCGATCACCTCTGTTATGCCATGCTGTTTTAAAGAAACCCCAGTCTCAAATACTACTAGTTGTTGGGCGCCATCAAGTCAGCTCCGACCCCTAGTGACCCTATGCGCAACAGAATGAAACACTGCACGGTTATCTAGGGAGAATATTTATTGTCTTAAAAGGGACAAACACACCTTCAAAAACACACGCACATCATCCGGATGAAGTAGACCCTTACACTAGGTCATAATGGCATCTGAGGATTTAGTCAGGAAGCTAGTTAAATAAGGCATGAACAAAGGGCCCAAACTCCCTGCTGTTGAGTCCCTGCCGATTCAGCATGCCAACTCTGCATGCCAACTCTACAGCACAGGGTAGAAGTGCCCTTATGAGTTTCTTAGGCTGTAACTGTTTACAGAGGGTAGAAAGCCAAGTCTTTCTCCTGAGGAATGGCTGGTGGTTTCAAACTGAGCACCGCAGCCCAATGCATAACCATTACGCCACTGGAGATCCTGATGGAAGAAAGGAAGCTGTCACAAGTCCATGATTGGAGGCAGATCACTACACAGTTTCAGGTAAGAGTACAGAACCAGGCATCATGATTGGGACAGGTACACCAGATTATACAGAGGAGCTTACCAGATTGGTCCAGAGTCATCCACCAAGGCAGGGCACAACAGATAGGGCAAAATTTGTGATTATGTCACCCCCAGTACTGTCCCTAGGATGGTGATGTACATCAAGGACACACCCAGGCCAGTCCCTAACAGGACTGTCCCTCCCTGGGTTGACTGGAGAGAGGTGGCGTTAATCCATTTCCCAAAGCACTGTGCCTGAAGCTAAGATGATCTACATCTTTGGTTAAGGTCCAAAGTAATTCAGTGAGGGTTTAATCTACATGGGAACTCAGCAAGTGGATTTGGATTTGCCCTGTCATCCCTAGCCTTCTGAAATCTTGGTTTTCAGAACTAAAGCTCTAATATAGCAAAGAGACAGGCAACTGAATTTATTAGAAAACTGATCTCCAGAAAACACTCTCATAGTAACTAGGACTATATTTGCATGCTTTGCTGATTACAAAATTTACAAAGTTTTTAATACCTGGCTGTTCTCTTGTTGCTGAGAACAAGGGTCCAAGATTGCCTGTTTCTCTGTTAGCCAAAGACAGAGAACAGTTTGAGTCAAAAAATTCTAAAGTTTATCCTGTAGTTTGAGACAGGAGGAAACAGTGGGGTTTCCTACCTCCAAACTGCTTAGAAAATCTGGTGAAAATCAAGCAAGTTATATACTCTAACTATGTGACAAAAAGGAGCCCTGGTGTCATAGTGGTTACATGTTGGGCTGCTAAGTCTGCAGTTCAAAACCAACAGCCACTTGAAGGAAGGAAAACGAGGCTTTCTTTTCCCGTAGAGTTACAGTCTTAGAAACCCACAGGGGCAGTTCTACTCTGTCCTATGTTGGTCACTATGTGTCAGAATTGACTAATTGGCAGTTAGTTTGACTTTTGATGTAACAAAAAGGCAAGTTTTGTTATGACCACAGAAAACAATTTTCTGTACATACTTTTTTTTTCAAGAGCAGACCCTCCCCCAAAGCACTATGCTCCACTGATTATCTAAATGGGGGTTGCTTCATGCTTGGCTACCCATCTTTAATGGTCACCCATCTTTTTTTTAATGGTCACCCATCTTTAATGGGCTTGTTTACTGCATCCCTAAGTTAGAAGATTATCCCTACTGATTAAGCTTAAGAAGAATTTTTGCTTCAAGGGATGGTGCCTCCTGCTATAGAAAGCTCCGTTTAGGATTTCTAACAAATTAAAAAGGGAGAAAGATGAGGCTTTCTACTCCTGTAAAGACTTACAGTCTGGGAAACCCATAGGGGCAATTCTTCCCTGTCCTATACAGTTGCTGTGAGTCAGCATCAACTCGATGGCAATGAGTTATGAGTTAACAAATTAAAATGCGAATTATCTTTCTATTATTTTGATTAACATCAGCTTAAACTTTACAATCCCCCTTATCACTCTTACAAATATTAACATGCAGGTGGGAATTCATATAGACAGAAGTACAAGGAAATTCAACAAAGGGAAATATTTTACTCCGAGATAGCCTGACTTGCCATGTAACAAGGGTGTCCACAGAATGTTTTGGACTCTAAGGACTCAGGAGGTCAGCGTTTATTAGCATAAGAAGACTTGTTTTAGCATTTTCAGTTCTGGTTTTGTTGTCGTTAAGTGTCAAAAGACTGGGTTTCTACTTCTGTAAAGAGTTACAGTCCAAAACTGACAGCGGCAGTTCTCTCTGTCCTACAGGTCACTATGAGTCAGCATCAACTTCATGGCAATGAATTGGGTTTTTTTTGGTGAGTCCATTCCAACGCACGTACAACAGAAAGAAAACCACGCAGTATTCCCTTGTTCTGTTCACACATCTGCCTCTTGATCCATGTATGGGCTCACATGAGAACACAAATAAGTGTTCTAGAATTCCCATTCTTCTCAAGTACTAGCTGGCACCATCCTCACAGTTGTTGGTATGGTTGGGCCGTGTTGTAGTCATTGTGTCAACCTATCCAGTTGAGTACCTTCTTTTGTGCTGCCCCTCTGCTTTCCCACGAAGCTCTTTTCCAGGGACTAGTCTCTCCTGATAACATGTCCAAACTACATTAGATGAAGTCTCACCATACTTTCTTCTTTTTGTTTGTTTTTAAAAAAAATTTTCATTCTTACTTCTAAGGAGCATTATGGCTGTACTTCTTCCAAGACAGATTTGTTGGTTCTTTTGGTCGTTCGTGGTGCCTTTAGTGTCCTCCAGCATCGGAGTTCAAATGCATTGAGTTTTCTCTGGTCTTTCTTATTCAGTGTCCAACTTTTACATGCATATGAGGCAACTGAAAATACTATGGCTTAGATCAGGTGCATTCTGGTACCCAAAGTAACCTCCTTGTTCTTCAATACTTTAAAGAGATCTAGTCCACCAGGCTTACCCAGTGCAATGTTTATCCATGAGTATTAATTGGGGATCTAAGCAAGATGAAATCATTTACAACTTCAATTGTCTTCCCTCTTTATCACAATGTCATCTGTTAGTCCAGTTGTGAGGATATTTGCTCTTCTTCACGTTGAGTTGTAGTACCTACTGAAGGCTGCAGTCCTCGATCTTCATCAGCAAGAGTTTCAAGCCCTTTTCACTTTCAGCAAGCAAGGCTGTGTCATCTGTGTATCACAGGTTGTTTAAAAAACAAACACAAAAACCCTTCCTTTAATCCCATTGTGAAATTATTCTTTATATACCCTACCATATTATTATTTGTTCAGCATACAGATTTAATAAGAATGGTGAGGGGTACAACCCTGACACACACCTTTCCTGATTTTAAACCATGAAGTAGTATTCCCTTGTTCACACAACTGCTTCTTGATCCATGTACAGACAGGTTCTTCATGAACACACAATGAAGTGTTCTGGAATTCCCATTCTTCTCAAAGCTCTCTTTAGTTCGTTATGGACCACTCAGTCAAATGCCTTGGCATAGTCAATAAAACACAAAGAAACATATTTCTGTTATTCTATGCTCAATTTCTAGCAGACATCAGTAATGATATCCATTGTTCTACATCCTCTTATGAATCCAAATGGAATCTCAGAGCTCCCTGTCAATGTACTGCTGCAACTGTTATTGGATAATTTTCAGGAAAATTTTACTTTCTTGTGATACTAATGATATCACTCTAAAATTTGTGCATTAGAAAAGTTGAGTCACCTTTCCAGCGTTGACGACCGCTCAGCGATCATGCCTCCCGCAAAGGATCTCCTTCACCCCTCTGCCGAAGAGGAGAAGAGAAAACACAAGAAGTGCCTGGTGCAGAGCCTCAATTCCTACTTCATGGATGTCAAATGCCCAGGCTGCTATAAAATCACCAAGGTCTTCAGCCATGCACAAACAGTAGTTTTGTGTGTTGGGTGCTCTACTGTCCTCTGTCAGCCTACAGGAGGAAAAGCAAGGCTCACAGAAGGATGCTCCTTCAGACGGAAGCAGCACTAAAAGACCCTGAGTCGAGATGAGTGGGAAGCCATTCTAATAAACCCATTTTGGATACAAAAAAAAGAAAAGAAAAGTTGGGTCACCTTTCTTTAGAATGGGTACAAATATGGGTCTCTTCCAGTCAGTTGGCCTGCCTTCCAAATTTCCTGGTGCAGACTAGTGGATGCTTCCAGTGCTTTATCAGCTTTTTGAAACATTTCAATCAGTGTTCTGTTAAATCCTGGAGTCTTTGTTTTGGTAATGATTTAAGGTGACTTTTTCCTTCAGCACCATTGGTTCTTAATCATTTGCTACCTCTTGAAATGCTTGAATGTTGACCAGTTCTTTTTGATAGTGACTTTATGTATTCTTCCTAACTTCTTTTCATGCTTCCTTCATGGTTCAATAATTAGCACACAGGCAGACTCTTTAAATATTACAACTTGAGGCTTGACTTTTTCTTGATTTAAGTTTAATATATGCTGTGAGTAGTCTTTTTGGTGTTCTAACTTTATCTTTGCATATTTCATTGTAATATTTTACTTTGTCTTCTTGAGCTGCCCTTTGAAATTTTTTGTTCAGCTCTTTTATTTATTTCATCAGTTCTTCCATTTGCCTTATCTAGTCTCTGATTAAGAGCATGTTTTGGAGACTCTTCTGACATCCATTTTGATCTTTTCTTTTTAATGACTTTTTGCTTTCTTCATGAATGATGTTCTTGATGTGATGATGCTCTCCCATAGCTTATCGGGTCTTCTGTCATTAGTGTTTAATGAATCTAATCTGTTCTCAAGGGTACTTTTGAGGAAGAAGTTGTTAGTCTTGCCCTAGTGGCAGAGTAGTTATGCATTTGGCTGCTAACTGCAAGGCCAGCAGTTCCAAACCACCAACTGATCCAAGGGAGAAAGAATAGGCTTTCTACTCCCATAAGATTTCAGAAGCCCTGGTGGTATAGTGTCCTATACGGTAGACTGCTAACCACAATAAGGTAAACCGTTCTAAACTCTAGTCTGGTAAAGTGTTAGTCTCGGAAACCTACTGAGCCAGGTCTATTCTGTGCTATAGGCTCACTGTGAGACAGAATGGCAGTAAGAGGGGTGAGCCGTCACGAGCCATATCCTAACGTCTTTGATAGGAGTGCCCTGAACTAATTCTGCAATCTTTAAATTTCTAGACTCTGAATGTGAACATCCTTTCCATGAGTTTGCAGAACTCTTAATTGGCATGTTGCCCAAGGGACCAATGTAGCCCAGTTCTCAGGGTCCTAGAAAAATGGCTAGACTGAGAGCCAGGCGCCACCCATAAGAGACGCGTCCATTCTCCACGAGCCGGCTGAGAGTTTGCAACCGATTTGGAGGACATGGACGCGAAGAACGTGACTAGGGAGGCGAGCGCTGGAATTGATGGCAGGCGCTCGGCTGAGATGTCAGGGGCCTGCTGCCCAGATGACGCTGAGAACAAGCGTGCCCAGGCAGCGAGGGGCAGGGCCTACTTCGCGAACTGCGGCTGGCAGAGTATGGAGCCTAAGGCCCTCAGGCCAGGGGCCGCGGCTCCGCTTCACCGGAATAAGTCTGGCGAAAGCCGCGCTGCCCAGCCCGCGCGTGGGGCGGCCCGGACCGTCCCGAGCGACCGGAAGCTCCTTCTGACGTCACCGCGCGCCGAGGGGCGGGGCCGGAGGCCGTCCGGGAAAGCGGCCCCGGAGGCGCGCTAGCTGTGTGGTCCTTGAGGAGAGGCGCCGGCGGACACTGGCCCGGGGCCGCTGCCAGTGTGACCAGCCTTAGCAGGTATTTTCAAGAGAGGGGCCGGAGGGGCCGTGGGCGCAGTGACCATTGTCTGGCCGGCGCACCGCGTGGCTCAGCAGCTGCTCGGCGACAGTCGAAGGAGTCGCACCCGCGACGACTCCAGGGACGCCGGTCGTGGGAAGCTCGGCGTCGTGACTGACGTCCGAGCGCGGCCGCGGGCCCTCGGCCCGGAGTGCCTTTCCGAGCGCGCGGGCAGGGGCAGCGGGGAAGGCTGGGCCCAGCGGCAGGGCCGAGGCTGTTGAGCTTGGTGGGGCGGGGGCTGCGCCCTGGCGGTTCAGCACCCTGGCTTCTCGCGGCTCCGTTTGTGGAGAAGGGGGAGCGGCTGCACACGCGTTCGGAGCGAGGGAAGTGGGTGGGGGACAGCCTGCGCCCTGGAATTTCGGGCGCGGCGCTGTCCTTCGATCCGGGTCTGGGGCGGGGTGACTGGGAACTTTGGATTTCTTTTGTGATGGCGTGGGATTCGTCAGGGGCCGACCCCGCGGGCACGGGCTCTCCGGACGGCGGGGCTGAGCTCGGCGAGGGCTCTGGACATTCAACATCCCTGTGGGTCGGGGCGCCGCGAAGATAGCAAGCCCGGTTTTGTTGTTCTTGCGCAGCGCTCATTTGGTCTTGTCATGTATTGGGGCTTAAATTCTGCACGCGAGACTTGTGGGAGGGTATGGTTTACATTTAGAGCCTTAAATGCATTTTCAGTCCCCACAGAGATCAGTTTCCATTAAATTCTTTCTGGGTATTCTGGCCTTGTGAATATCTTTGCCCTTAGGCCGAGTGTGTGTGTGTGTGTGTGTGTGTGTGTGTGTGTGTGTGTGTGTGTGTGTGTGTGTGTGTGTGTGAAAATGGATTGCTACCACTATCCTGGCTGACTAGGGTGGGTGTGCCTGGATGGAATTTGTGGTACTAGGTTCTCACGGTTATGCACCAAACCCCAATGCCCTTACCCAGAGGGCTTTGAACCAATCTTGTTAGCTTTTTCTATCAGTAACCGTGTACCTATCCCAATCATGGCCCCTTTGCCTGTTCTACAGCTCTGCCTGTAATCGTGATGAATTGATCGGCCCGCCAATCATGATTTTGTGGCAGTGACCTTTGTATCCCATACCTATTTAAATTACAGACTATTTGTAAATCATTGGACACCTTTATGACCTAGTGCTGACGGTTGCCTTCACCTGGATGATTTGTCTTTATCTCATCTTTTCCCTGTTTACAGCTTAATAAATGTGCCTCTATGAATTATTCTTTAAGGGTCTCTTCCCCTAGAGCAGGATTTTTTTTTTGGTAATGGTGGGGAATCTAGGGCCTGTCGTGCAAGTCAAGGTAAGTTTGTTATTGGTGGAAACTGCAGACATTCCAGCTGGTAGAAGAGCTTGCTGGTGAGATAGGTTATCAACTGGTGAGTTTGAACCATTGACCTTGCGGTTGGCAACCCAACATATAAGCCACCATTGCACCAGAACTCCTAAGTAAAAGTGTAGTAAATACAAACTATTGTCAAAAATAATACAAGTGGGGGCCTTGAGGAACAAAAGATGATTTCCCTATTCAGCGCCTACACGGCAGGGCTACTGGCTTCTCAAATAGTTGGCTTTGTGCACACGAAGCTGCTGAATTATTCTCTACTTGGATGGATCAGAAGCTTTGGGTTGGTTTGTTTTTAAGAAAGAGGAAGACTTCTTATTTGAAACTTGTGAACTACCCTGAAATCCAGGGACTGCTGCTGATTAGGCTCACATGACTTAATTTGTCCCACCTCCATCTCACAGGGTGGCCCTTCCTGAGGACTGGGTGGAGACGGGAAGAAGGTCTGTAGCCCACAAAATACATCTGGTAAGGTGCCACTTAACGTTCACATTCCGACAGTGTTTCCCTTGCCTCTAAACCGGTGGATTTCTTTGGTGCATCCTTGCCTCTTTTTTTTTTTTTTTTGCCCTGCAATATCCTGTTGGAGGCCTGTAGGTCTAGTGTGCTTTCCCACATACCAAGCATGTTTCAAGGGGAAGGGTCTTGACGGGAATATTGCCCAGACCAGGCATCTCATGCTGGCTACCACCTTTTTTTTCCCCCCAGCAGCAATTTATCATTTCAAACCTATAGGACAAAGTAGAACTGCCCCGGTGGGTTTCCACGGCTCTAAATCTGTGGGGGACCAGAGTCCTCATCTGTCTTGCATGGAATGACTGGTGGTTTGAACTGCTGACCTTGTGGTTAGCAACCCAACATGTAATCTGCTATGCTACCAAGGCTGTAAACCAAACTCACTGTTAGTGGATTCCAAGACTGTGCATTTTTACAAGAGCAGAAATCCCCATCTTTCTCTTGCAGAGTCACTGTTGGGTTCAGTGTGTAAGCTACTATGCTAGCGGGGCTTGAGGGGTGGTTAAATCTGATAGGCTGGTGTCCCCACATGAGTCAGCATAACCTTTGGGGGTCTGCACCATCTATATTGTAAAGTAGGGACCACCAAGATGGCTTCTTGCCCACATCCAGGCTGTTGATGGAAATATGTTTTGAGCCTGGCCATGTCATAACTTTACCCACAGGGCAGTGTTGCTGCACTGTGCATGTTAGGTGGGCCAGAACTGGTCTCAGTCTGTTCTATATCCTATTCTGACTCATAGTGACTATAAGACAAGGTAGAACTGCCCTGAGACTGTAACTCTTTACAGAAGTAGAAAGCCTAACTCTTTTTTAAAAAAATATTTTTATATTATATATATTTTTAATTTAAAAAATCATTTTATTGGGGGCTTGTACGGCTCTTATCACAATGCATACATCTATCCATTGTGTCAAGCACATTTGTACATTTGTTGTCATTACCATTATCAAAAGATTTGCTTTCTACTTGAGCCCTTGGTATCAACTCCTCATTTTTTACCCCTATCTCCCTGCTCCCCCCCCAAGAACCCTTGATAATCTATAAATTATTATTATTTTGTCATATCTTACACTGTCCAACATCTCCCTTCACCCACTTTTCTGTTGTCCATCCCCCAGGGAGGAGGTTGTATATAGATCCTTGTAATCGGTTCCCCCTTTCCACCCCACCTTCTCTCCACTGTCCGGTATCATCACTCTCACCAATGTCCCTAAAGGGATCATCTGTCCTGGATTCCCTGTGTTTCCAGTCCCTATCTGTACCAGTGTACATCCTCTGGCCTAGCCAGATTTTTAAGGTAGAATTGAGATTATGATAGTGGGGGGGGGGGGAGGGAAGCATTTAGGAACTAGAGGAAAGAAAGCCTAACTCTTTACAGAAGTAGAAGGCCACACTTTTCTGCCACAGAGTGGCTGGTAGATTTGAACAGATGATCTTGTGGTTAGCAATCAACATGTAATTCACTGCATCACCAGTCTCTTGTTTAGCTAGAAGGGGATGACGTTATAACTCTAGGATTAATTTGTTCTCTAGTGGCTTGATACAGCTCAGTGATAACTACTCATTGCCATTGGTCATTGTCTACTCATAATGACCCTGTAGGACAAAGGTAGAACTGCCCTTCTGAGTTTCCTAGACTGACTTTTTACAGGGCTAGAAAGCCTTGTCTTTTTCCTAAGAGGGCGCTGGTGGTTTCCTACTGCTGACCTTGTGATTAACATCCCAACATCCTGCTCCACCAGGGTTCCTACATTGATAAATAGGTGCATTTTTTTTACAAACATGGATCTCTGAGATGCAAAAGACTCAAGACAATCACAAGTTAAAATTGTACAAAGTCAACTAATCTTGTAGTCAAACCAAGCAAGTAGCATTGTTTCAAACATCTGTTTCAAGCATTCGTTCTGATAATCTTAGAGAACCAGAACCACACTCATGTTTATTAAAAAAAAAAAAAGACCCAACTGGAATACAAATATTTTGAGAGTAAGAACTTGCCTCAGACTTGTTGTATTGGTTTCAACCTGTTCTCACATACTGCCTTGTCATCTTTAGAATAAAAAATGTTTGGTCATGATGTAGTTGTTTTTTTTTTTAAGGTGCCTCCGCATTTCATCAACTAATTTTTATTGAGGATTTTTTGCATCTATGTATAGAATCTTTTTCTCAGTGGTGAAATGCATTATTTTATGTGACTGTTTGCCTTGATTGGTTGGAAAAACAGCTTGATCGATTATTTCCCCCAATACCTGAGAAATTATCTTTGTCTCAGTTCTTTGCAGAAACAAGTTGGTGGTGGTGGCAGTGGCTGTGGCTTCCATGTTGTTTTCTATCCACTGTGGTTTAGAACTTTTGGGGGAAAATTTCCCAGTTTTATTGGCATTTCTGTGAACACAGGATAATTTGATACTTTTGCCTAGTGACTATCAAGACCTGAATTGGATGACATCTTATGGGTAATTGAAGATTGAGTGAACTCTTGTCTGGTGATGAAGCACTACCTTGTAACTGATAAAAAGCTAAGGTATGTGAGGCTTTCTTTTAAGAGTATGGGGTAGAAAAGCTCAGCTAGTGCTGAAGCAGAGCCATGTGAGAGCTGAATGGAGCTGAGCTGTTACATTGACTATGTATGAACCCAGCCAGTTAGTGGCCGAAATGCCCTAATGGTAGAAAGGCCAGGACAGCAGAACTGTCCAAGGTCCTGACGGAGACCTGCATCAGAAGGGACCATTTCTGTGCCATGAATTAACCTGAAACTAAGGTGTCCTGATAGGCCAACTGGATTCTGTTACTTTCTAGTGGTATCCCAACAGATCTCTTACCCTTAAGTACAGGCCATGACTTCTGTGAGACTTCGTAGTGAATTGCAGGTGAAGAGCAGGGGTTGAGGGTGGGGGGTGGGGTTGAGTGCTGAGAGGAGGGGGAAAGCAAGTTGGTGGTTTCAGAGACTGGTACAGCACCTTGGAAAACTTGAAAAATGGGGCATATTCAGGGTCTGACTCATAAAACCAACTTTCTCCTGACTTTTATTCATGACATTTCTTTGTTTACTGTGCACCATTCTTTCATGTCCTTCTTCCACTCTCTTACTCTATTATTCCACTGGTGATGTTCCATCTGGAAGATACAGTATTGTCTTGGAATGAAGATGACATTGATTACAGTTACAATCGATATATGATGAACATGGAACTTCAGTAAGAAACAAGCCTTTAATACTTTAAGTTACTGAGGTTTTTATTACAGAATCATACAGCTCACCTTAAACATACAGACCCTTTTTATTACTTCACCCTGGGTGTAGTGTCTTCTTCAGGTCACTCAACTTTTCTAGTAGTCATGTTTTCAGTGAATAGTATTATAGGCATAGCCAGTGGTGAAGAGGAAGTGGCTTTGGGATGAGAATCTTCCATTCTAGTCTTGGCATTTGATAGCTATGTAACCTTAAGGACAAATAAATCGACTCCTTAAATTCTCGGTTTTTGCCTCTGTGAAATGGAAATAATAGGTACCTAAATCTTGGGCATGTAGTGAAGATTAATGGAATCTGTTTACTATAGCACCTGCTCTATAATGTTACTCACTCACTCATATTAGGAAGAGAGTGGTATTCACCTTCTGGACCAAATTATGCTGCAGTTACACTCAAGGAACTGACTGCCATTGAGTTAATGCCACCTCATAGTGACATGATAGGACAGAGTAGAACTTGCCCAAGTGAGTTTCCAAGACTGTAACTGTTGATGGGAGTAGAAAGTCCCATCTTTCTCCTGAGGAGCCACTGGTGGTTGTGAACTGCCTACCTTGTGGATGGCAGCCCAACTCGTAACCACTACACCACTAGGGCAGTAATGCGTGATGACCAAAATTCCTACTATTCTAAACATAAACCCAACCATATTCTTCATCCTTTGTACATTGTTCTTGCTTCTACACAATTACCTTTTCCAGCAGAACCAAGGGGGAAGAGGAGTCCTTTGGGAACATGTTACTCACATGCCAGAAGAAAAAGACAAAGGAGATGGTGGAGTCAGGCAAAGTTTAGAAATCACAATTTTACTTTCACATAAATTGCCTAAGACATGTTATCAGGTGAAGCAGACAGTAGGGGGATTTTATCAAATCCCCCACAGAGACAGATTAGCAAAATGATGAATTTCTTACAAGAAGCTTATATTTAAAAAATCAACTTAGTCAACTCGTGAAATTACAATGTGGTTTGACTAATGTGGCATGTCTAGTATGAATTCAAGAGGGAGGAGGCAGCTCTGTCTATTGTGCTGGAGGATGAGTCAAACGATTGCATTATTGGGCTCCCAGATAGTCTTAAATGGGTACTGGGCAGAAAGGTGGTCCCAAAGAGTATAAAGATTATTTAACAATACCCTTAATATCACATGCAAGTAAAATTTTGCTGAAGATAATTTTAAAGATGATTGCAGCAGTACCTCAGCAGGGAAGCACCAGAAATTTACGCTGGATTCAGAGGTGGAGATGGAATGATCTTGGCTAAAAGTAGAGTGCCAAAAGACTGTTTAATTGTATTGATTTTGCAAAGTCATTTCACTATGTGTATCATATCAAATTGTGGATGACACTGAGAAGAATAGGAATTCCAAGACACTTAGTTGTGCTCATGTGGAACCTATATAGAGTTCAAGAGGCAGTTGGCCAAACAGAACAGGGGCATATTACATAGTTTAAAATCAGGAAAGGTGTGTGTCAAGGCTGTCTCTTCACCATACTTATTCAGTCTATGTGCTGAGCAGACTGTCCTGGAAGCTGGTTTTATGAAGAACGAGGCATCAGTATCGGCAGAAGGCTTTTTAACAACCTTTGATATCCAGATGATACAGCCTTGCTGGCTGAAAGCTAAGAATCCAGCCTTCAGTATGGATTGCAACTCAATGTTATGAAAACCAAAATCCTCTCAACTAGCCCAGTAGATAAAATCATGATAGAGAAAAGATACTTCATTTTACCTCCACATTCAACAGTCATGGGAGTAACAGTCAAGAAATTGCATAAAGTTCAGAACAAAGATGTCACTTTGAGAATCAAATTGAACCTGATCCTTAGTGTTTTCAGTAACCTCACACTGAAGCTTCACAATGACTAAAGAAGGCCACAGGGCAGTTGATGCATTTGAATTATGAGTTGGTGAAGCATGGTATAAATAAATAACATGGACTTCCAGAAGAAAAAGACATCTGTCTTGGAGGAAGTACACCTAGAACGGACCTTAGAAGCAGGAATGAGGAGAATTTGTCTCATGTACTTTGAATATGTTATTAATAGAGACCAGTCCCTGGAAAAGAACATCATGCTTTCTTAGAGGAGCATCAGAAAAATCGAAAGACTCTCCATGTGATGATTGCCACAGTGGATGCAACAAGGGGCTTTGGTATGACAATTGTGAGGGTGGTTAGTGCAGGACTGGAGAGCGTTGCGTTCTGTTGTTCTTGGAGCTGACATAACTCAGCTTGCTGCACCTAAAAATAAAGTACACATGATTAAGCTCTGAACTCCTAGTATAAAGGTTGGAAGCTTGAACTTAGCCAGAAGTTCCTCAGATGGCAGACCTTGTCATTTATTTTTGAAATAATTGTCTTTTAGATGAAACTCAGAGCACTGGGTAGAAACAAGGATGGTGAGGCAGTACTACTGACTGCTAAAACAAACAGATCTGTCTTGGAAGGAGTACATCCAGAATACTTCTTAGAGGTAAGACTTTGTCTCATGTACTTAGGAATGTTATCAGGAGAAACCAGTCCCTGGAAAAGGACATTGGTAAAATTGAAGGGCAGTTAAAAAGAGGAAGACCCTCAGCAAGATGGATTGACACAGTGGCGGTAACAACAGGTCAAACATAACATCAGTTGTGAGGATGGACATTGGGTCTCTATGGGTCAGAACTGACTAAAGGACACCTAACAACAACAGTGCTTATAACTGTGATGAGTTGATCTGCTACTGATGGGTCAGTTCCTTTTGGGTTCCTTATCCTATTTAAGTAGCTGGCTGAGTGGATCATTGTACACTTTTATGACTTTCTGGTGCTGATCTCCCTATCAAATTATTTGCTTTTGTCTTTGTCCTGTTTAAGACTTAATAAGTGGGTGTTTATACAACAAATTTGAATTTGAGCTCTCTTTTTGCCTCCCTAAACAGGGCAGTCTGGGAAACCCTATGGATCAGTTCTGCTCTGCATACACATGATCACCATGAATTGGAGTTAACAGCTAACAACAGCAACAAGATGGCAGTAAGTCTCTAGTCATCTGGGTCAAGATCTCGCCAGGGTGTTTCATATGCAGCACTCACATTCAGAAATGGAAGGGAGAGTGTTGTCTTTGCAGAAACCATGGTGAGACCAAGAATGACCCAATTTAGACCCCCAAATTCTCAGAGCACAGGAACATAGGGAACAGACCACACTTGGAATCAGACTGGGGAGTCAGAAGCAGACTGCTACGTGCCCTGCCTGGTCTTCAGGGAGACATTACAGTCTTTCCCAAGCCTTGTGCTGTATCCTGTCTTCTCTCTGACTTAGGGTACAGAAACTGATCTGAGACATGGAGCTTGAATGTCAGTTGTGGGGCAGTGATTTTGGTAAGGCAGAGTGTAGGAGAGGGCTTGTAGGCCAGAGATGAATAAACATAGAAAATCCATCGAACCCAAGTCGATTGACACCTGTCATTGTTGGCTGAGGATGATGGGAAAGGACAGGATCCATGCTGAAGAAGCGGGATTTAGAGCACAATAAAGAATTCATCAGCATCTAGTGTGCTTCTTCATCCCACAGGGCCTGGATACATGGGAACAAGAGGGGCTTTCCTAAGTGAGGATTGACATCACCCCCACAGGCAGCAGAGAGCCATTGGAGATGAAATAACTTCCAACGGGGCCTGTGGCAGAATTTCAGGGCCTATCCTGCACTGACTGGGACATTACATTGCCTGGTCCTGTCCAGGGAGAGGAGAACTCAGAGAAGATGATGGTTTCAAAGAACAGAGAAGGTACAGACATCATGAAGAAAATGGCAAAAGGTGATCCTTCCTTGCAATCATCAGAAGAGCTCTTCAGGGAACGTGCTGGGTGTTCTTTCTCACAGCTGCTGCTTCTTCCCGTAGGCTTGTGTTCTGTGGATGGCGATAGACCCCAGGAGAAGAAGAGCAAGCCCCAAATACTGGTGAGTTGGAATTGCCTTCTTTTTCTGAACTGCTGCTGCTTTTCCCAACGTGAGGCCTATTTTCTCTCTGTCTTGGGGAGAGAGAAGTGAACTGACACTTAGCCCTTTTATGCCTTTGTGCCATATGAGGAAATTCACCATGTTTCTCTTGTTGGGAAATACACTCAAAGTTAATAATATTAACAGGATACTGTAAAACATAAGAAACTTTTGTTGAAAAGGAGATTATTAACATTTTATTATACAACCACATATATAATATCTAACGATACCATCTTTTGGGTATCTTCACTTTTTGATTATTCATCTTTTTAAATGTACTGAAATAGAGAATGCGATTACAAAAGATTAGCAGGCACCGTCTTGTAGCATCAACAGTCATTTTGAATGAGCAGTCTTGTTTCCTCGAATTGATATTGCATTGGCAAATATTAAAATGGCTGTTTTTCCACTTCCCTCTTCTATCTTGACACCAGCTGCCTCCATGAGACATCTTTCTCTGAACCTAATCATCTAACAAGTTCCGCAGACTGGCAAATGGGCAGATTCTGTCTGTAAATGTGAGAGTCCACACGGTATCCTCACTTACTTGCTAGCTATAAATTTGAGGTGTCCTTTAACCCTTCAGGATGTCAACTTCAACGGTGGTAGCTTTTCTGAGCTCTCTTCCTCCTGACCTTCTGGTTTCCAGTTCAAGATTTTCAGGATGCCAGCTACATGGCGTGTGAGTTCTAATTGGGCTCATTGATGGCTGACCTGTTGGCTCTCAGTACTCCTATGGGTTTGATAATTGACAACACACAGAACTCAACAAAAGGACTATATTTATGATTGCAACTTTATTGTAGCTAAACCAGATATAAACGGACAGGTGTCTGGGGGCAAAGTCTGAGAGAGTTGCCACCGCTGATCCTCTATGTCCCTGAAAAGGAAACACTGCCCGACAGGTGTGAGATTAAATGAGATTTAGCTCTCTCACAAATTGAAGAGGGGCTCAAGAGGGGTACGGTTGAAATTGAGAAAGATAGATAAAGATAACAAAGGTGAAGCATAGGGGGCAGGAAGAGTATAGATACGCTAAGGTACCAAACTTTATTCAAAACAGGCTTATATACAGTTCTCAACTATCCTGCATTCCGTGACAAGCTCTCACACAAAGGGATTGTTGACAATTTCTCATGACAAGTTCTCAAACACAGAGTTTGTTGAAAATATACTTTGACAAGTTCTCACACAGGATTGTTGACAATATACTTTAAAGGCAAACAGAAGCAATAACACAACCAGTTTAGTCGATAGTCTGGAGGGGAGTATAACTTAACACCTGCAGAATGCTATGTTTGCGCAGTCTCCCAGGGAACAGGAGAAACAGCATTTACTCTATCTTAGTTGAAGATCAGGCTTTCCCTGAGTTTGAGCTGTCAGCTCTTTCCCACGGTGTTGCTTAAACCGTGAAATATGGCGATGGTCTTGTCTTACTTGGAGAAGGAAATACGGTTCAAAATGTCCCAGTAATGTACTCTGTTACTCAGAAGCTCAGGACTGCATTCTGCTCCAGGTACTCTGCATTCAGAGGATTACCACCACTGTCTCCGTGTTCAGAGACTGCAACACATATTCCTTTCCCAGAGTTCATCTCAAGACAATTTCCTCCCACACACAGGCACTAGTATCTTTCATTTACCAAGGTCCAGAGTTCCTGTTGGCAGCTGCTCACAGTACTGTACCATATCAACAGAAATTTGAGCTGTTTTCTTAGGGAGTTGGGGTTATTTAACCCATAGTAACAAAAATTCACGTATAATAGAACTGTGCAAAGTGAGGAGTTCATTCTTTTTTTGTAGGTCATTTATTGGGAGCTCTTACAGATACCATAACATTCCATGGTTCAATCACATCAAGCAGTATTGTACAAATGCTACCACAGTCAGTTTCAAACAGTTTATTTCTTCTTGAGCTCCTTGATATCATCTCCCCTCCCTCTCCCATCCTACCCCCAAGACCCCCCCCACACACTTATATGTATTTACTTATTTATTGCCATATTTTACATCATCCAATGTATTCATTCACCTACACTTCTGTTATTTGTTCCCATCCAGTGGGGTTATACAGTCTTCATTGCTATCAGTCGTCTCCTCCCCACCCCCCGCCCCCTTCCTGTATCCTCAGAATCATTACTCCTGTTACTGTTTTTGAAGAGCTATCTAGGTTGGCTTTCATGGAATGATCTTAATTATACAAATGAACCTATGCTTCTTCCATGTGGGCTTTGTTACTTCCCTGGTAGATGGCCGCTTATTTATCTTCAAGCCTTTAAGACCCCAGACACTATATCTTTTGATAGCCGGGCACCATCAGCTTTCCTCACTACATTTGCTTATGCACTCACTTTGTCTTCAGTGACTCTGTAATGGGAAGGCGAGCATCATCAAATGCCAGTTTAATAGAACAAAGTCTTCTTGCATTAAGGGAGTACTTGATTAGAGGCCCAATGTCCATCTGCTACCTTAATATCAAACCTATAAATCAGTGGTTCTCAACCTTCCTAATGCCTCGACCCTTTAATACAGTTCTTCATGTTGTGGTGACCTCAACCATAAAATCATTTTCATTGCTACTTCATAACTGTAATTTTGCTACCGTTATGAATTGGGTGACCCTTGTGAAAGGATCGTTCTACTCCTAAAGGGGTTGCGACCCACAGGTTGAGAACCACTGTTTTAGCTAAACTGAAAGGAAGAAGTGAAATAAAAGAGCTGAACAGATGATTTTTAAGGGCAGCTTAAAGAAGATGGAGTTAGGAAAACAAAATGGAAGAGTACTCTCAGCCATATGACCTTAGAAACTCTCTTGGATAATTCTGTCCTGCCCTATAGGGTTGCTATGAGTCAATATTGACTCACTGGCAGTGGGTTTTATTTCTAGTGGAGAAATACTTGTGTGCTTTACTCCTAACCAGACGGTTTGAACCTAGAAGCCATGTTGCCGAAGAAAGATGATGGTCTGCTTCCATAAAGACCTAGAAACCCGAAGGTACAGCTCTCTCTTCTGTAGCGTGTCTGTGGGTCAAAGTAAATTAGGCTTCAGTGAAGTAAATTATTTGTTTTTACTGTTTAAATGAATATGTTATCTGGGTATAAATCACAACATTACTCTCTTGAATAATGCTTAAGGCATTTAAATTGATTCACAATACTTTCTCCAATGAAGTCATTCATGTTTGAGGCTCGGGATGTGTTTTATGCATCACTTGTGCTCCTCATGGGTTTTATCACAACCAGCTATGTAGTCATGTTGAAAAACTTGCTATGGGGAATTGTGTTCTCCAGAATTAACTCAGTGAACACCTTCAGATACAGACTCTGTGGCCACTGGTTACACTCATTGTAAAAGTTGGTAATTCTTTGCTATACATTGATTTCTCGCTCACTCTAGAAACCAGTTACATTTGAAGATGTCACTGTGGTCTTCTCGGAGGCAGAATGGATGACACTGAGCTCTGAGCAGAAGACCCTGTACAGAGACGTGATGCTGGAGAGTTACAGGAATCTGCTCTCCGTGGGTGAGGGTGTGTGTTTTCCCTTTATTAAGTCTCTAGATATTTGTTAACTACCTACTACATGCCAAAAGGAGCCCTGATGGCACAGTGATTAAATTCTTAGAAGGTCAATAGTTTGAATCCTTAATCTTATCCTGAATTGTACCTTGTTCGTTATTAAACCAATTAATTAGAGCAGGTGTCTGTGCAGACATGTTCAAGTTCAAGAACCACACCATGTACAACCAATCCCGGAAATAACAGACAGAAATGGGTATCAAGAAACCCCAGTCACAGCGATATGAATCTCTGAAAGGGGTGTACCCCACATTCATGAGGAACATTTGCTGTGCCAAGAAGCACAGCAAGAAGGTCCTGAAGACAATGCAGGCTGACAGTGCCATGGATGCTTGTGCTGATGTTATCAAGGCTCTTGTGAAGAGACCTCTATGGGTATCAACCGCAAACTCAGTTGACTGGCCTACATTGGCCATCCCAAGCTTGGCAAGCGGGCTCAGACATGTATTGCCAAGGGTCTGAGGCTCTGTTGGCTCAAAGACAAGGCACAAAAAGAAAGGCTGACACTCCAGCCAACGCCTCGACTCCAGCTCAAGCTCCTAAAGGTGCCCAGGCCACAAAGTAGAGTTCTCTGTCTGAGGATGAGAGGGACTGGTGTGACCCCTGGCCTGCCATCTGCATGGAGTTGGTGTCCTGTGCTGTTTGTACAAATAAACCTAAGGTGGGCAAACATCAAAAACCCAAACCAGTTAGTTATAAATATGGTTGTTGTCTATTATTCCTTCTTTTTAATAAGAAAAGTCTTGAAGGACATTGCCTCAGAGGTCATAGAACCTGTTTTTTCTAAGTAATACCAAAATGTGAAGGGGAGAATATGGCAATGTGAATGACAAAGGCTTATAGGTTTAATGGAATGACAAGGCAGGCTATATTAGAAACTGTTTATAAGACAGAAGCAGTTGCTGATCCTTGCTTGAGAAATTGTAATCTGTTTGACATGTTGAAGAGGTTTTGGGTTGGGCTGTCTGCACTGTAATACCTAAATCCACTGCCATCAAGTTGATGGTAACTCACAGCTACCCTATTTAAGATATTGTGTAACTGTCCCTTAGGGTGCCAGGGCTGTACATGTAGAAGCAGACTGCTCCATCATTCTACTGTTGAGCTATTGGTGGGTTTGAACCACCAGCTTTTTGGATCTTAGCCAAATACTTTAACCACAGCACTATTGGCGTTCTTCTGGATTGCAGTAGACCGTGTAATTTGTTTAACTGGACCTTAAATGAGCCAATTGGGTTGTGTATATTATCAACAACTATTGTGGCAATGAAATTGTTGTTAGCTGCCATGGTGTCTGTTTTAACTCATGGTGACCCCGTGTATGAGGTAGAACCTTCCAACAGATAGCCCGGCCTGTCTTCCAAACCACCACCCTTTGGGCTAGGTGTGGAGCACTTAACTGTCTGTGATTCTCTGGGACTCCAGCAGCGAGATACCATCATGTCTTAAGAAAAGGCTGTGCAGGCCACTCATAGCTGCTCTAATAGAAAGTCCTCTCTCTCCTGCAGAACCACAGTCAGAAATCTGCCCCTGTTCCTCCTGCCTCTTGGCTCTCTCCTGTCAGCAGTTCCTCAGCCAGCATGTGCTGCAGATCTTCCCCGGCTTGTGTGCAGACGATCACTTCCATCCAGGAGAGTCCAGCCTGGGGCCCCAGAAGCAGCCAGAGCATCAGGATTCTGATGAGAGCTGCAGGAATGAAAACACTCAAGGTCAGGACCAAGAAGACGTCTCCAAACCCTGGTGTGAAAGTATAGGGGAGAGAGAGATCTCAAGCGCATTCTGCAGCCCAGCTGGGAGACAGCCAGCAAGCTCAAGAGAAGGCAACACAGTGGTAGGAATGGAGGCCAACTCAGTCCACACAGCAGAAAAGGATGTGGAAACAGATAAAGGGTTGAAAGAATTAGAAACTTCAATATTTGAAACAGTCAGCTATAGAGAGGAGGGACCAGACTATTTCCTGAAATCAAACTTCCCCACAAACCAGAGAGCCCTTTTCTGGGTTAAGCCACATGTGTGCAGTGAGTGTGGGCGAGGCTTTATCCATAAGTCCTCTCTCCTCATACATCAGAGGACACACTTAGAGGAAAAGCCACATGTGTGCAGTGAGTGTGGACGGGGCTTTATCCAGAAGTCCTCTCTAGTCATACATCAGAGGACACACTCAGGGGAGAAGCCACATGTGTGCACTGAATGTGGGAGAGGCTTTGCCCAGAGACCGCATCTTCTTAGGCATCAGAGGTCACACACAGGAGAGAAACCTTATGTGTGTCTCCAATGTGGGCGAGGCTTTAGCCGCAAGTCAAATCTCATCAGACACCAGAGGGGACACACAGGAGAGAAACCTTATGTGTGTCTTGAATGTGGGCGAGGCTTTAGCCACAAGTCAAATCTCATCAGACACCAGGGTGGGCACTCCGGGGAGAAGCCACATGTGTGCAAGGTATGTGCACGAGACTTTATGCCAAAACCAAGTCTTCTTATAGACCAGAGGGAACACTCAAGGGAGAAGCCACATGTGTGTGAGGAGTGTGGACGGGGTTTTAACTACAAGTCAACTCTCATCTTACACCAGAGGAAACACTCAGGAGAGAAACCTTACCTGTGTCTGGGATGTGGGCGAAGATTTAGCCACAAGTCGAATCTCATCAGACACCAGAGGACACACTCCGAGGAGAAGACAGATGTGTGTAAGGAGAGTGCACCAGACTTTCTGCCAGAATCAAGTCTCCTTATAGAGCCGAGGGTGCACTCAAAGGAGAAGCCACATGTGTGTGAGGAGTGTGGACGGGGCTATAACTTCAGGTCTGCACTCATCATACACCAGAGGAAGCACTCGGGGGAGAAGCCTTACCTGTGTCTGGAATGTGGGCAGAGCTTTAGCCAGAAGTCAAATCTCATCAGACACCAGAGGACACACTCAGAGAAGCTAGATGTCTGCAAGGAATGTGCACGAGACTTTGTGCCAAAATCCAGCTTCCTTATCGAGCAGAGGAAACCCACCAGGGAGAAGAAGCCATACATTTGTAAGGAGTGTGGACGAGGTTTTAGGAGCAAATCAAATCTCATCATACACCAGAGGAAACACTCAGGAGAGAAGCCTTTCTTGTGTCTGGAATGTGGACGGGCCTTTAGCCACAAGTCAAATCTCAACAGACACCAAAGGACACACTCGGGAGAGAAGCCAGATGTGTACAAGGAGTGTGCTCAAAACTTTGTTCTGGAATCAAGTCTCCTTATAGAGCAAAGGAAACGCATAAGGGAGAAGCCACATGTGTGTAAGGAGTGTGGGCAAGGTTTTAGCTACAAGTCAGTTCTCATCTTACACCAGAGGAAACACTCGGGGGAGAAACCTTATGTGTGTCTGGAATGTCGGCGAGGCTTTAGCCACAAGTCAAATCTCATCAGACACCAGTGGACACACTCGGTGGAGAAGCCCTATGTGTGCAAGGAGTGTGGGCGAGGATTTATCTCTAAGCAGCGGCTCATTAGACATCAGCACACTCATTCCAGAGAAGTGTGTTTGCAGTGAATGTGGCTGAGGTTTTATAATCACTTCTTACGTACCTGAATACACAGAGTAGAAGCTGTGTGCAGGGAGAATATGCAAGAACTTGGGGGAAAGACACACTACACTATACCTTAGAGAGCATTTTCTTTTGAAGGGAGAAGCATTACGTGGGGAAGGTGAGGTGCAGCGCCAGAAGACACAGAGGGCTAAGAGCTGTGAGGGCAGGTCTGTGGTAGGAATTTCTTGCAGTGTTCTTTCTTCGCTGCGATCTGAGGGCAAGGTGCTCCCGCCACGCATCACTACTTCACCCACCCGAGGGAGTTTTGGCATAAGTCTCCCACTCTGTATGTGGTGAAGGTGTCAGTAGTGACTCACTGGACGATGTTGCCACATTAACCAAACAAAATAGAAAAGTAGAAGCTTTAAAACTGTCAGAAAAGGGAAAGAAAGAAAACTAGAAGCTTTACTTGAGTCTTGTAAGAATGATTGACTTGTTTTATTTGCATATGCCACTTCTTTCAAATGCGTGGTTGGCTTTTCATTGTAGCAAAAATTTTCCCTAATAAACCACAACTCAGTCATGTACTCTGAAATGTACAGGGAATTCAAATTCTCAAGCTGATAGATAATTGAACCCTTAAGAAAAGATAAGTTCTCATTAGGTTCATGAACAAGTCTGAGTCTTATTCTAAGAGAAGCGATCTAGATTTGGGAGACAGAAGAAAGGAAAAGAGGGAGGGGCTGGTTCACTTTTCCTAAATGATCAGTTTTTTCAGTTACTGCCTTCTATTTGCTTCTGTGACAGCTTCCTTCCCTGATATTTCTTTACATTTTTTAGTTTCTGTCTGGTCTGGCCAAATTTTTCTATTCCCATTGAAGTATTGGTGTTCCCTAATGCTCAATTCTTAATCCTAGGTCCAGAGTCCTTTTAACTGCTTAGATCTCTCATCTTGAAATAAGCCTTCTAGAGTCTTCTGCATTCCAGGGTCACATGCTGTAGTTTCTTAGCTGCTTCCTATGTCTGGTGGCTAATGATAAATGTGCAAGTCCCTAATATGAGGTTTAAGGACCTCTAGTCATGTCCCATCAGCCCTCTGATAATAGGATCCAGTCCTCCCCGTGACACTCCAATGTCTGTGACAATCCAATCATACTATATTTATTGTTTTTCACTCCATTGATCTGCCCCTTTAACTACTCCACACTCTAGTGCCTCTCCACTTGAGCCTAAATTGCCTAAGATACCTGTATAAGATGGAATAATAATATCTATTCAGTGGAGTGGGTTTACATAAGCTCCAGAAAATTTTTTTGCCAAGATAAGAGTTTGTCAAATCCATAGACTATCAGACTATGAGAAACAAAAAGTCATACTGTTCTTTACAACCCTTCAAAGCTGAAAATGAAAAATGTCAGAGCAGTCATTGCCCACATGTCCTCTATCTAAGAGGGGGTACCAAAAAGCCCCAGAATTGTGCTGGATGGAGCAGATCTTTTGTAGTATTCATTTCTCCTGCTAGGCAAGCATCAAGCAACTCGCTCTGAGTTAGTGCACCCAGTGTCATAGCCTAGGAAGGTTCTCTCTGGTCACAGTGAATTTTTTCATTAAAGCAGTTTCACTCAAACTGCATTTTTTGTGATGACCAATTTAAGGAAACAGCGTCTGGCTATGAAATTTTGTTTTCTGCTCTGGGAAAATGCTGCAGAAACTGTTGTGATGTTGAACACAGCTTACAAGTGGAACAAGCTTACTATGGGAAAAACTCAAGTATACGAGTGGTTTCCTTGTCTCCAGAAAGGTGAAATGTCGATTGATGACAAACTTTGTTCTGGATGACCATCAGCTTCCCGCACGCCTTCCTCAATGACCTACCACAGCAGACCATTGAAGAGATGGGGAAGTTATTTGGACTGTCTTGGAGCTCGATTCTATTTTTGATGTGATGGGGATAGTGCACTTGGAGTTCATTCCACCAGGTCAGACTGTTAATCAAGCTTTCTATTTTGAGGTTCTGAAACGATTGTTTAACAGTTTACAGCAAAAAAGGCATGATTTGTGGCAGACGGGGGACTAGTTTTGCCACAACAATGCACCTGCTCACACAACCATCTCAGTGCACCAGTTTTTGCCCAAAAAACCCAGCACGTTTATCTTGTCCCACATCCCTTACTCACCTGACCTCCCTTTGTGTGACTTCTCTTTGTTTCCTTGAATGAAGAGTGACATGAAAGGACAGTGATTTAAAGACTAAGAAGAGGTGAAGAAAAAAATGAAAGAGGTGTTATCAGTCATCCAAACAGATATATGACTTTAAAAAATGTTTCCAAGAATGGAACCACAGATTTGACAAATGTATTAAGTGTAATGGAGAGTACTTTGAAGATGATAAGGTTGTTTTGTAAAAATTAAATACATAGCTTTGGAAAAAAAATTCTGGTTTTTTTTTTTTTTTTTGGTAGGGTGGTGTCCCTTCGTATTCTCCCTTACCATGAAATCAGCTTTCTAAAGGATCTTGTGTCTACTCAGGTACATAAATATGGTGGGAGCAGCTGGTGATGTGAGTCTGGATCTTTTGCCACATTTTCCCTTAATGCCCCTTTGCCAGAATTCCTCCATAAGTTTGTTTCCTTATGGAAGGCACAGGGTAAATGTCGATGAATATGTAATCTCTAGGGGTTTGAGGAAGGATGATTCTAGAGAACTCCCAGGACCCTTTGAAATGAAATCAAAAAGCAAACGTGTGTGTGTGTGTGTGTGTGTGTGTGTGTGTGTGTGTAGAAATGGAGCAGACTTTCCTTCTGAAAGCACTGCCCCTGTAACATTTGGCCATCGTTGGCATGCCTGTGGAATGGACTGTCAGTTCTAGCATAGCACAGGGAGGGGGCAAAAGAGTTATCTTTCCAGACCTGGCAACTAGCTTCATTGTCTGTCTCTTCCTTCCCTGTTTCTCAGAAGGTCTCCTGGGATTGGGCCGCAATCATTTCATTGGAGAAGTAGGTAGAACTGAACTTTCCCATAGAACAAGGAGTAAACATGGGGAGAGTTGTGCACAGGGAGGTACGAAGGCCCTGCTTCCCTGGACGTTGGCTTTGATACCCAAAGGGGTGTCTTAGGTGCGTAAGGAGCAGATGGCTTATTTCTTACAGTAGGTCAGTGGCCTCAAATGTCTGCAGAAACCAGACAATTTCTATTATGGAGGGAACTAAACCAATGTTGGTGGTGGAGAAAGGGTTTTTTTAAAAGTTTTATTAGCACTGCATCCTCATGTCATACAATTCAGTCACATCAAGAAGAGTTGTACAGCGGTCACCATATTCAATTCTAGAATATTTTCTTCTTAGTACTTGTTATTCATGTCATTATTCTTTTTCTAATTGTTGCAAAAATATACACAACAAAATATTCTCCAGTTCCACAACTTCTACTTCTATAATTCATTGTCATTGATTATACTCTTCATGTTGTACACCATTATTGATAGCGTTTTTCAAATTACCACCATTGACCTAAACTCAACATCCCCTAAACAACAACTCTTTCTCCTTCACCCATGGTAACTGTTCGTCGTTTTGTTTCTTTTTTTTAAAGAAGTTTTCTTGATAGAGTATTCGCATACACAGTTCCATGGTTAAATTGCTTTTAAAATTAGTTGTATAAACATCATCACAATTAGTTATAGTGCTCCTTCCCCTCTTGTTCTAGACCTTTGCTCTTTGAGCTATGACCTTGAATTCAGATCCTTCCATTTCTTACCATCAATTTCAGAACTGTATTTTATGTTAATTATTGCTGAGTTTTCAGAATGTTAGTGCATACATCATGAAAAATGAACACCAATTTGAGGCTGGAACTACTTTACCCAGTAATTGTGATGGTATGGAAACCTCCTGGTGTCCACATTTTCCCTATTTTCAAATTTATTTGGAAATAAGACTCTTTTGACCCCAAGAAATAGAGTTTATTTTATGAATCTCGATGGTTTTTGTCTTAGCTGCTTCTCTTCTGTGACTGGACAAAAAAAATTGTGGAAACATTACTATTTGGGTTGCCAAGTGGATACCTTTTGTCCTTGTGTGGTTTTTCTATGTGAAAACTACTTGAGAGGTTATAGGTAAGGGGGGCATTCAGAATACCTGGAAAACTGGCAGCACCTTATTATGAAATTTGGTACTGTATGAGAATTTAATATCTACTTGGCATAATAGAACAGCCTGAACATAGAGACTTAAGCTTTATCTCAACGTCTTGACATAAGACTAGCTGCCTCTGCAATAACAGTTTCTCTAACTTTTTACTTTAGTTTCTCTACCTTTTGTGCTGACCTACTCATATATCCTAAAAGAAATACCTTCTCTGTGCTTTAGCAGACACAGGATGTCACACACTATCTCTAGAGGATCCTCCCTCTGTGATCAGATGCAGGAAGTGATAGGCTCTTCCCAATGGGTCCTGACATACTGACATGTAGTAATCAATTACTCTGTACAGTAGCTCCCCAGGAACAGATATGACTGAGGAAAATGTAATAGCATGTTCCCACACACACAAAAATTATCCTGTATAGTCCTGTGACCAAACTGTAATTAACTGAGGGGCATGTACACTTGTAAAGTTGAAAATGCAGCTTTTCCCCATAAGTTGCCTTAAACCTTCAGAAAGCCAAGAAACCTCTGCTACCAAGAGCAATGACTGTGGGTGGAGCAAATGGAACATGCCAGCAATTGCAACAGCTGAAAACGAGAGCTACAAAAGGACTTTTTCCCCTGATGGGAGGCCACTGACTCATAAATCAGACCATGCCTCCATTGTGTGCTTTGATAGTAAAAATCTGGACATTTTAAGAAAGATGTGTTTAGTTGAAAAGTAATAAAGCTATAGGCAAAATGAAAGTCGAGGTATGGACGCGGGATGGGGCAGACGGCATGTCTGGGAGAAGGCAAGTACTTTTCAATTGATGGGTAATCCAGGTGGGGCAGCCTGCCACTGGGAAAATGTTTAACATTAAGTGTGTAGACCCCCAATAAAATAAGCCTGGCATCATGTTTAGACTGCCGTTTTTGAGGTACACAACATCCTTCAGAAGCCACACCAGAAGGATCTGACTTGGAATTCTCACTAAGTGAACTGGACTCTACCTTAAACACACCTAGCAGATTAAAGGAACTGAAATACTTTCTTGGGCTTAAAACTGAAACACTGTAGTGTGCAAAGAAGCAGATGACTACTATCCCAAGGCTATGGGTGTAGAAGTAGTTCTGCCTTTAAGAATGAACATTATGAACATTGCAAACTTTGCCCTATATCCAGCCCTCATGGTGTAAATAGTACCCAACACCTAAATTGATAATCTGTGCAAATCAACAATCAAGTATTGGGGCCTAAAATAACTGACCTGTGCATGTATATTTTTCTTCTTTTGACAATATTTAAAATTTTGTACCTTTGGATAATTCAATGAAAATATGAATAGAACTACTATGCCCCATGGAAAGGATTCACAATGTTCTCCAATAAAATAAGGGTATCTCTAAAGTGAACCAGAGGCGCACACACAAACAGAGACATATGAATTGATTTTGAACTTGCATTTAATCATAACCCTAATCTAAGAAGAATTAGTTATTATAATGTGGTCTTGCTTGATACTAGACCTCATGAAGTGATCACTGAGTCTATGGTTGCTTAGCAAAGTGTAGTGAAGAAAGCAGATAGTGCCTGACTATCAGAAATAATGGCATCTAAGATCTTAAAGGTTTGTCTTTAAACAAGTAGTCATCTAAGTAGGGCATCGGCTAAGTCCACATGGAAGAAGCACACCAGCCTGTGTGGTCCAAGGATTTGTAAAACAAAGCAAAACCAAATGTCTAATCCCAGGTTAAAGGCAACAGTGATGCCTAGTCCAGTGAAAGGCAAAGACAAAGTGAATCATCCCACAGTTTCAAAGGCAACAAAGGAAAGGACTCCTTCCCCCAAAGATGAAAAGAACTAAGAGGAACACCAAAGCCCTCCAGAAAGGAAATTATCTGCCAGTGCCCGCCCACCCCCACGCCCCCTGGAAAATCCATGGATGAAAGGTCTGAAGATGAAGCCCAGTCGGGATGAACGTGGTGATGGTTTGGGGAGACATTTTATTAAACAGAAAGAAAGAACCTTTTTATGATAGAACATGGTTTTGGCTGTGGCTTGACTTGTGGGCTTTGAAGCCTGGCTTTTTTGGGGGGATGTAACATTTTCTTTCTTAAAATATTGTATCTTTTAAGTTACATCTCTTGGATATTGGTCTTCTCTTTGCCATCACCACCCTACCCCACCCTCAATGAAAGCCATGTTAAATTAATCACTGGATTGACTACTTCATCTTTTTTATTTTAATAGAAGTTTGTAACGCAATAAGATTTTAGATGAACACTAAAAAATTTGCTTTTTGTTACGTGATGGGAAGTTGAATTGTAATAAAAAATATAATATGGTTTTAGTTAAAAAATTCCTTTTTCCCCTTGCACCTAAAAAAAGTCCTTTAATTACGAGCTTTTATTATCTATATACATGAATATCAATGTGTTTTAAAAAATCATGACCTTAAACTTCCACTCATGAGACAGGTAGGAGAAGAAGATGAATTCTAAGTGGTTACTAAAAGTATTTCTATTTCTTTATCTTGTGGGAGGGGATGGGGATGGGGTTGCCTGACTGAGGATGCCGGTTTCCTTTTTATTCATCACATCTCACAGCAGTGGTTCTCAACCTGTGAGTCACATCCCCTTTCACAGGGGTCACCCGATTCATAACAGTAGCAAAATAACAGTGATGAAGTAGCAATGGAAATAATTTTATGGTTGGGGGGCGGGTCACCACAACATGAGGAACTGTATGAAAGGATTGTGGCATTAGGAAGGTTGAGAACCACTGTCTTAGAGATTTGCAGGTGACCCTCTATCCTATGCAGTCTTTAAGAAGCAAAAAAAAAGGGTCGCCAAAACTGAAATCACTCTTGGTTTCAGATCTCATTTTCTAATGGTTCATGTTTTTAAAATATGTGTATCCTTTCTGTTTTTTAGATAAAATTTTACCAATTATATTCCCCAAACCCAGAGAAAAGCACACCAACAAAAACCCTCACGTTGAAATGGCAAGGCCAAGCTCTGCATCCCAGTAACTTTTCTTCTCAAACTGACCATGTTGTTTAGGTTTTAAGCAAAAAAAATACCAGTTTGTGTGAAAGTAAAAAAGCAAAAAAAAAAAAACCAAAACCTGGAGGAGGAAACAGTCCTAGAGCTCTGAGTGCGCAGTTGGCAGGAGGCTAACGCCCCAACCCACTGGCAGGTTCCTCCATCTGGAATATGCCTCCAGCGACTCCCCTGTGACCATGGACCAGGGATGGGAATGACCTTGTTCTTCGTACACTGTAGGGTGGGTTAGCCTGCAGTTTTAGGTTAAAATGTGACACAACGTGATCTCCCCTTTGATCCAATGTATATTGTTCCAATCTTTAATATTTTGTTTTCTTTTCAACTGAGGATTTTTTTCTTCTGTCGTTAATGGGTGGTTATGTTTGATTTTGGACATTTTTCTGTATATGAAATCCGGGATAGGTACATCTGTAGAGACAATGGTGTTCATAGTTTCCTAGAGGCATGGCAGGGGAGGGGGTGGGGAATGAGGAACTAACAACAATGAGTACAAGGAAGAAGGAATGCCCTAAAATTCATTATGTGATGGTTACAATGCTTGGTGAATATGATTGAGCCAATAAAATGTATGCTATGTGAATGATAATCCAGTGAAACAGAAAAAGCAATGACGCTAGAGTTCAAGCCAATGAAGGGGCTCCAGAGAACACACAGGGCGTTCCCAGTAGTAGCACTAAATTCTCAAGGACAAACTATTAAAATTAATGAACCTTAGAAGTTTTGGGCACAGGTACTACTCTTTCAACTCTTAACCCCATGATTTTACATAAGCAACACGTTTCCTGCCAGGACACCTGGTAATCAAAAAGACAGATTGATACAAGAACTAAGGACCCCAAATCAAATCTGAACCCCTTGATTTCCATTTGTTCCAAAGCCTTGATATTTTTTCCCAATATGCCACCACAATCGTGCCATCCACCAGTTCTAAAAAGGAATAGACAGCCAAGGATTGAATAACAAAAACAAAAAACATGCAAACCACAAGTACTAGTTACAGCTTCTGTTGCTCACCAGAGCAATCTGAGGCAGAATTGACTTAGCAGAAACCTCCTCCTGCTAGACACTCCTTTTCCCTACTCTATATGTCTTTTGAGAACTAGAAGGCTGTTTCTGGACTGGGAAGAGATCTCACAGTTATGAGTATTAATGCTGCTGAGCATAGATTCTGGGTCTCTTTTTTTGTCTGTTCTAAAAACCTCAGATAAAAGTAGCAGAACCTCCACCTTCTAAGTCTAGGAAACACTGAAATCGTCTGGCTGGCCTTTTGAGAAAGGAGCTCCACCTGTAATATTCTCAGGGTAATTTTGCAAGGTCAGAGTTTTGTCTGCCTGCCCTTTGAAAGAGGAGTTTTCTGCTGGATGTATCAGTACAGGGATTATGTGGGAGTTGAAGGTAGACTTTACGGACTATGAGGAACCGAGAACGATGAAAGATAAGGCGTGAACAGCGTGGAGACTAGGATAAATTTCAGACGTCATAGTACTGATAAAAATAGTAAACTTTTAGGAAGAGTAAAAAAAAATAAACTTACTTTGAGTAACAAGAGTTAATATATAGGGTAGCCTTTGTGTCCAGACAAAGTTGTGAGCTTGGACAAACTCACTCTGGTAAACCCACAACTCAAGAGCGTGGAAGATGAGAAACTCCATTAACAGCAGGGAGTTAACAGTAGAGGCATAGTTGAGTGGGTGACATTGGACTGGGCTCTGAATCGAACCTGCGCTCTTTCCCTTGTTGACTTTGTAACTTAGAGAAAGTTACATTTGTGTATGTGACTTTTAAAACTGAGGAGCTGGCGTAATTGAAGATGGGTTATTTCAGGCCTAAATTAAAACTGCATTTGAATTAAACTTCATTCTGACTTCCAGCATTCTGATTTTGCGGAAAAGACAATTCAATACGCTTGTCAAAATTTAACTGCTTGTAAAACAGAGGGCAAAAGTCAGGGTTTCTGGCTTGGCTAAGAAACTGTTGAAGGTGCCTGTTAAGAATGTTTACTTAGTTTAGTTCAAAAGAATACTTTTGGCAAGTTTGTACCAGCCAGAGGTTAGGAACTAGGATTGGAATTAAAAGTGTCAAATAGAACCTGTAACTACCTCATAACTCTGTAACCGTGAGGAAGCAAACACCAAACAAACAAATCTTAGTCCTGATTTGCTGACTCGTCCAAGTCGATTTAATTTTCAATCACTGAGCTCTTCAGCACCATCTTTGTAAATTTATAACTAAGATCAAGATTATAACCTTCAGATAAAGGGAGAGAGAAGCTACAGCTGTGATTTAAAAAAATTAGTTCCAGAATGCTTTGTTAACTCAGAATGTAACAAAAAGGCTTACTGATGTTAAGAAAGGGTTTTTGTTTTTAAGTTTATAGTTAAACTGTTTTTGTTTAAGAAAATGTTTTTGTTTTTAAGTTTGTAGTTCAGTAACCCTTTGTAAATTTTGCTATGCTCTTCCCCCACCCTCCAGCCTCCCCACCACCATGTCCCCACCTTTGACTGATCAAAACTGTTTTCTCTCTCACTGCAATTTGGACTACATGGCAGCAGTCTGCCGGAAGGCAGATATGTCTCTTCTCTTTTGAAATGTTTTTTATCACTTCAATAAAACTTTGTTGCTGTAAATTCTAACAGTGTATATCTGTATGACAAAACTTTGCTTCTTTTCAATTTGCCAAACAGAAATGACAGATGTAGTTGTGAAAGGGGAGGCAATCCATGTAAACCTACTAGCTCAGAATCTGGTAAGTGGTAGGCACTGATTCCAGTTTGGGGTCAATTCTGAGTCATTATTGAACCTGACCAAAGCAGCAGGACAGTCCCTCTGTGACTAAGGCTGCTTCTCCGAATGGAGAGTAAAGCCTCACACTGCTGACTCAATTATAGGTTGCTCCAGTCTTCAGGACTTGGTTCTCTGACTCTCTCACAGACCATTACTTTGGGTTCTCCTCACCTCGATACTTCTGTCATGCCTGCCCACACAGTTCTTCCCATCTGGAGAGCTAACACTGTCGCATCCACCACTGTTCTTCTTTACAGCTTTGTCTAATGCTCAATGTAATTTCTGCCTCGGCACAAAGACTCCCTGACTTTCTAGCTCTACCTACTAGAGGAAGTTATATATCAGGAAAATATCCCAGCCCAGTCCAACTCAAGTCTGTAAGTTTGATACTAGTCCATAAATCCCTTTGCAGACTCACATGCAATGATGCTGAATGCAGGAAGATCACAGTCTGGTGGGTGCAAAGTCTTGTGGATCCAATGGCAGTGGAAGCATCACAGGGCTCTGGCAGCAGGAAGGTGAAAGCAGAGAAAAAGGGTAGATTCCCAGGACCCTCCTGAGAAGGTTACAAGGAATCACCATCAGGTTGTGACTTGATTGACAGGTTGAATTCCACCCCGACATTTTTATATATCTTCAAGTTGACATGAAATTATGTAACCACCACAGAACAATGTCCTGTTTATAACAATTTAATTCATAAATTCATATACTGTAATATTAAAGCTGACTTCAAACAAAGGGATGCAAGGGAACAAAAACAATTTATTTTCTTATGCATGGATCCTGATTGTGGAGTTATAAAATCTTGTACACATCATGGAGAGAAGTGCATAGGATGCCTAGTAGAGCTTAATCAAGGGCAGTGTAGCAGTGAGGAATTACTAAACCGTAATGCAGGCTGAACATGATGGTGGGACAAAAAGGAAGTAAAAGGAAATAGAGGAAAGAACCAGGAAGCAAAGTACACATATGGAGGTCTAAATACAGGTGTGTTAGTGTTCTCTAGAGAGTCAAAACCAGATTGCTAATAATTATATATATATGTATAAAGATAGATATATTAACATAAGAAATGAACTGTTAAATTATATATAGATAAGATAGATATATAATACAAGAAACGAACAGTTAAATTATAAAGCAGTGAGGCACTAGCAGTCCTTTAAGTCTTGAGAGCTGCCAGTTCCTCCTCTGTAGAGAGATCTGGGCTATATATACCCAGGCAGCAAACAGCAAGGTAGGTCACCAACTGTCACCAACTGTCGGTCCCCAGCTCCAGAGATATACATTCCAATGGTGTGGGCTTAAAGAGACCTCAGTTTACAGCAACACAGTCCACAGGCTAGGCATCCCACAGGTAGTGTACCCTTTAAATTAAGGCACAGAACAAGCAAGGCAGCCGCACGCTGGTCCAATGATTAAAGAGCGAGAGACAAGAAAGGTGAGGCTCACTGAGCCATTTATCTCTCCGCCCTTCAATTAATCCCACTTGTCTTTATCGGCCAGGCTGGCACAATAAACTATCGCAATCTACCCCTTGCCAACCTGGCACCTGTACACAATTCTTGAGCCATATATACTTATATAATTTCCAGACATTGATGGAATCACACTTATACTTACTATCAATCATCTATCATACATATAAATGAAAACACACTGAGTCAAATTGTATCTTATATACCCGAACAAAGGAAAGATATGCAATAATCACATAAAAAGAAAGTACATTGACAGTTACAAACCTTGCTTTTGCAATTGATCACGTGGTTGTAGTTGATAGGTAGAACTACCTTCTACTAGTACCATTCTGTATTACCTTTGCCCTCAGCAAGCACCTCAGCTGGCTGTGGTTTTTTGCCTGGTGGGGTGACCCAGACCTTAATTCTTGAGGGGTCTGGGTCATTATAAATCCTTTCAGGATTGGGTTGCTTTAACTTACCATTTACTTTAATCACAGGGCATGGTAACACTAAGAGTCGGCCTATGGGATCTCCTGGATTCCAGACATATTCTTCTTTACCTCCATTATGTAGGACCAGTCCAATTTCTCCTTGGTAGTCAGGATCAATCACCCCACTTAGTACGGTGACACTCTTCCTGACCTGTTGATCCAAAGGCATGAGAAGTCCAAAGTGGCCAGGGGGCATTCTCAGCTGCCAGTTCAGTGGAATCCGTGCTGTGTTTCCAGGTGGGAGAGTTCCTTTCTTTGGGACCAGGACCTCCAGGCCTGAGGAACACAGGGTTGCTGGGACAGGAAGCAAAAATGCTGCAAGGGGATCACTAGGAGTAATAGTGAGTGGTCCACTCCAGCTTCCACCCCTTGGTTCCTCGTCCCATGAATTCTGGCTATTGGAGACACAGCACCATATATTGGCCACTGGTTTAGCGCGTATATAGCTTCCTGGAGAACATTGCCCCAGTCCCACAAGTTGTTGCCACCTAATTGGCACAGTAATTGTGTCTTTAGGAGCCCATTCCATCGTTCTATCAAGCCGGCAGCTTCAGGATGATGAGGAACATGATACGACCAGTGGATTCCATGGGAATGGGCCCATTGCCGCACTGTATTTGCTGTAAAGTGAGTTCCTTGATCTGAAGCAATGCTAGGTGGGATGCCATGCCGGTGGATGAGGCATTCTGTAAGTCCACGAATAGTAGTTTTGGCAGAAGCATCACGTGCAGGGAAGGCAAATCCATATCCAGAGTAGGTGTCTATTCCAGTAAGAACAAAATGCTGTCCCCTCCATGATGGAAGTGGTCCTATGTATCATATCTTGGACTTAATGTTGGTTTCTGGAGGAATGGTCTCATATCTTGGACTTAATGTTGGTTTCTGCTTCTGGCAAATGGGGCATTCAGCAGTGGCAGTGGCCAAATTAGCCTTGGTGAGTGGAAGTCCATGTTGCTGTGCCCATGCATAACCTCCATCCCTGCCACCATGTCTACTTTGTTCATGTGCCCATTGGGTGATAACAGAAGTGGCAGAGGAAAGAGGAGAACCAGTCTCCACAGCCCATGTCATCTTATCCACTTTATTATTAAAGTCCTCTTCTTCAGAGGTAATCCTTTAGTGAGCGTTCACGTGAGATACAATTACCTTTACTTTCTTGGCCCATTCAGAGAGGTCTATCCACATACCTCTTCCCCACAGCTCCTTGTCACTGATTGTCAAACCAGGGTCTTTCCAATTCCCTGACCATCCAGCTAAGCCATTAGCAATAGCCCATGAATCAGTATACATTCTTGCATCTGGTCATTTCTCCTTCCAGGAAAACTGAACAGCTAGGTGCACTGCTCAAAGTTCTGCCCATTGGGAGGGTTTTCCTTCACCACTGTCCTTCAGGGAGATCCCAGAAAGGGGCTGTGGTGTTGCTGCTGTCCACTTACAAGTGACACCAATATATCATGCAGAGCCCTGCGTAAACCAAGCATGACTTTTTTGGTCTTCAGTTAAAGTATGGTAAGGAACTGCCCAGGAGGCCATAGGTGCAGACTGGGAGAAAGAAGGTAATGTGACAGGAATGGAGATAATTAAGAATAACCTAACTCATAGACAAGAGAACTATGAGGCATAATCACAGACAGTTTGGAATACCAGACAGACAGAATAGGCCCATGTGGGCTTTTCTCCTGGACAGTTTGGAACACCAAATTTACAGATTATAGACAAGATCTCATAGATATAGATATATGTCAGCCCTATGAGTTGCCATGTTCAGGGATTTACATCCCAGCCTGTACTTAACAAACGTGGCCAGAGCAGAAACTTAGAATTTTCTAATCCAGAAATGAAGGAGCCCTGGTGGTATAGTGGTTACGCATTGGGCTATGCTCCACATTGTTGGCAGATGGAAACCACAAGCAACTCCTGAGGAGAAAGACTGGACTTTCCATGCCTATAAACAATTACAGTCTCAGAAACCCATGGAGGGTCACTAGGGGTCAGCACGGACTCGATCACAGTGAATATTTTGGTTGGTCCAGGAATGAAGGCTGTAAAGGGATGGTGAGTGGCAACCAGAGATCTCTCGAAAGAAAAGGGGCTTCAGCAATCAGTGGAGGTCTCTGGTGCTTCCACTCATGATCCCCTTAGCCAAGCAATTCATGGGGACCCATCGCCAAGGAAGGTTCCCTAAATGGGGTTGCTCAGCTTACTGGAAGGCCTCTGTAAAGTCCCAGATTGTAATTGCCAAAATGGTGCTGTCAGAGGGTCTGGGAGATCCTGGCACTGCGTTAGTCCAAGACAGAGACAAGATTGCTTCAAGGAATTCCAAGTTTATTCTTGAAAGTGCCAACAGAAGGAAACATGGTTCTACCTCCAAACTGTTTCAGAGTTCAGTTAAAAATCCAATAATTTGTATGCCTTAAACTATGTGACCAGGAACAGGTTTTGCAATGGTCCCAGGAGATAAATTACAGGTTTTATAATTGTCAGAGGACTTTCAAGCAATGGCACAAAAGGGAGCAAGGTTCATAAACAGTTTACACTTCCCCAAGGAAGAGTCAAGCCATTAATTGAAATATTCATTACTCCAGGGGCTGTCAGACCAGTACACCTTAAACGTTGAGGCTCCATTGCTGACCTACATGGCCTTGCCCTCCCTTTCCTGAATTAAGAGCATCCTTCAATCATTAACAGGTTTTGCAACAGGCTGAAACTGTGATTAATTAGCAGGAATTTTTTTCCTATAGAGAAGGGGGCTGTTACTTCCTGGGTCCCTGTTATTCTTGGGGTCATGGTCTTGGGAGTCCCACTAGTCTCTATCAGATCTGTAAACTCAGCTTTTTCTTATGATTTTGAGTTTGGTTTTACATTTTTCAGCCACTCTTTCCAGGACAGAGTGGTTAGTAGTCGTAGTCAGTCACCATCTAGTTTTTCTGGTCTCAGGCGAGTAGAGGCGATGGTTTATGTGGTCCATTAGTCCTTTAGACTCACTGTTGCCTAGAATCTTTGCTTTTCTTCATTTAAAAAAAATGGGTATTTAAAATCATTTTAGTAGAGGGTCTTACAGATCTTCATTTTTCTCTGGTCCAGATGGGAAGAGAACAATCTTTGTATCTTAGATGACTGTCCGAAAGTTTTAAAGTCTTTTTAGTTACTTCTCATCAGAGCAGGAGGTAGAGCATGGTCTTTATGGACTTTGTTATGCCAATTGATCCAGATAACCCCTTAGACCAGTGGTTCTCAATCTGTGGGTTGTAACCTCTTTGGGGGTCGAACGACCCTTTGACAGGGGTTGCCCGATTCATAACAGTAGCAAAATTACAGTGATGAAGTAACAATGAAAATAATCTTATGATTGGGGGGGGGTGTCACACATGAGGAACTGTATTAAAGGGTCAAGGCATTAGGAAGGTTGAGAACCACTGCCCTAAACTATGGCCCCAAGAGCAAGTAAATCCTGGTAGAGAAAAGAAACCAAACCACCTGCACTTGACCAGACTTCATGCTGATCTAATGTGACCCCAGGTGCTAAGAGTAGAACATGATTAGTAGCCCAGAACTTAACCCTTTGTGCCACCCAGGAATTCTTTTCTGGAATTCCAGCAGGTACAATGACGTTAGGTAGACCACCCTGTCTTCAACATCACAGTTGCAAAATCACAGGTTTTAGCCAAATACAGAGGCCAGGTTGAGTTCAGATAATCTAAGTTTATTTCTGCAAGAGCTTGACAAAAGGAAATAGTGGGCTTAAGACTCCTAAAAAATTGCTTTTAAAAATTCAGTGAAACATGGAAGAAGCACACCAGCCTGTGTGACCACGAGGTGTTGAAGGGATCAGACGCTCGGGTTCCAGGCCAGCGGACAGTTTGGCAAAAAGTACAGTTCTCCGCCCACCTGGGATGCGCGGCGCGCGGAGTCCGCACGCGCCCTGACGTCGCTGCGTGCCGAGGGGCGGGGCCAGGGCTCCGAAGGGCCGCGCGCCGAGGGGCGGGGCCAGGGCTCCGCTGGGGGAGCGCCGTCGGGGCTGCTGGCCCGCGCGCAGGTGAGAGAAAGGCCTGACCGCTGCCGGCGTGGACAGCCGGTATCTCCAGGAGCTGGGCCTGGGGGCCGCGGACACGGTGACTATGGTCGCGGCGCCGCTCCCGGGGTTCCGCAGCGACTCCGACGCCGCTGGTGACGGGAGCCCCGGGGACGCTCCGCAGCGAAGGCTGACGGAGGAGCGCGGTCGCCGCAGGCCCTGGAGCGCCGCCCGGGTGGCTCTTCACCCGCGCGGACGGCAGCGGCAGGGCGGGCGGGCGGGGCCGCGACCCTGAGGCTCAGGCCCTGGGGTCCCTGGGGCGCCGGCGGTGGAGGAGGCGGCCAAGGCCGGGGAGTTGCGCGGAGCTTTGCCGTCTTTGGTTCTTGGGCGGTGAGCGAGGATGAACGTCGAGCTTCAAATGTTTCTTCAATGCTGGGATTGCGGAGGGGCGGGCGGGGGGGGGACAGCCCGCACGGAAGGAGAGGTCTGCTCGGGCACCCGCGGGTTCTTTGGGCTGTGCGGATGCGCCCTGTAGACTCGCCTGCCCAGCTGGCGCGGGTGCGCTTAGGCTGGCAAACCCGGTGGCTTAATGGTGGGGAGCGCTAATGTGGCCTGCATTTCTAGGTCTGGCGTGAATGGAGCATTGGACGTGTGAGTAAGGTTGTTAGGATACGGAGACCCCTCTTCCGAGTGGATCCCTTCGCTGGCGGCTTCTCAAAAGGAGTGGTGGCATGGCGACAAAGCAGAGACAGAACAAATTGGCCGGAGGAGGCCGCACCACAGGTTTATTGAGTAGTAAAATTAGGATGCACTGGGGACACGCCCCCAGAAGGTCTGCACTACTGACTGACAGGGAAACGTACTGAGAGCTCGCCCAGACTGGGAGCCCTGCTTTATATCTCTGACAGAGGCCATTGAGTTCAGGGCTGGAGTTTTTCAAAAGAGGCGGTTTTCTCAGGTGGCCTGACTCTGAAGCAGTGGCCCCTGGTTGTCTGGGACCCAACTATATCCCTAATTTGTCAAGGTCCTGGTTGGTCAGGCTCACATCTTCCTTGTTTCTGATACGCTGTGGGTGATTCATCCCTTAGGCCTGTCAGGGGCTTTCCCTGTCATTGTGTTTTTCAAGGGAACTGGAGACATGCCCTTGGAGCACTGGAATAGTTTTATCAGGTTTTTAAAATGTTACCAGCTACAATTGATACTCTAATAAAGGAGGTTTTACAGTGATCCTAGGATATTCCCTACACCTGCATTTCTCCAGGGCCTGTTAGACTACCATCCCCTGAAACTTCATGCCCCACCTGTTTATCTAAATTGGGCTTATGGTTCCTATCTGGCCACTTCACAAGTTAGTCTTCTTCCGAGTTTGAACATCCCTCTGATTAAGTTTAAAAGGAATTTTTACTGGAGGGGACTGTTAACATGTGGATTTTATAACAAACTAAATTGTAAGTTATGTTGTATTTTTCCATCATGAATCAGAATCAGCTCTTTGGCAGTGGGCTGTTTGGGGAGGGTTTCGTGGTGGCAGACTAGGAGCCCTCATAGCATGGTGGTCCACAGTTCCAAACCACCTGGTGCACCTCAGAAGAAAGACAGCTTTTTACTTCAGTAAAGAGTTACGGTCTTGGAAATCCACAGGGACAGTTCTATCCTGTCTTGGGTTGCCATTAATGAGAATTTACTCAATGACAGTAAGATTGGTTTTGAGGTTAGTACTGGTGGAGCAAGGCCCACTCTGTACTTCAAATGATCCCTTCCAGGATGGAAGAATCTCCCAGGGGCAAGGCTGGGGTAAAGTGATAGACTGACTCAGTGAATTCACTGCAGCAGCCATTTACCAACCCCACGTGTTTTTCCCAACCCTGGCAGCTAGGCCTATGGATCAAACCAAACTAGTTACCATGGAGTTGATTTCAGCTTATGATGAGACCCCATGCTTAGCAGAGTAGAACTAGACCCCATAAGGGTTTCAATGGCTAATTATTTTAGAATTATTTAGATTGCCAGAATTATCTTACAAGTGCCTTAATTCGTTGTGTGAGAAGCTGCTCTTTTTTTTGCAGTTTTATTGGCACATAATCCACATATACAATTCAGTAGTTCAATCATATCCAGCAGAATTATACAATCATTACCATGGTCAATTTTAGAACTTTTATTATTCATGGTTAAATCGCTTTTAAAATGAGTTGTGTAATAAGTGTGCTTTACACAATTGATGTATGTATGGATTGTGATAAGAGTTGTATGAGTCCCAATAAAATATTTTTTAAATGAGTTGTGTAATCACAATCAGTTCTAGTGTTCCCTCCCCACTCCCGCATACATTGTTTGTGTCCCAAATCCCTTCACTCTTCCTATCTCCCAACCTCCCCCCTCCATCTCCTATAAACCCTTGCATCAGTTATTAATCTCTGCATCTACTCCTGTGCTTCACAAACCAGAAACCCCATCAGACAATAAAAACAAAGTAAACTGGTAAGAATAAAATAATATAGAAAAAAGAGAATAAAATAATATAAAGATAAAAAGACAAAGAATAAGAAAGAAGAGACAACTATCAATATTTAAAATCCAGGGAAGACATTTTTTGTCATGGAACAAGCAAGAGATACTTGCATATAGAACAAATTCATCATCTAGAACAAATTCATCTAGAGGGAGGTTAAATGACCAAGTATCAAGGTCAATCCAGTATAATCAAGATCACAGTGATCTCCATCTCATAGTAAAGCAGTTCAAGACCCTTGCCTATAGCTAGAGGATCTGCCAGTAGCTTCATCCGATGAGTTACTCTGCAGATGGGTTTTGGAATCCCATTCTCCTCCATAGCCTCCTATAATTTGGGTGTTCACAACTTAAACTTTGATACTTTTCCCTTTGTCGTATTTGAGTTTTGTTATTGCCATCTTTGGATCACAAGCTGGTGTGTTTCTTCCATGTGGACTTAGTTGATGCATCAGTTAGATGGCTGCTTGTTTGAATACAAGCCTTTAAAACCCCAGAGAGTATTCTGATTGAAAGTCAGGCACCATCTGCTTTCTTCACACTTTGCTTTAGCACTCTTATCATCAGTGTTCATTTCATGCAGATGAGTATGGAGCCGGGCCATGTTATCAGAACTAACTCTTCTTGGACTGGTGCTCGAGTTATGTGGGAGGCCAGAATCCATCATTTTGTCCATAGGCTATACATGATTCAGTTTTACTTTGGCAGTCATATTGTGACAAAATCAAAAACCCATAAGACCAACTACACCAATAGCAACAAACCAACCAGCAAACAAACAAAACAAAATAAACTGAAGGCAGAAAAATAAAAACCCATAGCAACAACAAAAAAGTAAAACATTGTCAGTCATCTTTGGGATAGAAAGTGATTGCATTGTTAACATCAATTTTCCAATGACAGCACTCGACACTGTCGGTATGGGGAATCCATGCGATTATAGATCCACCTTGAGCTGCAACCCATGAGTTGTTGCCCTACACGGTTCGTTTGAGCTCTTTACCCTAAGTATGGGGATTGGTGCCATACTATAGGGAGTAACTTCTTGGATCAATTCTGTCAAGTGCAGAAACCTGCCCAACAGATCAAAATCTCATATCCCTACAAGGGGGACATCAAGGTACTAAATATATTGTGATTCTGAGTCTCTTACTATTGGACACCTGCCAAGCTGGAGTTTCCCCACAAGGTCCAATGATTGCCACTTCCACAGCCCGGAGGTGGCCACTCTATGCTTCCTCTCCCATACAAGTACCCCAGTCCTCAGTCCAAGGGTGCTGGCAACTTGGAGGCAGGGCTCAGTTCACTCAGCTGGGCCTCTATGTTAAATCCTGGTGTAGCCCATGGGTTATGCCATGATGCCTACAAGGTCATCATGGTGCTTGGTCTATGGTGTGGTTCACTGAGGATTGGGTAGAAATGTATTTGTAGTCTCTGGAACATAAAATCTGGTCCATTGTTCCCCTAGATTCCCTACAATCATTGTTGAGCATCCCTTCTTGATGTGTGTTTACTTCTCCCCAATCGCCCGCATACTGTACGCATCAATTCCTCCAAAATGTAGATGTTCCTTTCCCCTGTTCTTAGCTTGGTTTTCTGGCAACGTCCTCCTTCCATTTCTGTTGGGGGGCCCATTGATTTGTCCCAGCCTTGTCTTGATGCTGTATAGCCCCAAGTGGATGGTTTTCCATTTCTCCGGCATAATAGAGAGACCCCAAACAATGAGATTTCCCCCTTCAAGGTGGCTCTGTGAAGTGTGCATGAGGGAGGTGATGTATGGTTCATGGCTGTTAGGTAGCTTTCTCCCCTTTTGTTCGGGTATTGTCCCTAGGATTTGTTTAATTGGTGCTTCACCTTACAATAGTAGACCTACTCATACAATGCTTGTCTTTTGTGTCTGACTTACTTCACCCGCATAGTGGTTCCAGATCCTTCCGTGTCATGTAGCGTTTATGCTTTCATCACTAATTTTTAGAGATGCTTAGTATTCCATTGTGTGTATATACCATAGTTTCTCTATCCATTCTTCCACGGTTGGGCATTTGAGCTGCTGCTTGTTTCTAGCTATTGTGAACTGTGCTGCTTTGAAAATGGGAGACCATACATACTTGGAGTCTCATTTTTTTCATTTATGGTTTTATTTAGCACAAATAAAACTCGCAAATGGGCCATCTACTCATTTTCTTCACTGTGCAGCCTGGCATTGGGATTGGTGACTGATGGCCAGCTGGGCTGCTCTTTCTACAATGGCTTTGCGATTCTTGAAGGAAACGTTGTGAGCAATCTCTGCACACTAAGACTTGTTGTACATCAGCAGCACTTCCAGCTCCTTGATGTTGTGGACCAGAAACTTGCGGAAGCCACTTGGCAGCATGTGCTTGGTGTTCTTGTTGCTCCCATAACCAATGTTGGGCATCAAGATCTGGCCCTTGAATCTTCTCCGAACCCTGTTGTCAATGCCTCTGGGCTTGCGCCAGTTGTGCTTAATCTTGACATAGCGGTTGGACTGGTGCCAAATGAATTTCTTGGTCCTCTTTTTTACAATTTTAGGCTTCACCAAGGGTCTGAGGGCAGCCATGATGCCGGTGGGAGATGGCTGCCTTCTCCGCAGGCAGCACCGAAGAAGAGAAGGGAGAGGAGTCTCATTTATTTATGGCAGTGGTTCTCAACCTTTCTAATGTTGCAACCCTTTAATACAATTCCTCATGTTGTGGTGACCCCACAACCATAAAATTATTTTCATTGCTATTTCATCACTGTCATTTTGCTACTGTTAGGAGTTGGGCGGCCCCTGTGAAAGGGTTGTTCATCCCCAAAGGGGTCGCAACCCACTGGTTGAGAACTGCTGCTTTAGGGTATATACCTAATGGTGGTCTTGCTGGATCATTTGGGATGTCAATTTCCAGTTGCTGTAAGTATTACCATATCATTTTCTACAGCATCCACCAACTTAGGAGTTCTAGTCTCCACATCATCTCTAGCCTTTGTTGTTTTTTTTTTTTAAATTTTGGACTAGCATTGTGGGTGTGTTGTAAATGGGTGAGATCACCCACACCACTGTATTAATAATTAAAGTCTTTATTAAACAGCTGGACCAAGAGCAGGCTAGCGCTTGGAAAACCTCTTGATCCAGAACAAAGAAATTCCAAACTCTATAGTTCAGAATAGGGGGCTGCCTCAAGGGAAGGGCTATTCTAGCCATTACATCCTTACTGGGTTGGCAGGGTAACAGGATTGACGGGAACAGCTCTGCTGGCGGTGCTAATTCAAAGTCTAATGTACAAGATAGTGTACATTTCTTGCTACCTGGGCAGGCAGGGTTTGGGGACATCTTGGAAGAGTCAAGGTCATGTTGCAAGAGCAGGAGAGGAAAGAGGAGAAGGAGGGCTAACTGCTAGCAAGGTTAGTTTGAAGCAAGATGGAGTTTCTCATGTTAAGCTAGGTTACTTACAGGTATGAAATGGTATCTCATGTGGTTTTAATTTGCATCTCCCTGATGGCTAGTGATTTGGAGCTATTGCTCCTATGGGAATGGTGCCTCTCTCAGCAGTTGGCTGAATTTGCGATCTACCTTGAACCATAATCTTCCTTAGCAAAACAAACACTTCCTCCACTTGCTTTTTGCTCCATATTGGTTACCTTGTGATTTAGTGATCTACAGCACTGGGGAAGTAATTTAGAGACCTCAAAATGTAGCCTGAATTTATGTGAAGGCACTGCTTCCACCTGTTGGCCACAGCCTTTCACATGCCTAATGCTGTTGGATTTTGGGTTCTAATGCAAATCTCATGGATCCATCTATTGATTCAGCATTTAAGAATTTATAGCCAGTCTTGTTCCATTTACCTCCTCTTAACCCTATGTGCGGATCCACAGTAAGAATTGTCAGATCTCCCAGGGATCATTGACTGCTGGCATTATCATCCGCCCCAAAGACTGTAAATGCTGCACCTCTTAGCTAGAGTTCAAATACAGGAACTTTAGTCTTTCCGTTTTGAAGATACATAACCTGAGCTTCACTTTACCTCAGGAACTAATTCATGGGACTTTTGAGAAGTAAACTTCATCCAGAATTGCTCCAGTAAGTAGTAAAGTTTGGTCAGCACCAACGGTTTTTAATGGTAATGCAACTTTGTTGCCCGAAACATCAAAAATACTAATCCCCCCTAAAAAAAAACAAAATACTAATCCCCTCATCAGTATCAGGTATGTGACTGCTGGCTGTATTCCAAAATAGACATGACTGTGTGTGCTGGAAGCTGCCTGCCGACAGCCTTCTCTTCTGTGACAGAGTTCAGGATTTTTGTTTGTATTTGATTAAGAGGAAGCCTCTTGATTTGAAATTTGGCATCTTTAGCTTGAAATCAGGACAGGTGGTCAGAGCAGGTAGGCTCACACTGTTAGATTTTTTATCCAAGGTTCATGTCACATATTAGTCCGTCCTCAGTGAATATGAGGGCAGGTGAATGTGGATCTGCTTCCTGACAGACCACTTCTGGGAGGGGACCATTTGCCCTTCACATTCCTAGTGTCTTCTTTGCTCCAGTGTTCAAATTTCCTTTGCTCCTTCTTGACATTTTATGCCCTGCAATAGCCTATTGGGATACTCCATGTCCACACTGATTTCCCACTTACCAGGGCTGGCTCTTCTGAAAGTTACCACCATTCTTGCCCAGGGAGCCTTTCACCTTGGCACCCAATTCCCAGGACTGTGGTCCCTGCTGTGCAAACAAAATGAATAGGTGCTGTCATTTATTGGGTGGCCTTTGCTGCACCTCCCAGTACTGAGTGATGTTTGAAATTAGTCACCGAGTTCCCGGTTTAGAGCAACAGCAGTGGCACATTACAGAAGTTGATGGCTGTAACGCACTGGGATCTGGATTAGAGACTTCATCAGGTACCCACCAGGGACGGCTAAAAAGAAAAATCTGTCTTGGAAGCAGTATGGCAAGAGTGCTCCTTAGACTAAGTCTAAGATGGTGACCCTTCATCTAACATACCTTAGACATCTTGTCAGGGGAAACCAGCCCCTGGAGAAGTGCTTGGCAAAGTGGAGGGGCAGTGAACGAGAGGAAGACCCTCAAGTATATGGGTGGACACAGCAGCTGCAACAAAGGGTACAAGCAGAAGAACAAATGCAAGTGCGGCACAGGATCAGGCAGTGATTCCTTCTGCTACGCACAGCGTCTCTATGGGTCAGAAGCGACTTCAAGCACCCAAGGGCAACTACAGGCACCCACATTCTGCTGGAGGGTGCCCTTGGGAAAGCACTTTAAATAGACTCCAAACGGAATCTGTTACTGTCTTGCTAATCATGTGTCTGTGACAGAGTTTCTGTTTCTGCGCTCTGTGAACTGAACCTGTGAGCCTGGTGTAGGCTGTCTGGATTTTAGATTCTGTCTTTCTAAGGTATACAGCATTCTTCCAAGACTATATCAGAATTATGTGATTTGAAATCCCTGAAGGCTGGGCTCAGCAAACTTGTGAGACAGAAGAGCCAATCCTGTCTCTCACAACAATTTAATTTATTTGAGAGCCATAAATATATTTTTACAGACAAATGAAGTCACCATTATCTGGATAATATCCTTTGAGATTTTTCAGTTTTTCTTGGAGCCACGTGTAAGTACCTGAAGAACAGCCTGTGACTCTGGAGCGTCTCTCCTAGGGGAACATGATTTTATCTGAACCTCATCTGTAAGCCCTTCTATGTAACATAATGTACGTGTCCCAATTATGGCTCTGTCCCTGCTTCTGTGTGTAGTCCCACCTGTAACTAACATATTGATCTGTCACCACTCATGCTTTTGTGAGTTTCTTTTGCACTTCCCTGCTCCTTTTAAAGCTGCATCTCAACAAACCCTTTGATTCTTCCTAATGGCCTCCCTCATCAGGATGATGTGTTTGTTTTTGTGGTTTCTGTCCCTTGTAAGACTTAACAAATATACTCCTTGAGTTATATTTGAGACGAAGTCTCTTTTGTATCCTAAAACAGAAGTCAATGGACTTTGGTTTAAATGTCTTTCTTTTGACTCAATAATTGGCAACTTAAGACTACCATGTACTTGCTATTTTCATTTTGTTTCCCTTTTTTTGATGACGTGTCCCGCAGACATCATTTTGTGTTCGTGGCTGGGCATTATTGAAATGTTTGCCTTGGTTCTAGCCCGCATAGCGTTCTCTTTTTCAAAAAATGAAACCAGATTTTGTTTCCTCGTTTCTTGCATATGAAATATTCTTTGATGAAATTCTTGCCCTGGGATTTATCATCATCATCATTAAAGACCAAAACTCACTGCCACCAGTCAGTGCTGACTTATAGCGACCCCTTGTGGGTTTCCAAGATTGTAACTGTTTACGGGAATAGAAAGCCCAGTTTTTCTCCAGGTGCTGGTGGTTTTGAACTGCCAGCCATGTTGATTGCATCTCAGTGCATAACCACGACACCACCAATAACTGCATCCAGCCACATTTTGGTTTATCCGTCTCCGTCAATTTTGCAGAGACCTACCCTGATGGCATAGCAGATACATATTGGGCTGCTTCAAGGTCAGCAGTTCAAAATCACCAGCCACTCAGCAGGAGAAAGGCACTTTGTACTCCCATAAAGAATTACAGTCTTGGAAACTCTCAGGGACAGTTCTACCCTGTCTTACAGGGATGCTATGAGCCGGCGGCATTGACTGGATGGCAGAGTCTGGTGTTTTCAGGACCTATTCCCTTACTTTCTTGTAGTCATCAACCTTAATTGGGTAGATTTTGGGTTCAGGGCTTGAGGTCTCCATTATCTTGACATAAATAGGCTTATCACTGTTGAATGCTAGAACCAAATAGAGTCTCTGTTTGTTGACTGAATTGGTTGTGAGAAGTCAGGATCCTTGCTGAAGAGGCCTACATTTAGAGCCACCCTAAAGGATGCAGCAGCATCAAGCAGCTTCTTTGTCCCACAGGTCCTACATGCCTGGGCACAAGGCAGCTTTTAAGTGAGGATTGAAGACGTCATCCTCTAGGCAGCAGAGATCCTTCTAGAGATGAAAGAACTTCCAGCTGGCTCTATGGCAGAATATCAAGCAAGCAATGGACTGATTCTTCGTCCTTGTGCTCCCAAAGAGCAGGACTGGGATATTTTGGCTTCAAAGAACAGGGAAATAATGGACACTATGAGGAACCTGTCAAAAGGTGAGAGTTGTAGAGGGTCTGGATGAGGGGAGGGGCCCAAGACTCCAGATATAGGTGAGACTGCTTTAGCGGTCGCAGCTGAGTAAAGTAACTTCCATCCTCCCATCCCATGATCAGAAGAACTGATTGGGGAGCATTATGAGTGTTGTTCATTCTCAGTTTCTCTTTCTACCCTTAGGTTTGTCTGCTGTGGGTACTGACAGTCCCCAAGAGAGGAGGACACCTCAGATACTGGTGAGTTGAAAGTAGTTACCTTATTTATTTTCACTGTTGGTTCATTTCCAAGAGAATAGGCTTATATTTTCTTTCCTGGGTAGGGATATGGCATCCAACATTTACACATTTCATAGATTCGTGCTATTTTAGGGATTTTTTCATTTTATGTTCCTTGTTGGGTAAAACACCTAAGGCTAATACTAAGAATCCAGAAAACTCTATAAATCATAAGGAACAGTGAATCTGTTTTCTTTCCATCTTTTGCTGCTTCCTGCATCATTCAATATTTTTCCCATAGAATCCTCCAGTGTTTCAACTCCAGGCTTGAATTTTTCTTGAGTTTGTACAGTTTAAGTTATGCTAAGCATGTTTTTCCTTTTTGATTTTCTAAGAATGTACATCTCTTATATTTTACACTTTCTTCTTGTGCTGCCCTTTGAAAAGAAATTCAGCTCTTTGATTTCATTTTTTCCATGTGCCTTATTTTCTCTATGACTAAAAACAAGTTTCAGAGTCTCTTCTAACATCCATGCTGATCTTCCTTTTCTTTCTTTGTTAAGACCCTTTGCGTTCTTCATGTATGATGACCATGATGTCATCTCACAGCTTATCTGGTCTCCTGTCATTAGTGCTCAGTGTGTCAACTCTGTTCTGGAGATGTTTTCCAAATTCAAGTGTTGTATTTGGCTCTTGTGAACTTGTTTTTCTTCAGTGTCAACCTGAACTTTTTTTGTCCCAATACTTGTATTGACATATGATTCATATATCATACAATTCCAAAGTTCATCCACATCAAGAAGAGTTGTACAGTCATCAGCATACAGTACTCAGTTTTAGATAATCTGAACTTAAGTATGAGCAATTGATGACCTGTTTCACAGTCAGTGTTTGGCCTGGTGTTATCTGCTAATAGTGATTTCTCCATCATCTCATCACAAATGTGGTCAATTTGACTTGAGTGTCTTCTAACTGGAGAAGTCCATGTGTATAAGTGGCCTTTTGTATTGTTGAGCAAGGTATTTTCCATGATGTTTGGTAGGGGTAACAAAAGCTAAGGCTAAAGATGAACATTAAATAATTCACTGCATTGTAATCCCCCTAAAATGGTTGAATGTACCCAATTTGTAGAAGGCTACAGAGGACAGTGGGAGCCCAAACCCATCTGCAGAGTATCTGGTCAGACTGAGCCCATAATCTTGAGCAACATTTGTCAGTTCCTTGTAACCATTGCAATGGATTATGGGAATAAGCTAATAAGTAGAGAGTGCCTTGGTGGTGGGATGATTGAAGGGTGAAGGTATGCCAGAGTTTAATTTTCTAACCCACTTGTGAAGTTAGAGGAAGTGAGGAGGCGTCATTTTATTTCTTTTTACAAGTATTTTTTTTATTTCTTAGACAAAGATGTCTAAGGTGCCCTGAAAGCACTAGTAAAAAACAAAACTCTAGGAATTGTCAGAAAACAAATGAGATATTTCAACAAATGGATGCAAGGTAGAGGCATTCATTTGTCTCTGTCCAGAAATTTGAATATTTGGAAGACTACTCCTTGACCAGTCCAGTGGAAGAGATTGTGTGTGTGTGTGTATATATATATATATATATATATCGTAAATTATGGAAGAGTGTCATTAATATAATACTGAAGCAAAATTTTGTTGAAGATCATTCAAAATTTATTGTACCGATACATAGACAGGGGACCAGAAGCAACTCAACTCAGGATCAGAAGAGATCATGGGACAAGGGTTACTTACCATTGTTGACTTCAGATAGATTAGTTGAAAGTAGAGAATAGCAGAAAGTTGTTGAGTCACTGTGGGTATCATAGCAAGTAATGGATACCATTGCAAAGAATGGGAATTCCAGAATACTTATTAGTGTTCATGAAGAGCCTATTTATAAATGAGAGGCAGTGCTTCCAGCAGAGCAAGGGGATTCTTCATGTTTAAGGTCCGTGAAGATATGCATCAGGGTTGAGTACATAATCTGAGAATCAGTGCTATGTGAAGAAGAGTGTGGAATCAGGAGTGGGGGCTGGGGAGGATGCAGTAACACATCTGCAGTATACAGATGACATGAAGACCTTACTTGCTGAAAGCAAAATGCCTTGAAGGGTTTACTGATAAAAATCATGCTCGGCCATCAATGTGGATTACATTTCCACATAAAATAAAAATCTGAAGCAGACCAAAAGTCAACATCATAGGAATGGAAGAAATATTACACAAGGCTTCCATTTTCCATGTATCCACAATTAATGCTGCAAGTGACCAAATCAGCCGATCTGTTGTTTAGACAAAGCTGCTGCTAATCACCTCTTTTAAAGTGCAAAAACCAAAGATGTCATTTTGAGAACTAAGTTGTCTGTAACTCCACCTGTGTAATATTCGATGACCTCATATGAATGTGAAAACAGAGAAAGAATAAGGAAGAGCAAAGAATTGACACGTTTGGATTATGATATTGTGAAAGAATGAATATGCCCCATACTGCTATAAGAAACAATAAATCTTTCCAGGAAGCCGTACTACCAAACTACTCCTTAGAAACAAGATTTCATTTCATGTGCTTTGGACATGGAATCAGGAGGCACCAGTCTCTGAAGGAGAGGGTTCAACAAAGTGGTTGACACGGTGGCTGCACCATCAGGCTGAAACATAGCTATGAGTGTGAGAATGACAAAGGTATTTCCATCTGTTTTACAACACTTGACATGATACTGAAACAAATCAACCTCCAATTACAACGTCTCAGAAACTCACAGGGCAAGTCCATGTTATCCTGTAGGGTTGCTGTGAGTCAGCATCGACTAGATGGAAGTTAAAGTCAGAAATGTGTTTGTGGAGCCCTCAGACAAAACGCAAGGCCATAGAGTTGATTCTGATTCATGTTCACAGGGTAGAACTGCCCTGTGTGTTTTTCACACCTTGACTTGTTTTTTTTTTTTTACTTCTTTCTTTATTTAAAATCATTTTATTGGGAGAACATACAACTCTCTTATCACAATCCATACATCCATCCATTGTGTCAAGCACATTTGTACAGTTTTTGCCATCATCATTTTCAAAACATTTGCTTTTAAAAAAAATTTTTATTTAAAAATTTTTTAACATTTGCTTTCTACTTGAGCATCAGCTCCTCATTTTTCCACTCCCTCCCCGCCCCACCATGAACCCTTGATAATATATAAATTATTATTATTTTGTCATGTCTTACACTGTCTGACTTCTCCCTTCACCCACTTTTCTCTTGTTTGTGCCCCAGGGAGGGGATTATATGTAGAGCTTTGTAATCGGTTCCCCCTTTCTATCCCACCTTCCCTTCACCCTCCTGGTATTGCCACTCTCACCACTGGTCCTGAGGGGTTCATTTCTCCTGGATTCCCTATGTTTCCAGTTCCTATCTGTACCAGAGTACATCTTCTGGTCTAGCTGGATTTGTAAGGTAGAATTGGGATCATTATAGTAGGGGGTGTGGGGGTAGAGGACGCATTAAAGAAGTAGAGGAAAGTTGTATGTTTCATCGTTGTTATACTGTATCCTGATTGGCTCATCTCCTCCCCACGACCCTACAGATGGGCTTTGGGTCCCCACTACACACTCCTCCTTATTCACAATGATAGGACTTTTTGTCCTTTGATGCCTGCTACCTGATCCCATCGACACCTTTTGATCACACAGGCTGGTGTGCTTCTTCCATGTGGGCTTTGTTACTTCTCATCTAGATGGCCAGTTGTTTATCTTCAAGCTTATAAGACTCCAGACACTATATCTTTTGGTAGCCGGGCACCATCAGCTTTCTTCACCATATTTGCTTATGTACCCTCTTTTCCTTCAGCGACTGTGTCGGGAAGGAGAGCATCATGGAATGCCAGTTTAATAGAACAAAGTTTTCTTGCATTGAGGGAGTACTTGAGTGGAGGCCCAGTGTCCATCTGCTACCTTAATACTAAACTTATAAATATATGCACATAGATCTGTTTCCCCATCTTCATATATAAATAAGTTTACATATGTATATGCCTGTATTTAGACCTCTATAAATGTCCTTTGCCTCCTAGTTCTTTCCTCTATTTCCTTTCCTCTTGTCCCACTATCATGCTCAGCCTTCATTTGGGTTTCAGTAATTCCTCTTGGTTACATTGTCCTTGATCAAGCCCTACCAGGCCTCCTACACCCTCGTTGCCATAGTTTTGGCTCACTTGCTGTTCTCTTGTCCCTTTGCTTGTTCACACCACTTCCTTTCACCATGTCCCTCTCTTCCATGTTCCCCCGGAACTGTCGGTCTGTTGTTTTCTCCTCCAGATTGTTTATCCAGCCTATCTTATCTAGATAGACCTTCAGATATAATAATATGCACAAAAACAAGACAGAGCAAAACAAAGTGACAAAAGAAAACAATAAAAAACCAATGACCAAAAAAATAAAAGCCTGTAAATAGTTCAAGGTCTGTTTGTTGACTTTTAGGAGTGTTTTCTGGTGGAGTTTGATGGGATGCCACACACTGGCCCCAAAGTCAATTTTTGGAATTCCCTGAGGACTTCCTTGCTCTGATGCCTTGCTTGTCTGTTGCAGGCCCTTAGTGTTTTGCCTCTGTGTGGTTGGGTCAGACCAGGCGCAGTTCCCACACTGTCTCCAGTGTTGTTCTCTTTAGGGCTATGGGTCAGTGAGGGATGTCCTGTCTCGTAGTGGGGCTGGTGATTTGGTCCTCTCTGTGCATTGGCTGCTCTGAGCAGGGATATTGTCCTTAAGGCTTGGTGGGCCAGGATGTGCTCCACTCTCTTCCTCTCCCTTCATTTGCTCCTGTTTGCTCTGATCAGACATGTCCCTCTCCCTGAGCTATAGCTTCAGTGTTGTCCTCTGAAGTAAATTTTTCGGTGGGGAGGGGTGGCTGTCCATGTAGTTGGGATTGGGGCTGGCCTCTCAGACCTCTACTGGTTTCCTGCTTCAGGCCGGTATGTTGCACTCACATCTTGGAGCACTAGGTTGAACTCTGGTCCCGTTTTCCCTGTGGAGATATAAAACATACCTTCTTCCCCTTGAGTGAGTTAGTGCCCTGTTCCCCACTACCCATTTTGTTTCTTTTTTTTTTCTTTTTTCTCCTCCCTTTTACTTGACTACCATGTGTATCCCTTGATTTAGTTTCGCCCCTGCCATACTACCTGGACCTCACTCACCCCAAGAATGTTTGCATACAGTAGCTTTTTCCTATGCCCCCTTTGAATTTTTTTAAAACAATTTATTGGGGCTCATACAATTCTTATCAAAGTTCATACATATACATACATCAATTGTATAAAGCACATCTGTACAGTCTTTGCCCTAATCATTTTTTCTCCTCTTTTCTTTTTTTACATTTTATTAGGGACTCATACAACTCTTATCACAATCCATACATATACATACATCAATTGTATAAAGCACATCAATACATTCCCTGCCCCAATCATTCTCAAAGCATTTGCTCTCCACTTAAGCCCCTTGCATCAGGTCCTCTTTTTTTTTTTCCCTCCCTCCGCTTTCCCCCCTCCTTCATGTGCCCTCCTTTGAATTTTTTTTAAGCTTACCTCAACAGACTTATGTTGTACTTGCCCTTGTGTGCTTGACTTTCTTCGCTTAGCATAATTTCCCTACTTCTTCCCATGCAGTGATGTGCTTCATGCGTTCATCACTGCTTTTTAGCCATGCATAGTACTACATTGTATGTAACACCGTTTTTTGATCTATTTGTCTGTTGATGGAAATTTGGGTTGTTCCAAATCCTTGCAATTATTAGCTGTGCCATAATGAACATTGGAGCACAGATATCTGGCCATGGTTTGTTTCTTGCCTCTTCTGGGTATATGCGCAGTAGGGGGATTGTTGGGTTGTATGGTAGGTTGATTTCCATCTGTTTTTAGATATCACCAAATCAATTTCCATAGTGGTTGAACATACCTACAGGTCCACCAGCAATGGACGAGAGTTCCTGTCTCCTCACAGCCCCTCCAATACTTGTTTCTTTCTGATTTTTGAATTGGGATATCTTTGAGGGTGTCGGTGGTATCTCATTGTTTTAATTTGCATTTCTCTTATGGCTAACGATTGGGAACATTTTCTCATGCTTATTGGCCATTCAGATTTCTGTCCTTGTGAAACTTCTGTTCAGGTCCTTTGCCTACCTCCTCAGTGGGCAATTAGTTGTGTGTGTTTTTTTTTTTTTTTGGATGCTAGCAGAGTATTTTAGATTTTAGTAATAAGGCCTTTGATGATGTTTTCCCAGTTTGTAGGCTCTCTTATTACACTCTTGGTAAATTCTTTTGATGTACACAGGCGTTTTATCTTCAATATATCCCACTTGTCAATTTGTGACGGCTCTGTGTTTGTGTCTTTCCCTGTTTCTGATAGCCCATGTATTCCCTGCACCAACGTTCTCAGTTTGTCCCAATTCTGTCATTGATGGCCCTAATAATTTGTGGTTTTACCTCGAGGTCTGTGATCCACCTTGAATTTATTCTTGTGCATGGAGTGAGATAAAGGTCTTGCTTCATTTTTTTGCAGGTAGATATCCATTGTTTCCAGGACCACTTGTTGAAGAGGGCAGCTGCTTCTCATTGGATATTTTTTGTGCCCTTATCAAAGATCAGTTGTCTGTATGCTGATGAATTTATTTCTGGGTTTTCAGTTCTTTTCCATTGGTTTAAGTATTTGTTGTTATACCAATACCATAAGGTTTTGACCACTGTTGCTGTATAATATGTGCTAAAGTCAGGTAAACCAAGACCTCCCACCATGTCCTTCTTCTTGAGGAGTTCTCTGATAATTTGGGGCTTCTTCCCTCTCCATATGAAGTTGGTAATCAGTTTTTCCATTTCTCTGAAGAAAGATGAGGGTAATTGTATGGGGATTGGATTAAACTTATATGGTGCTTTGGGCAGAACTGACATCTTTACTATATAGAGTCTTCCAATCCACACGCATGGGATATTCTTCCATTTGTTGAGGTCACTCTTGGTTTCTGGTAACAGTGTTCTGTAGTTTTCCTTATATAAATATTTTGTTTGTTCAGTCAGGTGTATCCCTAGATATTTCAATTTCTACTTGGCTCTCATGAAGGGTACCACCTTTTTGATCTCCTCTTCTGTGGTTATCTGATGTGCATAGCAGTCCGATAAACTTCTGTCTTGTATTTTGATCTTGTATTCTGCCACTCTGCCATATTCCTCTATTGCTTCCAGTACTCCCCTGGAACTTTTGGGATTTTCCATATATAAAATCATATCATCTTTGAATAATGACAATTTCACCTCTTCCTTCCCCAGGCAAATATTTTTGATGTCTTTTCTTTGCCTTATGCTGTTAGTTAAAATCTCCAGTACAATGTTAAATAAGAGTGGGGACAAGGGACATCCTTGTCTGGTCCCCCTTTTCAGTGGGATTGTGTTTGTCTTTTCTCCATTGACTACCATGTTGCCTGTTGGTTTTTCATATATAGCTTGTATTATCTTGAGCAATTTTCCTTCCATTCCTATCTTCTTGAATGTCTTAAACAGGAATTGGTGTTGGATATTGTTGAATTATTTTTCCGCATCTATCGGCATTATCATGTGGTTCTTACAGTTTTTTATGTCAATGTGGTGAATTATACTAATGGTCTTTCGTATGTTGAACCATCCCTGCATCCCTGGTATGAATTCCACTTGGTCATGGTGAATTATTTGTTTTATATACTTTGTATTCTATTGGCCAGTATTTTGTTAAGGATTTTTGCATCGATGTTCATTAGGGATGTTGGTCTGTAGTTCTTGATTCTTGTGGAATCCTTGTCCGGTTTTGGTATCAGAATTATACTAGCTTCATAGAAGAAATTTGGGAGTTTTCTGTCTTTTTCTGTGGTCTGGAAGAGTTTGTGTAGGATTGGTGTCAGTTCTTCCCTGAATGCTTGCTAGAATTCTCTAGTAAAGCCATGTGGTCCAGGGGATTTTTTCGTTGGTAATCCCTTAATAACCTTGTCTATTTCTTCTATTGCTGTGGGTCTGTTTATATTCTTGATGTTCATCAGGAATAGTTTAGGGAGGGATTGTTTTTCCAATAATCTGTCTATGTCTTCCAAGTTGTTGAATTCATTGGCGTACAGTCCTTTGTAGTACTGTGTAATTATCCTTTTGATTTCATTAGCGTCTGTTGTAATGTCCCCTTTCATCCCTCACCCTCGCTGTTGAACTTTGTTCCCTCCTTTCTTTGGTTCAATTTGCCAGCATTCTGTTCATTCTGCTTATCCTTTCAAAGAACCAACTTTTAGCAACACTCATTTTCCCATTGTTTTCTTATTTTCCCTCTCCTGAATCTCAGCCCTTGTTTTTATTATTTTCTTTTGCTGTTAGTAGGATTGTCCTGATGACTCTGCTCTAGTTGCTGTGAATTTTGTGCCAGCATATCAATCATAAGTCTCTCTTCCTTTTTCATATGTGTATGTATTGCTATGAAACTTCCTCTGACAACTACTTTTGCTGTGTCCCATAAGTTTTGGTATGTCATATTCTCATTCTCGTTGGTTTCTGGAAATTTCTAAATTTCTTCTCTGATCTGGGCCAGTACACACTCCTTTTTCAATAGAGAGGTATTCATCCTCCAATTGTTTGCTTTTGTTTTCTAATGTTGATTTCCAGCCTTATGGCACAGTGGTCAGAGAAGAGAGTTTTGTATTATATCAATGTGCTTAAATTTATGTAGATTTGCCTTATGCCCCAGCATATGATCTATGTTTGGATATGTGCCATGTGGGCTTGAAAATAATGTAATTTTTTTTGTATTTAGATGAAAAGCTCTGTAAATATCAGGTCAAATTGTTTAATTTCAGTGTTCAAATATCTAGCCTCCTTGCTGAGTTTCTTTCGTTGTGACTTATCTTTCTCAGAACGGTGTATTGAAGTCACCTACTATAATTGTTGCGGCTGTGATTTCTTTTTTCATCTTTTGGAGTGTTTGGTTGACATATTCAGTGGGTCTCGTTTGGGGAATATATATTTAAAATGCTTAGTAGTTCTTTGTCTACCGTTCTCTTGAGCATTATATAGTGTCGCTCCTTTTTATGGTTTCCACTTTGAAGTCAATTTTATCTGAGATTAAATTGCAACCCCTGCTTTTTTGAATTGCTCTTTGCTTGGTATGCTTTTCTCCAGCCTTTGATTCTCAGCCCATTTTTGTCTGTAGTCTTGAGATGTGGCTTCTGTAGGCAGATTGATGGGTTGTGTTTCTAAGCCAGTCTGCTAGCCTCAGTCTTTTAATGCCTGAGTCCAGTCCACTGATATTCAGGGTTATTATCTCCATCCGTGGACTCTGTGATGTCATCTTATACCTTTTGTGTTTGTGTTTTCCTACCTACCTCATCAGTGTGTTGTACATGTGTGTGTTTGTTTCGTTCTTAACTTCTTTTCACCCTTAAGCCAATGCTATCTTGTGGGCTATTTTCTCTTTGTTGCCCTCTGGGTGGGGTTGTTTTATGTGGAGGTCTCTTATTTATGCTTGATGAGTGCTGTTCTCCTGCCCATATTGGGTTGGCAAGGATCTTTTTTAGGGCTGGGTTTCTTCCAATGTGTTCTTTGAGTTTTTTTCTTGTCTGGGAAGACTCTTACTTCACCATCTATCTTGATAATTTGGCTGGGCAGAGTATTCTTGGGTTTGCATTATATTCCTTCAATTTTTGGAATATGTTACTCCACTCTCTCCTTTTCTTCATAGTGTCTGAGCATATTCTTATTGGGAACCTTTATAGGTGATTGCTTGTTTTTCCCTAGCTGCTCTCATGATTTTCTCCTTTTTCTCGAAGTTGGATAGTTTAACTATTATGTGCCTTGGTTACTTCTTGAGATTTAGTCTAGCTGTTGTTCTTACAGCCTCCTAAATAGTTGTCTGGTTTTCATTCATTAAGCTGGGGAAGTTTTCCTCCAAGAATTCTCTCACTACTTTTATCTCTTGATCACACAGCTGGTGTGCTTCTTCCATGTGGGCTTAGTTGACTCCTCACTTCGATGGCTGCATATTTGAATACAAGCCTTCAAGACCCCAGACACTATTCTGCTTGATAGCTTGGCACTCTGCTTTTTTCACCATACTTTGCCATAGCACCATTATGTTCTGTGATCCTTTTATGAATGATAATGGTCATGATTTCTATTCATTTTATGAATCAAGCAGGGCTATGTGAGCAGAACCAGCTGTTTATGGATTGAGGCTAGAGTTCAGTCGAGCCCAGAATCCATCTGTTTGTCCCTGGGATATGCTTGACTCAGGTTTATTGTCTTGATCATTTTATGACAAATACAAAACCCCGTAAAACCAACTGCCCCAACAACGGCAACAAACTAACTTTCAGACAACAAAAGACAAACAAAACCAAGCAAACTAAAGGCAGGAAAACAAAAACCCATAGAAACAGAAAAGTAAAACATTGTCACTTTGACTCTTTAGTAGAAAACCCTTTCTCTTAGGAAACTGCTGGTGGCTTAGAAGGGCTGACTTTGTGGTTATCAACCCAACGACACCAGGGCTCCTGTTTGTGAAGCCACAGAGACAAAATAATAAGGTGCTAAGAAGGAATAAGGCTGCTAATCCACGGGTTGATGCTTTGAACTGCCAGTGGACACACTGGAGAAATAATGTGGCAGACTACTGTGTAAAGATTATAACTAAGACACCCTCTGGTAAGGTGACCAGACATCCCGCTTTTGGCGGGACAGTCCCAATTTTTAACAATTTTTCCTGCGTCCCGCCACATTTTTTAAAAGTTGTATATTTTTGGAAAGAATGCATGACAAGCTAGGGTATACGGTTTTTGGCTGCCATGTGGCTATTTTGCCAGGATATGAGTTTTATCAATGGTGTCCCGCTTTACCAATGTTAAAATCTGGTCACTTTACCCTATGGGGAAGTTCCTCTGTTCTCTACAGTCTGTGTAAGTCAAAGGTGACTGAATGAAAATGAGGTGAGGTGTTGGTTTGGTATTATTTTGAAAGATTATGATATCTGTAAAATAAATGTTCCTTTTGTGTAGCATTGCTGCAATTCTCTTCCTAACTTTTTCATAGCCATTGCTTTACTTCATGATTGAAGTGTTAAGGACATTATTTTAAAAGCTTTAAAAGGACATTATTTTAAAAGCTTTTTTTAAAAAAAGCTTATTGAACACCATAAAGAGAGTGAGTTTACAGATATCATTTGTTACCTGAACTCTTTACCAGTGCTTATTGGGGATCCCATTCGCTCACTCCCACCTTTTCTCTATAGTTGACATTTCCTTCCATCTTCAGCATTAAGTCATCACCATTCTTTCATGTCTACATCCAGCTCCATCTCTTTGATAATGCCTTTTGTTCTTTTTGAGCCTTCCTATACAGTAAACTCCTAGGCTTTGATTTCTCTTATTCTTTTTTAAAAAAAACCCCATGAACTTTATTAACACACCAATATTATTCATAAACATACCTGTAAAAATTCTCAATACAATATTATCAGATAAAATTTACTAATGTGAGTTGTGAGCAAAACTTGTGAGCAAGACTGCTGTCATTTTCATTTCAATCAGTCAAGTGTAAGTATAATCGATTTTAGCTTTAACTATTTCTTAAGAGTTCAAACAAGAGTTTGTAATATCAACTATTATTTTAATCCTACTTTGAGTTTATTTGACCCCATCCAGCTTTCTTAGTCATTTATGATATTGATAAGTGGAAGTCATTTGGAGAATAGGCCAAGATAATGAATTATAGAATGTTTATATACTCACTGTATTTTATGATTTTTGTGGCTTGTGTATTTTAAGAATTATAGCCCACTTGCATGTAACACATAATTAAAGATTAATAAGAGAAATTCATATAAATGTTGAACTAAGATTAGTAATCACCAAATATGATTATTAGTAATCACCAAACTGATTATTCTTATTCTTTTTTGTTGTTATTCAAATTTCTCTTATTCTTAAAGGCAATTTTTTCAAGTTATATTTTTATATTCCTCACTTTATTCTGAAAACATCTTTACTTGTATATTCAAATGATTCTTAGATTATAGTGATATCAGAGTACAGATATTATCCATGTTTGCCTATTAATTTAATAAACACTAATGAAAACTTATTTGCATAATAGTATTTAAGGACTTTCATATAATTGGACTCTCCCAGATTTTTAAAGCATTTCTCCCCCAGTCTAAGCCAATTGAACTCTTTGACATTTGGGATAATCCATTGTACATATATAAAAAGATCTATTTGTCAAATGGACATAAGATTAAACAGCCTTTGGTACAATGAATTTGTAGAGATCAAGTGATTCAAATAGGAGCAACTAAGATGGCTTCCTAAGGAAATAAACAAGATAAAAATTAAGTATGAAAGGTGTGCAAGATGATTCCCATAAATCTTTACCTATTCTCTTAGCATAAAAGTCTACACCAAGAGTATGTGTAAATTAGAATACATCTCATCTAGGGTGCCCGTGGTTGGGGAATGTTATTCAGGGAAAGTCCCTGGGATAAAAAGATGAGAGGTAGTTTATAAGGAGGGTAGAGGATGCTTGTCCTTCATTAACATATCCATGTTAACTTATTGGAGAGGTAGAACAGGTTATTGAAAAGTCTCAATGGCCTGGTTATTGGACTGGACCTTAAAGTGATATTTTATTATTTGTGATCATCATAAGTAAGCATTCCCAAGTGAAGGCAGTCCTTAGATTTATATTTGAAAACACCAGGAAATGACCCTGCTACAAAACATGCACAACATTTTCTTTTATGTTGTTTTACTACTTTGCTTATAACAAGGGTAAGTGGAAAGTTTAACTAATTGCAAAGATTTAATGTGCCACAAAAATAAAACATTTATTCTTTTTGCCAGTCGCAACTGATTTCCACCTACAATTAGTGTTCAGGTCAGAAACAGTAGGTCACCTGACGCAGTAGCTGCGACTGAGCTGTGGAACGAACCTGACTGCACTTTCCCATGCGCACCGACCGTACTGCCGAGCATCGCAGGGAAGGTGCTCATTGCAGTAGGCCTTTAGCAGCAGTGCATGCTGCAGCTTGAGCGTGCCTTCTCCAAAATGTCTGTGGCACCGCAGACACTGCTGGTCCGCAGTCTCAAAGTCAGAGCCATGCCCGTAATGGGGATCTTCAAAAATCAGTTGTTTTGGGCGATCATAGCTTCCACGGAGTTCAACTGTAGTTTTGCAGTTTTTAACTCGATTACCTTTTCTAACCACATCTCACAGATTGCTTTCGTCCATACATGGTATATAATCCAATGTGGTAAAGTCTTCTTTGGTAATCTGGGCACTGATTCATGGGGAGACCATGCTGCTTCGTACAATTTTGCCTTCGATAACCAGGAGGCTTTCCTATTTCCTAAGTGAATGTTGCTACGCTCCCTATTTTCCACTTATCTAAAAGGTTTTGATCAGTTTCAAATTTTCTGGAAATCGCTTCTGCAATAGGTGATTCACAAATGTTACCCAGGCATACAGACAAAACAGATTTGGGGGCCTGCACTGCCAACTTCTCTTGTGCAGAGATGTACAGTATGCGTCAGAACCACCAGACAGAACATTCCAAGGCAATATTTTCTTGAATACTGATTAATGCAATCAAATTGGTTCACCAATCATTTCTCCAGTGAATTCATATGTGTTTGAGTCTTAGGATGTGTGTTGGACATCACTTGTGCTCCCCAAAGGTCCAAGTCGGCAGTCAAGCCTGAGGAACTTGATATGGAGAACTGTTTCTCTACGAAGAATTAGATGAACTTCCGATGCAGATTCTTCAGGGCCCCCAGCTCACCTCTCACTGTGAAAATTGGTGGTGCTTTGCTGCTGCATTGATTTCTTGCTCATTCTAGGAGCCCGTTACATTGGAGGATGTCACTGTGGTTTTTACGGAGGCAGAATGGAAGACACTGAGCTCTGAGCAGAAGAACCTGTACCGAGACGTGATGCTGGAGGTGTGCAGGAATCTCTTCTCATTGGGTGAGGATGTGCTTTTTCTGCTCATTAACTCAGTAGATATTTAATGGCCACCTGCTCTGTGCCAAGTGAGCCACAGTGGTGCAATGGTTAAACACTCGTATGCTAACCATGTGGTTGGTGGTTTGGACCCACCAGCCACTCTGTGAGAGAAAGATGCATCCGTTTTCCGTTAAGATTTATACACTCAACTTGACAGTAACAGGTATGTTTGGTTTTTCTATGTGCCGTATACTTGGTGCTCAAGTATTCTTGCCAAACTCAATCATTCGAACCCATTCAGGGGTGCTGCCAACAAAATGCCTGGCAGTGTGTGTAGACAAAGGTTACAGTCAACAAGCCTGTAGATGAAATAAAATACTTGAAATGAAAACATAACTTCAATGGAGTTGTTCTGCTGTGAACACAGGCGGTAGGCATGAGTTGTAGTTGGCTCGAAGGCTATAACAGTAATGTCAGTAAGCATTGTACTGCTAACCGCAGGCTGGCAGTTCAGACTTACCAGTCACTCCTCAGGAGGAAGAGCAGGCTGTTGACGCCCATAAAGATGTACAGGCTGGGAAGCCCTCCAAAGTGTTGCTGTGAGTGAGAGGGACTGAGTGGCAGAGGGTCGGTAACAAATAACTCAGATCCTTAGCAATCCCTGGCTTTCCTGGATTTAACCTTGAGTATACAGAAACAACAGTTCACAACCTTTGATAAATAACAAACTGCACAATGCTCAAAGAGAATGTGTGCTATGAAGTGAAAACCTAGTAATAGAGCAATAGAAAGGGCTCTTGGTATGACAGGTTAGCTGGCTGGAGTATGAAATCACTTGGGTCTTTGAACATTAGCAAGGTAATAATATCTGACTACAGATGTACAGTGGTGAGGGAGTCGGGGCTCTGGGTAGTAGGGTAAAAGCATTTCAGACGGAGGGAGTGGTCGGTGTGGTGAGGTCTTCAGCTGTGTGCTCGCTGAGTGTGTAAGGAAGCCAGCGCAGTAGGGACGCGGTGCAAAGGGGCGTGTTGTGAGAGATGCCTTGTATGCCAGCAGTTAAAATGAAGCACCACATTTTTTATGCCTTTCAGCTTTCATGAACTACAGAGTTTTTAATGACTTAAACGTATTTCTGGTGATTTCTCAATCTGGATTGATAATCCTTATCAAATGCAACGCTCTTGTTCTCAAAGAATTTACACAAACTTTAGAGCCAAAGGAGCCAATCATGCCCCTCAGCAGCAATTTAAAAATTATTCAAGAGCCATATTTTACATGATTTCAAATAAATGAAATCACCATTATCTAAATAATATCCTGTAAAAGAATTTTAATTTTATGTCAGAGCCATATGTACTTACTGAAAGAGCCAAAACTTGAAGACCCGTGGTCCCGACCAAAGGTGGGCCCACTGTGTCTGCATGGCCGGTCAGTAACACCTCTACTAGTGAATTTAGCCGAGTCCCCTCTTCATGGACACTGACATTTTATTTTTGTGATTGTCACAGAAGACACAATCTGTTCTTTGACCTTTTTTACGACCATGAAAAATGCTTAAAATATTCTTAGATTGCATGCTCCACCAAATCACCCAGGGGTTATGTTTGGCTTCAGACCATTCTTTTCCATCTCTTCTTTCAGATTAGTCGTACCCATTAGAAAATGATTATGAACAAAGACCTTTAAAAATTACCTCTAAGTTCTGACTGGTCACATATCAAGTGTTCAGTGTACATATGCTGAGTGGCTACATGTTGGTTCCTGTATTTCTCCATAGTCCTACAGCTATAGAGAAACCACAGAGAAAAAGATCACATTTTTGTTGACACCAACTAGTTGCAGGTAGGCTTTTCTTGTAAAAAGGGTAACTGATTCCAAGATAACAATTTATTTTGTTACATTTTCATATTCTCTGATATTTTTTTTCAAATGACCCATTATGATTTAGTTCCATCATACTATACAGGTAATCTGAGGTGTATGATGTATCCAAGTCATATTGGATGTCACTTATTACTGCTTGTCATTTAGAGGGATTTGTTTTTGTACATCTTCCATTAGTAACAAGATTTGCATACAATGTTACACTGTAGAAGTTTATATATATATGTATACTGAAAGGAGTTTATTTCCTACAGATAATACTTAAATAAGAACCACAAAGGAGGTACACAAAATAGATGAGTTTAAAATATGAGTGAAAATCCATTCCATAATGCCTGACCCCAAACAATAAAACTGTTATTTAAGAGTATTTCCCTATTGCTTCTTCTTTTTTAAAAAAATTATCCTTTAAAAAAATCATTTTATTAGGGACTCGTACAACTCTTAACACAATCCATACATACGTACACATCAATTGTGTAAAGCACATTTGTACATTCATTGCCCTCATCATTCTCAAAACATTTGTTCTCCACTTAAGCCCCTGGCATCAACTCCTCATTTTTCCCCTCCTTCTCCATATCCCCCCTCCCTCGTGAACCCTCGATAATTTATAAATTATTATTTTGTCATGTCTTACACTGTCTGACGTCTCCCTTGTAGAAGTTTTTAACATTCTCATGCCAATGCCCAAAGTAATTAAATGTCTGCTTTATAAATCTAATTAGGCTAAAAGGTAATATTAATGAAAACTAAACAAAAAGGAGGCATTGAACTTACAACACAGCCAGCTTTGGCTATAACTGTTAAAATGTATCCTAGTCATAAGTTAGGGATTATGTCTATCGATTTCGCCATGTCTGTTGATTTGGCCTTTGGTCGTAGATGTGGTTGTCTATGAAAACAACAGTCAAAAACTCAAACAACATGCTGCACTGAGCCAATGTGCTGCAAAAGACCTCTTTAAGTGCCAAGAGGCAAAGCCGGCACCTTGAGTCATAAGGTCTTTTTAGGTAAATGCCAAATAATTGAAGTCTTTGAATTTTGGTATTTGCCAGAAATTATTGAATATATGAAGTCTTGTCAGAAGATTGAACAAATCTGTCTTGGACGATGTCTAGCTAGGATGCTCCTCTGAAGTGTGGATGGCAGAACTTCTCTCCACATACTTTGGACATGTTACCAGGAAGAGCAGGTGCCTAGAGAAGACAACACACTTGGTCAAGTAGAGGGTCAGGGACAAGAAGGTGGCCCTCAGTGAGATGGGTTGACCCTTTGGCTGCAACAGTTGGCCTAAGCTTAGCAATATTTGTGAGCATAGGGTCGGAGCCGGCACTGATTGGTTCTGGGTGGTATAAATTGGAACCAACTCTATAGCAATTGACTGCCAACAACAGCAACAGTCAATCTTACTGGGTTTTCCCCTGCCTTAAGATACTTCTATGCATTGATGCATTTATCTGGTGCAGTGGAACATGTTTGTCATAATAGTGAAGTTTTAGTGATTGGACATATCACTGTTAGTGTGTGAAGCTTACAGGAGCTTCACATTTATCTAAATATGGTAGATAAATGAATGAAGATGGTAGGACGTTCCTTAGGGTGTTCTAGGATGAAAATATTTATAGAAGCAGACTGCCACTGTACCATTGTACCATGGAGGTATTGGTAAGTTTGCACAACCAACTTTTTGTATTACAGACCAGGCCTTTAACACTCCCTCATATCTGCCCTCATAGAAAATTCTCTTCTACAGAACCAACATCAGAAGTTCACCCTACTTCCTCTTGCCTCCTGGATTTCCCCTGTCAGCAATTTCTCTGACAGCATGTGCTTCAGTTTTTCCCCAACTTGTGTGCAGGGAATCACTTCCATCCAGGAGAGTCCAGCCCAGGGCATCCAGAGCATCAGGATTCTGATCAGAATTGCAGGAGTGAAAACACAGAAGGGCAGGAGAGAGGAGTCTCCAAACCCTTGTTTGGGAGCAAAGGGGAGAGAAAGACCTCATGGGATTTATCCAGCCCAGCCTGGGGAAGGTCAGCAAGCCCCAGAGAAGGCAACACAGGGGTGGGAATGGAGGCCCACTCTTCCCAGAGGGGAAAAATTTGTGTGAAAACAGACAAGGTTCTGAAGAGATTAGAAACTTCAAGATTTGAAGCACTCAGCTATAAGGAGGATGAGGTCAACTATGTTCTGGAATCAAATTCCATCACAAATCAGAGTACTCTCTTCCGAGAGAAGCCACACATATTCATAGAGAGTAGAAGAAACTCTGTTCACATGTCAATCTCTTCACACACCCGAGGACACTTTCAGGGGAGAAGCCATATGTGTGTGAGCAGTGTGCACGAGGATTTAACCGAAAGTCACATCTCATCAGACATCAGTGGACACATTCAGGAAATAGGCCCTCAGTAGAGAAACCGCATGCATGTAATGTATGTGGGCGAAACTTTCAGTACACATCATATCTCACCATACACCTGCGGATACATTCAGGGGAGAAGCCATATGTGTGTGAGCGGTATGCACGGAGATTTAACCGAAAGTCACAACTTATCAGACATCAGTGGACACACTCCAGAGAGAAGCTTGGCTGTAAGGACAGGTGCATTAAACGTCAGGTGACTCATTCCAGAGGAGCTCTTTGTTTGCAGTGAGTGTGGGTGAGGCTGACTGTAATTCACTCCTCATACACCATAAGATACAGAATGCAATGGTTCTGTGTAGGGAGAATAAGGAAGACATTTGGACAAAGGTACACTTCACTATGTACTAGAGAAGATGTTTCTGTGGTCAGAGACGAAAAGGGCAGGAAGAAGGTGTGAGGTGCAATAACAGTAAGCTAAATCTCCTTTTGTACCAGAAGCCACAGGGAAGGGGGTCGTGAGGGTAGTGTGGAAGGAGGGAACTCAATTCCAGGGTCCTTTCTTACCTTTGCTCACGTCTGAGGAAGTTTGAGAAGTCTATTTTTTATGAGGGGAAGGTGTCAGTAATGAACCAGCGTGTTCTTTGCACATTCTGTAAGCAAATGGAATATAAAAGTAAAAGCTTAAGTCAATGTATGTGTAACTTGTTTTGTTTGCATAGACCAGTTCACATAAGTGCTTGATCGTGTTTTTCATTGCTTAACATTTTTTCAATAAACCAGCGGTCACTCTTGTGTTACTCATTTTTCTTGTACGTGGATTTCAAATTCACAACCGCAGTTTCTTGAGTATATTCAACCCTTTAGGGCAGTCAATGGTTCTCAACCTGTTTGTCCCTCCCCCTTTGAGGGTTGAAGGACTCTTTCACAGGGGTTGCCCGATTAACAGTAGCAAAATTGCAGTTATGAAGTATCAATGAAAATAATTTTATGGTTGGGAGGTGGCCACAGCATGAGGAACTGTATTAAAGGGTTGAGGCTTTTGGAAGGTTGAGAACACTGCTTTAGGAGGGAAAAAGGTTCCAAATACATTTATTGGCAAATCTAGTTATTTGGAGAGAAGAGTTGTCCAGGCTTTGGAGAGAGGGGCCAAGAGAGGGCTCTCATCTCTCAGGCTGGATCACCTCAACATCACTTCTTTCTGTAACTGCCTAGATGGCTTTAGTACAACCTCCTTCCTGTTGATTACCTTTTATGCTGTAAGTCTCTATGGTCTCTAGAATCTCTCTCTACCCCTGGACGAAGCTCCATTCCTTAGCATTGTCTTTAATACCACTCTTTCTGGAAAACAGCTTTCCAGAGTCTAGGGTCAGGGCCTTAACTGCCCAGACTTAACTCCAGTCTGTTGCAGTGGGCCTCAGTGCTACTCACCACGTGAAATCGCCAGTGTTAAATCTAAAGTACCCATAACGTATTTCTGATACTAAGCATAAGGCCTTTAGCCACGCCCCCTTTTGCTCTCTGGCTCGGTCCTGCCACTGATAATCTCTGGTCAATCTGAATTTGCTTTGCCTTAAAGACCCTTATAACCCAGTGAAGTGACAGGTAGGGAGGGTGTGCAGACCCGACCACTGAGGGTGTCCCGAGGAGAGTTCTGCACACACCATGTACCAGCCTGGGGTCAGGCTGAGGCTCTTCCCCAGATTAACATGCAGTCTGTTTTCTAACGCCCAGAACCCAGCATTCCCCAAGGCTTTGCTTCCTGCCTTGTGAGGATGGGGATGGGATGCTTGGATGAGAGGCAATGGGATCCTACATGTTTCATGACATCAAGTACAGGGTGCCCAGCATGTCGTGTGGCTTTTGTCCCAACTTTGTCCCAGATGAGGCTCTTTTGCTTGGTGCTACATCCTTCTGAATCCAGTACACACACCCCACCCCACCCCACACACCCCCTTTCCCCCTGGTGACTGAGACCTTAGTTTTGGAGGCTGAGTGTGCGTCCTGCCTGAAAAGCCCCTCTTGTTCCAGCTGCTTTATGTTCATTGCTGCTCAGGGCTCCACTCTTAAGTGGTGCTGAGCTGGCGCTACCTCCAGTAGCACTGCCCCTGGGTCTCCCAGCTGAAGTGCCTGCCTTTTGGAAGAATCCGTGATTTGTGTGTGATTGAGAAGGTGTAAGGGTTTGTTGCGGAGCCCGAGCCTAGGGACCGAGACTCGCCTTCCATGGAAGTTTGGGAAAATCTCGCGGGTCAGGCTGCGCGCACGCGCGCGAGCCGGCTGACGTCATCGCGTGCCGAGGGGCGGGGCCGGAGACCGCTCGGCGCTCTTGTCTGAGGAGAGGCGGCAGCGGAGACGCTCCCCGGCCGCCCCCGCCCGCGGCAAGAGCAGGTCTCTTCAGAGGGGACGGAGAGGCGGTGGGACGGCCGTTAGTCCGGTGCGTCGCGGGCCAGGGAGGCTGCAGCCGTGAAGACTCCTGGGGCTGTCGTTCTGGGGAAGCTTGGTGGCGACGAGTGACGGAGCGAGCGCGGCCTCGAGGCCTCCCCTCCGCGCGCGCGGGCAGGAGGCGCAGGGCGGGTGGGCCCAGCGTCGGGTCCGAGGCGGCTTCGGGTGGTGGGGCGCGAGCTGCGCTCTGGCGGCCCGGCGGCCCCGCTCCCGCGGGTGGACAAGGCCTTGGCTCCAGACTGGAGGAAGGTGGCTGGGAGGCGGGCTGGGGCCTGGGGTGGCGGCGCTCCGCAGCCCTCCGGTTCCCGGTCTGCGCGCTTGGACTGAGGACTCGGAACTGACCGCTGGGATTAGTCGCGGACAGGCTGACACCCCGCGCGGTCGCGCGCCGCTGCTTCGGGCTGTGGGGGTGGGTTCGGCCCGTCCTCGTAGACTCAGGAGCCGCTGCCAGAGTAGCAAACCCAGTGCAGGTGGTGGTTGAGGAGGGGCGCTTATTTGGCCTGAGGATGTTGCGTGGCATCCATCAGGTTTGTGGGAGGGTCGGTTTGCATTTAGGCCCAAGACCATTTTGAGGATCCACATAGCCATGTGCATAGCTTTGCCCGTCAGCAGTGTGTTTGCAAATGGAAACTCACAGGTGCGGTTCTCCCTTACCCATAGGATCTCTCTGAGTGGAATCCACTCCGGCAGTGAGGATTGCAGCCATCAGAGGGCTCTGAACAATCTTGTAATTTTCTGAAATGTCCCAGTGCACCTGTCTCAATCCCGGCCCCTTTCAGACTTCGGTAGCCCCACCAGTACCCGGTGGATTGTTCTGCAGGCACTCATCGTTTTGTGACAGCGACCTTTGTGTTCCAGACCCTATGCAAGTGGCCAAAGCTCTGTAAATCATTGGACTCCTTCATGGCTCAATGCTGACCGTTGTCCTCATCTGGATGATTTCTCTTAGTGTCATCTTTGTCTTGTTTACAGCATAATAAATTTGCCTGTAAGTTTTAAAGTTAAGAGTCTCTTTTCTTCCCTAGAATTGCATTTCTGGTCATGGTGGATAATCTAGGGCCTAGCATGCATGTCAAATATGTTTTTGGAGACATCTGGTGGAGGAGTTTGGCGGCGTTGAGATAGGCCATATGGGCAGCACACATCTTGATGCCTCAGATGTAAGCCTTGTGACTGGGTCTATTTGACCTGCTGATGAAAAAAAAAGGCACCAAGTGTCACGCATAACCAAAGCAGGGTATTTAAATATTGTGCTTAAAATAATGTCTTTAAAGCTAAAGGAAACACGTTAAAATTTAAAAGAGGAATGCGCTACGTCAAAATATACTTATTTCATACCAAAAGTACAGGTTTCTGTTATAAACGTTCTAGTTGTTTCACAACAGCAAGCTCCTTGTACGATTTCGGAGAGTGGGATGTGCCAGGACATTCCCTTATAAAACTCCCAACAATGGTCTGCCATCCTTCTCTGAATCCCATCGTCCTTGGTATCTGGCTTCCATTGTTGCAAACACACACTGCATACGGACAAAGCTATTCACGTTGCCAGTCAAATGTCGAAAGACTCAATGAAAACTGAAACTGTGTGGAGACTCAAAATGGATTGAGGCCTCTAAATGGAGATCTTACCCTTACACAAACCTGATACTCAGAATTTACCATATATACTCGAGTAAAAGCTGACCTGAATATCATCCAAGGCACCTAATTTTACCATGAAAACTGCATTAAAAAAGTGCTGCAGGGACCATGAGGTGTAGAAGGGTACAGGTATCAGACATCAAAAAAAAAATCTTATTGTAAATGACGGTGAGTGGAAAGTGGAGACCCAAAGCCCATCTGTAGGCAACTGAACCCCTTAGAGAAGGGTCGCCAGGAGGAGACATGCAAGTCAGGGTACAGGGTAGCAAACATACAACTTTCCTCTAGTTCTTGCATGTTTCCTTCCCCCACTATCATGATCCCAATTCTATCTTACAAATCTGGCTAGACCAGAGGATGTACATTGATACAGATAGGAACTTGAAACGCCGGAAATCCAGGGTGGATGAGTTCTCCAGGACCAGTGGTGAGAGTGGTGATATAGGGAGGGTGGCGGGAAGGTGGGATAGAAAAGGGGAACCGATTATGAGGACCTACAAAAAAACCTCTTCCCTGAGGCATGGACAGCAAAAAAGTGGGTGAAGGAAGGCGTCGAACAATGTAAGATATGACAAAATACTAATTTATAAATTATCAAGGGTTCATGAGGGAAGGGGGAGTAGGGAGGGAGGGGGGAAAATCTGATATCTAGGGTTCAAATAGAAAACATGTTTTGAGAATGATGATGGCAACAAATGTGCTTGACACAGTGGATGTATGTACAAATTGTCATGAGTTGCACAAGCCCCCAATAACATTAAAAAATGTGCTGGGGAAACTCGGCTTATACATGAGTATATACATGAGTATATACATGAGTATATATGGTAAGCCAAATAAGCACTCAACACCTACAACCAGAGGAAATCTTTCACCTTGCTCCTAACTTACAGCACCAAGATTCTCTGGAACATTATGAAGACACATGATTTGATTCATTGTAGGTATGAAATGTCAAATTATGGGGCTTATGGGCCACTGGAAATTCTTGCCTTCAGTTTTTGCATGGTAAGTCTAAGTTATGGGCTATGTATTCAATGCAGGAACTGTCTTTATTCAACACCTTTCCAAGTTGTTTCATCAGGCCTAGCTGTATGTATAGTGGTGACTATAATTCTATCTCATGCCACGAAGGGCTCATTGATTACATTTTGTCTTCCAACCACCATATATTCTCTTGGAGGCCAATCTTTTCGGACCCAGGGTTCATGTTTGGCTCTACTGTACCAACAGCCTAAGAAGCAAGGATGCTTTGTGGAGCCATATTGTTGACCAAGAAGCTATTTATCCAAGTCTTCACAAATCATCCATTGATGTTCTTGTTATCTTTTCCAAGACTAAAGAGATGGCCTTGTACTCTTCTTTCATCCTAGTAGAGTGACCGATTGGAATAGAACCATCCTTGTCATTTAAAAGGACATATGTCAAGCTAAGTTTGAACTGTTGATGAAAGATGACACTAACTTGGGTTGTATTTTGGGAGGCCAATTTTCTTCAAAAGGTTCCTGAATACTAAATTGTTGTCTTCAGTAAAGAATGGCAGCAAAAAACAAAACAAAACAACCAAAAAAAGAATGGCAGCAAATAATTTTCTCTCAGATAAAATGTAACTTTTGTTACAGGCTGAAGGACATTCTTTTCCTTTAGCTTGGAGTCAAGCATTTCAGAAAGCTCCTTGGAGAGATTTAAGTCCCTCCCTGCTTACATCACTCATTTCAGCCTGGTGAAAATATTCGCTATGTGAAGTTGTTTAGAAATCACTGTTAGTGCCCCCACGTTCTTTACTTTGTGCCATATCAGACATGGAGGACTCATCCTCTGAGAGCTGTGGTAGTTCACAGAAAGGTGGAACCAGGTACAAGATCCAAGTGTGTAACAGTGCATTGTAGGAAAGGCAGTAGACAAATAGTTGAGTCAATTCTGACTCACAGTGACCCTGTCATAGGACAGGGTAAAACTGCCCCCTGTGAATTTCAGAGATTGTGTACAGGATTAAAAAGCTCGGTCTTTCTCCCTCAGAGTGGCGGGTGGTTTTGAACCACAGACCCTGCATCTAAGCAGGCCAGCTTACCACAATGCCACTAGAGCTTTTACCGTTGATAAATAGGGGATGGTTTTACAAGTGTGGCTCTCTGAGATACAAGTGGCTCAAGACAATCACAAGTTAAAGCTGTGCAAGGGCAGCTAATCTTGTCAAACCATTTAAACAGCATTATTTCAAACATCTGGATAAGTTTTCATTCTGATAGACTTAAACAAGCAGAACTACATGCCGGTGCATTGTAAAGAAGAAAGCTAAAGGCAGTGCATGTATTTTTAAGCATGAACTTGCCTCCTACTCTCTGTAAGCTGTTTTGGTTATGCCAAGTGCCACTAATTTTATGTGCCCTCATACGCTGTCTTGCCATTTTTGAAATTAAAAACATTTGGTCATGATGTAGTTGCTTTTTAAGGTCCACCTGCATTAGTTTGTTAACACATTGCTGATGGATCCCGAGTTAATAGTGTTTCGTGCCATCTGTTATGGATGGATCACGGGATAACTTGTGATTTGTACACGCTGTCTTCAGATGCCATCTCCTTGGGTATATTTTAACTACGTCATCTATTTAGGTGTTTACATTAGTAGTAAATGTATCAGACTCGATTGTCTTCATGTTCTTTTTGTTTATTTAGCATTTTAGTGCATTTTGGTTAAATCAAATAGTTACTATTTTTGTCTTCAATTTCTGCCTACTTTTAGAGATGGCCTCATTCAGAAAAAGAAAGGAAATGAACAAATATGAAATACTTTCGGAAGTTTTTGACGATGATTATTCAGATGTTCCTGGTGAAAATGAGGATGCGGATGACTGTGTGAATGAATGTTTTGATGGTTCTGAGGACACTTCCAGTGACAGTGACATTAGACCTATAAAGAAGAATAAAGTGGCAGTGCTTTCAAATGATTCAGACACTAAAGATGAAGGTGAGTCTGTTTTTGTGAGTGATCCATTTTGTGATAATGTTACTAACGATTGGTGTGAAATTGACATTCCACCACGTTTGGAAATGTTTGAAGGTCATCCTGGGATCATTACATTTCCAACTCAATGTGACTCTGTAGCCTCTGTGACTAGCCGGATGTTTGGGGATGACTTGTTTGAATTGTTTTGCAAGGAGTTGTGCACTTATCATGATCAAACCTCAGCGAAATATAAAACATCACCTAAATCGCTCAAGTGGTCTCCCGTTACACAAAAAGACATGAAGAAATTCTTAGCCCTAATTCTTCTAATGGGACAAACAAGAAAAGATAGCTGGAAAGATTATTGGTCAACAGATCCTCTAATAGCTACCCCAATATTTTCGCAGACTATGAGTCGTAATAGATTTGAACAAATATGGACATTCTGGCACTTCAATGATAACACGAAAATGGACAACAGCTCTGGAAGACTCTTTAAAATTCAACCTGTGCTGGATTATTTCCTAAATAAATTCAGGACGCTTTACAGACCAAAGCAACAGTTGTCTTTGGACGAGGGGATGATTCCGTGGAGAGGACGCCTCAGGTTTCGAGCAAACAACCCAGCAAAGATTACAAAGTATGGTTTCCTTGTTAGGAAGGTGTGCGAGAGTGGCACAGGCTATATCTGTAATATGGAAATTCATACCGGTGAAGGGAAGAAATTGAAAGAAACTGTTCTCTCAGTTCTTGGCCCTTATCTTGGTATGTGGCACCATATCTACCAGGATAATTACTATAACAGTACCTCTACTGCTGATTTACTACTGAAAAACAAAACTCGAGTCTGTGGTACGATTAGAGTGAACAGAGGTTTACCGCTAACTCTAAAAGCCAAAGCATCAAGAATGAAGAAAGGTGACACAGTTTTCTGTAGAAAAGGTGACATTCTTCTCCTCATATGGAAAGACAAGCGAGATGTCAGAATGATATCAACAATTCATGACGCTTCTGTCTCAAACACAGCAAAGAACAATAGGAAAACGGGAGAGGACACATTGAAACCTGTGTGTATACAGCAGTATAATGCCCACATGAAGGGAGTTGATCGTGCAGATCAGTACCTCTCGTATTATCCTATTCTAAGGAAAACAATGAAATGGACCAAAAAAGTCGTCCTTTATCTCATAAACTGTGGACTTTTCAATTGTTATAGAATTTACAATGCCCTGAATCCAGAGAAAAAAATGAAGTACAAGCAGTTTCTCCTTTCAGTGGCAAAATACTGGATTACTGATGATGACAATGAAGGCTCTCCAGAACCAGAGAGAGAGATGTCCAGCCCAACCCCTAGTAGAGCAGGGAGAGCACCACGTAAAGACCCACCAGGAAGGCTGTCAGGTGACATGAAGCAGCATGAACCTGTGTTCATTGCAAGCAATGGAAAAAAGAAATTTCCTACCAGAGCCTGTAGAGTTTGCGCTGCCCATGGAAAAAGAAGTGAAACCAGGTATATTTGCAAATTTTGTAAGGTACCACTTCACAGAGAAAAATGTTATACAAAGTACCATACATTAAAAAAATACTAGGAACCTTTGATTATATATAGGTCCTATGCTAACTACAATATATGAAATAATTGTAACTGTTTAGGATAAGGTCTCCACAACTAATCATCTCAAAGGGCTAGAAGCTAATTTTTGCAATGTTTCAGGGATAGTATTTGCAGTCTTTGTTTCTCAATGTAGTTGTCTAGTATAGTTATATAGTGACAATAGTACATTGTGTAACAAAGGAACATACCAACAAATGAACACTGGGGAACATAGAATGTACTTTTTGTTTGACATACTGTAGTTTTTTCAAAGTAATATGGATTATGTTGATTATTTTTACAAGAAGTTTATAATTTCATGAATATTAAAGGTCATAAATAATCCACATACATGGCAAAATATTGTTTCATAATGTGAGATGTTTTATATTCAAAAACTTAGTTATAAATAAACATAAAAAGTTGATGAGATGTAAACCCATTTATGGTTTAATGCAAAAAAAAACCCTAACAGCCGAAAAAATATACGGCCACTTGGGTAAGATGATAAAAAAAAAATCCAGTCTTTAATGTGTTAAATTTCAGTTAGTGGTTTTTTTTGTTATTTTTTACATCTATGTTTATAGTCACTTTTCTCCATGGTGAAATTTCTTTTATGTGGCTATTTTGCCGTGATTTTTTGAAAATCAGCTTGGAAGATTATTTGCTGATAAGATTGGAAGATTAATGCCTGAGAAATTATCTTTGTCTCAGTTCTTTGCAGAAACAACTTGGTGGTGGCGGCAGCAGGCCACATCTTCCACCTTATTTTCTATCCGATGTGGTTTGGAACTTTTGGGGGCAGATTTCCCAGGTTGATTAGTATTCCTGTGAAAGCATGGTAATTTGATACTTTTTTTTGCCTGGTAGTTAACAAGACCTGAGTTGATTGACATCCTCAGGTTGCTTGGGGAAGCTCTAGCCTGTAACAGGTGAGTACTGTGCTATGTAAGTGACTGAAAAGCAAACTTTTTGAGGCTTCCTGGTGGAGAAGACAGTAGAAAAGCCAGGTTGGTGCAGAAGCAGAGCCATGTATGAGCTGAACCATTTAGTGGCAGAGATTCCCTGCTGGTAGAGAGGCCAGGGCAGAACTGTCCAAGGTGCTGATGGAGACCTGCATCAGAAGGGACCATTTCTAGTCCATGAGTTCCCCTGGAAGAAAGGAGCCCGGATTGGCCAGCTGCTAATTGTATCCCAACAAGCCTCTTACCAATAAGTGAGACTTCTCAGTGAATTGTAGGTAAAGAGCAGGGGCTGAGGGTAGGGGGAGGTTTGAGTGCTGAGAGAAGGGAGAGAACAAGTTGGGGCACAGCACCTTGGAGAAGTTTAGAATGAGGGGCATATTTAGGGACTGTCTCATAAAACCAGCTTTCTCTGGACTTTCATTCATGAGATTTGTTTACTGTGCATCGTTTTTCATGCCCTCCTTCCACTCCCTTACTCTGTCATCCCCACTGGTGAAGTTCCAAATAGAGGTAACACTGTGTTCCTCAGTCTTGACATGAAGATGACATTGATCACAGCTATAATTGCTAGATGGACATGGAACTTGAGTAAGAAACAAACCTGTAATACTTTAAGTTACTGAGGTCTTGAGAGGCTGTTTCTTAATACAGAGTAACCCAGCCCACCCTAAACATACAGACCCTTTCCTCTGAGAGTAGTCCCTTCTTCAGGTCACTCAGCTGTTTCATGTAGTCATGCTTTCAGTAACTACTATTGTAGGCATTGGGGAAGAAAAGGGGCTGTGGAATGAGACTTTTCCACTGTAGGGTGGCACTTGATAGCTGTATATCTAACTGGAGGAACAAATAAACTAACCTCTTAAATCCTCACTTTTCTCCTGTGAAATGAAAATAATAGGTATTTAAATCTTGGGCACTTTAAAGATTAGTGGAACCTTTTAGTATTTGCTTTATAAATGATATTCACTCACATTAGTGTTTGTATTGGATGGAGAGGTTTTGTTTTAGAAGGAAAGCTTTATCAGCATAGGCTTAGTTGTACTGCAGAAACGCATGGCCCTCAAGTCACAGCAATTCAATGAACCAATTTCAACCATTTACCCCATCTTATTTGCCATCCTTCATACATTGTTGTTGGTTGACACAATGATCTTTTCCAGCAGAACCTAGTGGGAAGAGGAGCCTGGTGGGAGCATGTTCTTCACATGTCAGAGGAAAAAGATGACACAGGTGATGGTGTCAAGAAATGTTTAGAAATCAGTTTTCCCCCAAGGGGGATGAACAACAAATATGGATGAAGGGATACAGCAGACAGTGTAAGATATGAAAATATAATTTATCATGGGTTCACTAGGTGGAAGGGTGGCGAGAGGGATAAAAGAGGAGCGATATATCATTGTGAATGAGGGGAAGTATAGATTGGGGACCCAAAGCCCACCTGTAGGCTACTGGACATCCCCTCACAGAATGGTCGTGTGAAGATGAACCAGTCAGGGTGCAGTATAGCAACTATGAAATATACAACTTTCCTCTTATTCTTAAATGCTTCCTCCCCACTTCCCCCCACTACCATGATTCCAATTCTACCTTACAAATCTGGCTAGACCAGAGGATGTACACTGGTACAGATAGGTACTGGAAACACTGGAATTCAGGACAGATGATCCCTTCAGGACCAGTGGTGAGAGAGGTGATACCAGGAGGGTGGGGTAGGAAGGGGGAACCGATTACAAGGACCTACATATAACCTCCTCCCTGGGGGATGGAGAACAGAACAGTGGGTAAAGGGAGACATAGGACAATGTAAGACATGACAAACTAATTTATAAATTATTCCCTATCAAGACTTCATTAGGGAGGAGGGACAAGGAGGGAGGGGGGAAAATAGAGGTGATACCAAGGGCTCAAATAGAAAGCAAATGTTTTGAGAATAATGGCAACAAATGTAAAAATGTGGTTGACACAAAATGGATGGATGTTTGGATTTTGATAAGAGGTATATGAGCCCCCAACAAAATTAAGAAAAAAAAACAAGCTATAGGGGCTCAGGTAGAAAGATAATGTTTGAAAATGATGATGGCAACATATGTACAAGTTTGCATATAATTGATTTATGCATTGTTAAAATATCTGTAAGAGCCTCCAATAATTTAAAAGTTTTAAAGTATCACAGTTTTATTTTCTTTTAACATACATTGTCCAAGCCAAGTCCAAGCCAAGTCATCAGGTCAAAGATAGTAGGGGGAACTGATGAAATCCCCTTAAGAGACTAAGATCAGCAAAATGATGTATTTTGACAATAAACATTTTTTTTAGCTTGCAAACAGATTGTTATAATTGCTGTCAATAAGGCTTAAACCTGTAAATACTGAACAGGCAAAAGTTGTGAGATAGATACAAGGGGGCTTCAAAAAGTTTGTGGGAAACTTCCATTATTTTCAGATTTGTGTAGAGTCATCACTGGGGCTTTTTCTTGCTTCTGGTTTCTTTGTTGGTCTGCTGTTGCACCTGCATGACCAGATCCAGGGCCTTCTTGAAAGCTTGCAGGTAATTGGGAAGCATGTCTACAGTGGGTTCTGCTTTGTTCTCAATTTTCTCCAGGTTGCAGTCTGGCTGCTTGGCCTTCTCAGGAGAGCTTAAGTCAGGTTGGCCCTTGCTGTGAGCTGGAGTCTCAGGGAGGAGGCACCGCTGGGCGTGCCCACTACACAGTGCTCAGGCTGCTGGCGCTTCTCTGGCACCATGCCCCATGCACAGCAAGGAGGAACCGCGGTATGACCCTCACTTCCGGCTAGGACACCGCCACGTCCGGCCCATCTCAGCGTGACCCGGAATGGGAGAACAGTTATGGGTGTGATCCGGGAACACATAAGTGAAAAATCAGGCAGGAGTTAAGACTTCATTAAGCTCTGCCCCGCTAGATGGTCCACGTGGAGGGAGAGAGTTAAATTTACTTTCTAGTTAAAAAGAAAACTTAATTTAAGTGGAGAAACTGCAATATGGTTTGATTAATGGAACAGGTCTGGATTGGATGGAAGAGCAAATGAGCAACTCTTGTCAACTGTGTTGGAAGATGACTCAGGATGCTATACTAGGGGGCTCCCAGTTACCCTTAAAGGACTGTGGAGCAGAAAGGTGACTCAAAGATGTGGAAATTATTGCACAGTATCGTTAATATCACATGCAAGTAAGATTTTGCTGGGGATGATTAAAAAGCGATTGCAGCAGTACCTCACCAGGGAAACAGAAATTTAAGCAGGATTCTGAGGATATGGAATGAGGGATAGCATTGATGGCATCAGAAGGATCTTGGCTGAAAGTACAGAGTACTAAAAGGTTTAATTGTGTTGTATTGACTCTGTAAAGTCATTTCACTGTGTGTACCATATCAAACTATGGATGACACTCAGAAGAACAGGAATTGCAGGACACTTAGTTGTGCTCATGTGGAACCTGTATAGACATCAACAGAGTAGGGACATGATGCATGCTGCTTGGTTTATTTTCAGGAAAGGTGTATATCAAGATTGTCTCTTCACCATACTTATTCAGTGTATATGCTGAGCAGATTATCCTAGAACTGAATTCTAAGAATGAGGTGGGACTGAATTATACATGTAGAACTTGTGGAATATTCTAGATTTGCATGTGATGATAATTGTACAACTCTTCTTGATATTACTGAATTGTATAACATTTGAATGGAATGCTAATAAAACTTAAAAAATAAAGAACAGGCATCAGGATTGATGGAAGGGTTATTCACAAACTTTGGTATCTAGATGACACAACTTCACTTGCTAAAAGCTAGGACACTAGGTACTTGCTGAAGACCAAAGACTGCAGCCCTCAGTATGGATCTCACTCAACATAATGAAAACCTAAATGCTTGTAAATGGACCAGTAGGTATGATCATGATAGATAGTGGGAAATAATTCATTTTGCCTGAATCCATCATCAACACTCATGGGAGTAATCGTCAAGAAATAACATGACAAAGCACAGAGTAAAGATGTCACTTTGAAAATGAAAGTGAGCCTGATCTAAACGTTCATATTTTCAATCATCTCGTATGCATTTGAAAGTTTGACAGTGACTAAGGAAGACCAGAAAGCAGTTGATGCATTTGAATTGTTTCGTTGAAGAATATGGAAAATAACTTGCACTGTCAGAAGAAAACATGCTGTCTTGGAGGAAGTACACTCAGGGTGGGTCTTAGAAACAAGGCTGGTGAGACTTTTGTTCGTATACTTCAAATATATTATTAATGCAGACTAGTCCCTGGTAAAGGACTTCATACTTGGTTAGAGAGTCATAGGGAAAAGAGAAGGATCTACTATGTTACGATTACCACAGGGGCTACAACAATGGGGTCAAATGTGACAATTGAAGATGGTTGGGTCAGGATTGGACCATACTTCAGTTTATTATTCATGCAGCCAATATGAGTCAACTTGTTACACCTAACAAAAAAATCAGACATCAGTAAGGAATCCCAGAATAGTACACAGAATATACTAAGGTGTATAAAGTTCAACAGTTTGAACTTACCCAGAAATTCCTTAAGATGATAGGCTTTGTAGTTTCTTTTTAAATAATTTTATTGGGGGTTCATACAACTCATCATAATTCATACATCCTTCTTGTCAAGCCCATTGTACATTTGTTGCCATTATCATTGTCAAAACATTTTTTTCTACTTAAAAGAGCCCTTGGTGTCACCTAATTTTATTCTACTCCCTCCATCATGAAACCTTTGTCGTTTATAAATTAGGTTTTCATGTCTTACACTGACTGATGTCTTCCTTTACCTACTTTTCTGTTGTCCATCCCCCTAGGAGGGTGTTATTGGCAAATCATTGTGATTGCTTTCCCTTTTTTCCCCCTACCCTCCTTGTAATGACTACTCTCAATATTGGCCCAGAGTGTTTAACTGTCTTGGATATCTTGTGTTTCCAACTGTTACCTGGACCTGTGTACATGCTCTGGCCTGGTTGAATTTTTGAGTTACAATTGGGGTCATGATAGGGGGGGCAGGGAATGCATTAAAGAACTAGAGGAAAGTCGTATATTTGAATCATGCTGTACTGCACCCTGATTGGCTCATCTCTTCCTTGCCACCCTTTGGTAAAGGGATGTACAATTATCTACAGATGGGCTTTGGGTCTTCACACTGTACTCCCCCTCATTTACATTGCAGTGATTTTTTGATCTGGGAGCTTATTTTCTTTTTAGGAATGGTTGAATTCACCCATGAAACTGATTGTGAATTTGGAATCCATGAACCTTTTAAAAATGGTAGATGAGTAATAGAGTGATTCATTAAAGAAACATTTTACTACAGTGCAGGACAACCAAGCACTAGAAAGAATTGGTGTTATGAGCATCTAGCTTTCTATTCCATTTGGTTACAGAATGCAAATAGGGAAGCGTTTCGCTAGTTAATACTGACCCCTCACCCACCCTCATTTCAAGTGGAGGCTATCAGACTTCCCGCGAAAGTTTCTCAGTGGTGAGTGGTCTGTGGTGGCAACTTTGTCCTTTTAAGTCAGCTAAGGAGGCACCCGGGCTCTTTTCCCTTAGTGCCCTCTGGTGCAAGAGTTGTAACTGATTGTGGAAGCCTCACACTCTCCCTGCCCAATAATGCTTCCTGGGGGTGGGGTGTGGGGGTGGAGATAAAAATCCTCTTCTGATGTATAGTGAAGGGTACCTTTGTCTCAAATTCGTGCCTAGTCTACCTACACAGTTTTAATTGTTTGATCTGCTGTATGAGGAATGAAACAGTTAAAACCTAAGCCACTCATGGAAAACACAGGATTCCTCTGGAGCGACCCTTCTGATGTTTATTGAGCCTTTACTCATAGCTAGTGCCCTGTCCACATGTGCCTTCTCTTGCGTGTTTATGCTGGTGCTTAAGGAGAATTGATTTGTGGGTAGTCTCATCCACAGTCCTTGCACACATGTAGCTTCTTTCCTGAGTGTATCCTCTGATGTGTGATGAGAATTGACTGCTGGCTGAAGCCTCACCCACACTCCTTACAAACATGTGGCTTCTCCCCAGAGCACTGTAGGGCGCGACCCATTTGGGGGCCAAATGAACTTTTCACAGGGGTCGCCTACGACCATCGGTCTTAGGAACTGATGGTCTTAGGGACCAATACACCGATCCTCTGTCAGTCTCCAAGTGGGTTCAACCATATGCAAATATGCCCACATGTGAGTACCCTGCGTGAAGACTGTTTCCCATGCTACACCATAAAATTTCATTTATTTGTAATTAGAAATATGTCACAATATGTAATTACATATTGTTTTGTGATTAATCACTATGCTTTAATTATGTTGAATTAACAAGGAAAATACATCCTGAATATCAGATATTTACATTACGATTCATAACAATAGCAAAATGACAGTTATGAAGTAGCGATGAAAAAATCCTTACGGAAAAGCAGATGTTTTGAGAATGGTGATGGCAATACATGTGCTTGACACAATGGATGCATGTATGGATTGTGGTAAGCATTGTATGAGCCCCCAATAAAATGATTTTAAAAATAATTTTATGGTTGGGGGTCACCACAACATGAGGAACTTTATTAAAGGGTCACGGCATCACAAAGGTTGAGAACCACTGCCCGAGAGTGTGTCCTTTGGTGTCTGATGAGATTTGACCTGCAGCTAAAGCCTCGCCCACACTCCTCACAAACATGTGGCTTCTCCCCTGAGTGGGTCCTCTGATGTTTGATGAGAATTGATTTGTGGCTAAAGGCTCGCTCACACTCCTCGCACACGTAAGGTTTCTCCCCTGAGTGTGTTCTCTGATGTTTGATTAGAGTTGACTTGCAGCCAAAGCCTCGCCCACACTCCTTGCACAGGTAAGGTTTCTCACCCGAGTGTGTCCTTTGGTGCCTGATGAGAGTTGACTTGCAACTAAAGCCTCGGCCACACTCCTGACATACATGTGGCTTCTCCCCAGTGTGTGTCCTCTGGTGTCCGATTAAAATCGACTTGCAGCGAAAGCCTCGTCCACACTCCTCACAAACATGTGGCTTCTCTCCTGAGTGTGTCCTCTGGTGTCCGATGAGATTTGACTTGCAGCTAAAGCCTCGCCCACACTCCTTGCACACATACGGCTTCTCCCCTGAGTGCATCCTCTGGTGTGTGATGAGATTTGACTTGTAGCTAAAGGCTCGCCCACATTCCTTGCACAGGTAAGGTTTCTCACCCGAGTGTGTCCTTTGGTGTCTGACAAGAGTTGACTTGCAGGTGAAGCCTCGTCCACATTCCTTGCACACATACGGCTTCTCCCCTGAGTGCATTCTCTGGTGTGTGATGAGACCTGAGGTTCGGGTAAAGCCTTGTCCACACTCTTGACATACATGTGGCTTCTCTGCTGAGTGTGTCCTCTGATGAGTTTTGAGGATTGACTTGTAACTAAACCCTCGCCCACACTCATGCACATAAGGCTTCTGACCTGAGTGTGAATTTTGGTGTTTGGTGAGCAATGACCTGTGGCTAAAGTCTTGCCCAGATTTGTCACACCCATAAGGTTTCTCCTCGGCACGTGTCATCTGCTCCCTAAAGAGAAGTGATTTCTGGTTAAAGCCTTGGCAGCACTCACTGTATAAATGTGACTTCTCCGCTGCATGTGTCCTTTGCTTTGCGGTAAAATTTGAATGCAGGCCAATCTCTGCCTCATCGTCTCTACAAGTGATTGCTCCAAATCTTGAGGTTTCAACTTCCTTTAACCCTTTGTCTGTTTCCTTAAACTTGTTGACCCTTTGGAATGAGTTGGGCTCCATTCCTACCACTGTGTTGTTGCCTTCTCCAGAGCTTGCTGACTGTCTTCGGGCTGGACTAGAGAATGCCCTTAAGGTCTCTCTCTCCAACAAGGGGTTGGAGCTATCTTTTATGTCCCAACCTCCTTGTGTGTTTCCACTCTTGCAACTCTCATCAGAATGGTGCTGCTCTGGCTGCCTCTGGGGCCGTGGGCTGGCATCCCCTGGATGGAAGTGATCGTCTGCACACAAGGCTGGGAAGATCTGCAGCACATGCTGTCCGAGGAACTGCTGACAGGAGAAAGCCAGGAGGCAGGAGGAACAGGGGCAGAGTTCTGATTTGGGTTCTGCAGGAGAGAGAAAGAGAGAGAGAGTTTTGTGTTAGAACAGCTATGAATGTGGCTTCCCGGACAGTGCTGCCTACTCAGATGACAGACAGTATCTCACTGCTGGAGTCCTGTGGGGCACACAGTTATGCACCCGACTGGGACCTGAAAGGGTGCTGACTCACAAGACATCCTGGTGATATGCTGGCAATCTGATATAAGAACACAGGTCAGAAAACCTGATGGAACGGCTCTAAGCTACTCTTCACTCATGTGTTCACCATGAATCACAGCCCACTTCACCAACAACAGTCTTATTAGCATGTATAATGGAAAACGTAGACAACACAGTCTTTTCCTCACCAAGCATTCATTTTCGTTCCATTTGTGCAAATTACACTTTCTAATGCAATCTAGAAGGACTCCAGGTGAGGCAGTTAAAGACTTTGTATTCATTCCAAAAAGTTGATGGTACAAACCTGCCAAGAGCTGAATAGGGCAGCAGTCAATTCTAGAAGGGCACAGATTGAAAAAAAACAATATGGAGCCCTGTAATCTACTCTACGCCTGGGGTGACCACGAGTCTGAATTGGCTTGAGCAACTAATTATGACTTGACTGCCGCATTTATAATATATACCACATGATGGGTTTTCCACCAAAAGTTCATTTATGGCCCAATTTTATCAATCACAAGATCTATTGAAATCCAATAGGGAGGAGGGTACAGGACCAGCAGTGTTTCGTTCTGTTGTGTCTCCGTTTACTGTGGGTCAGAACTGACTACGTGCCTAACCCCCCCCAACTACACTCCAGAAGGACTCCTAGCAGTTCACTGAGGAAAGCACTCTGATGTACTCCCAAAATGGGCGGTTTGCTCCTATCCAATCAACAACTTAATGTTAGAAGTTTGCTTCTATAAAGATTTAAAACATTAGAAACTCCATGTGACAGTTTGAGTGTATTTTATAGGACAAGAGAACCCATGCCCAAACCTTCAAGAGTCAAACTAAAATTTCCCAAGCAAGCATCGACGATAACGTGTTTCTGCCTGCTGACCAGCTTCTATTACAACCAGCCTTTCCCTGCTACTCACACCTCTAATCCATAGACACTGACACAGTCTTCCCTTAACATTTTGCTACCACTTGGAATAACAGATTCTATGACTAATATAGCAAAGAGCCCAGGTGGCACAGTGGAAACAACAGATGAGGGGAAAAAAACCAAACCAGGGTTGACACACTGTGAAAACTGTAACCCATGTCACTGAGCAGGCTGTATACAAACTACTAAGTGAGAACTTACTCGGCTGTGGACATTTTCACTTAACAGACCCACATTTTTCAAACACCCCCAAATTCGTTGAGACTTTGTCATATTGTTTGATCCAAATTACTCCACTGTACTATGCTGTCCGTATTGTAGTGAGGACTATGATCTTTTTTCCTTTCAGCCAGGCATCATACAGCTATAATTGTCATCTTAAAGGATGAAGTGAGTTGGCTCCTGGAGACAGGAGACTACACTTATCCTCATCTCCACTCTCCTCCTCGATCCAGGAACTGAGACCAACTGTCTCAATTTAATGGCCAACTAAAAGATCTGAAGTCCCTAGGCACTCCTCAGTGAACTTGGAAGTAGAAGAGAAGCACCAGACTCGTTCCTTTGAACCAACTAAATGAGTTGACAAAGAGAAAGTTCTAATTAGACATGGGAATGTTTATTTCTGTGGATTCCGTTCTCACACTGACCCCGTGTACAACGGAACTAGGCAGTGCCGCTCCTAGTGTTATCTTGACACTCGTTGCTCTGCTTAAGGCCACTGTTACACGTAATACATCTCTTTGCTGCTCTGTTACTCGCTTTTGACTATATAGCACTTGTCACCACTGAGCATGCCATATTTTTAAGGCTGTATATAAAAGCTTCCTGATGGCTGTCCTTCTCTTTATAGTCAAGGTTCAACCCAGTTGACTCGGGGGGGTTTTAAGGATGACATGGGCTAATTAGCATCAGTATCTAGGATATCTGTCACATATCTACTGCCATTGAGCTGATTCTGATTCCTAGCAACTCCATATAGGGAGTCTTCAAGGCTAGGGATCTTTATGGGAGTGGATAGGCTGATTTTTCTCCTGAGGAGTGCCTGGTGGGTCTGAAACACCCACTTGGTGGTTTTCAGTCTAACGCTTACCTGACAGCAATGCTGTTACTACCAAGTCCATTCCAACTCATGGCCCCACACCATGTGCTCAGAGTTAGAAATGCCCCTAGAGTACACTTTATTTGGTGTACTTTCGTTGAAGCAGATACCAGGCCTTTCTTCCTTAGTGACCCTGAACAGGTTAGAACCACCAATCTGAAACACAATACTTGAGCATACACTATGGTACATAGAAAATCTTTTGATACCTAAAACAACACAAGTATGTGTTACTGTCATGCTGAATCCAGTTCATACTGACCCTATCAGACAGCCATTTCCCCACAGGATTTCCAACCATGTAAATCTTTCTGGAAGAAGACTGACCGATGTGTCTCTCCAGGAGCACTTGGTGGGTTCAAACCACTACCTGTCTTATTAGCATCCCAGTGTGTCTTATCACTCCACTACTAGGATTCCGTTGGCTCATAGCAGGTAGGTAAGTGCTTCATCTACTGACACAATGAAGGGAAGAGAGGACTTCCTCACCCAAGGAGAGCAGATTCTTGTACGTCTCCAGCATCACGTCTCTGTACAGGTTCTTCTGCTCAGAGCTCAGCATCATCCATTCTGCCTCTGTGAGGACCACAGTGACATCCTCTAGTGTCACTGGTTCCTACAATAAGCAGAAACCAAAACATAGCACATCACCATCCATTTTCACAAGGAGACTTTAACAAAATGAGCCCAAAGAATCTGCATCTGAAGAAGTTCACTGAATTCTTTCCAGAGAACACAGTTCTCCAAAAAAGTTCTTCAAACATGACTGCATACCTGGTTTGGGGTAAAATTTGTGAGGAGTACAAGGTATGTACAAAATAGGTCTCAGAGATGTATCACTTTATTGGAGAAATTGGGAAGCAATTTGGATAAATTTATTTAAGCAGTATTTAAGAACACTTGCCTGTAAGAATTCAAAATGTAAAAAAAAAAAAGGCTAAATCACTTATCTTAGGGAGCATGGAAGCTCTGCAATGGCACCTCTCTCACACCTTACCTCAGGCATCCATTTCTGTCCTATTTTGCTACAAAAATATTAGGGTCATGAACACAGCCCAATGTGTGAGTTATGTGGATTGTTCCAGCAAATTATCAAAGCCACAGGAGTACTGGGATCTAACAGGTCACAAGTCAGGGATCCAGGATGGCACTCTAAAGCACATGGCTAGCTTCCTGCAGCCGTAAAGAAAGACTGAAATCATGACAGAATTGTGTCAGAAGCAAGGGAAAGCTACCATGTGTGAGGCCGACATGAATGAGTAAATTGTTTTAGCTTCTGTTAAGTCGGTTCTAACACCTTTGTCCTACAGAACAAAACACTGACCAGTCCTGCAGTACTCTCAGCTGTAATGTTTGAGCACAATGCTGAGGTCACTGTGTCAATCCATCACACTGAAGGTCTTCCTTTGCCCCTGACTATTTTACCAAGCATGTCTGTGGTTAGTCACCAAATCTGGTGTCAGTTTAAGGATTAAGAGTGTAGGGGTGGAATCTAGGCTATCAATCTGGATAGCCAATGAGACTTCTGTGTGGGCATGGTCTTCTCCTGAGAATTCTGCGGAATCTGATACCTCCTTCATGGAGACAGGAGACACTTCTGTCTCACTGCTCACTCTCTTGGAGACTGACAAGGCTGACTTCCTGGGAGACATCCCTGTGGAGAAACCACATGGACCTACCCTGATGCAGCCTTGGAAACTGGAGGCGCCACATAGAGACCACTGCCAGCCCTGAAATGCATCTACCGCCAATGACTTTGCACCCACTGGCCTGTAATCATCCTGCATTCGGTGTTATTTGTGTTTCCTGAGTCTGAAGAGGGCTTTATATAGATTGGGATCGGACATATGGGCTAAAGTTGGACTTAATCTGGGCTGGGATGTTCTCTTAATGTACAATTACCCTTTGTATAAAACTTTCTCTTATATACATATACGTTTTTATGAATTTGTTTCTCTAAACTGCCTGGACTAACACAATGTCCTTGACCGGGGACTGGTCTCTGTTAACACATCCAAAGAACATGAGACAAAGTGTCAGCATCCTCGCTTCTTGAGAGCATTCTGGCTGTACTTCTTCCAAGCCAGATTTGTTTGTTCTTCTGGCAGTCTATGGTATTTTCTCTCTTCCATTTTTATGTTTGCAAATACCTTTATATTTCTAGCTGTAAAACCAGAGCCAGCTGTGGAGGAGCCAGAATGTTACCATAATTGAATGTGGGGAAAGGCCAGCCCCCTACAACTTATTTTGAGTTCGATAGGAAAAATTATATGGTTGAAATATATATATTATAATAAAGTAATAGAGAGCATGAGAGAGAAAAGAGATTGAAATGAGTCAGATACATTTTATAGTAGCATGCTTACCTCAGACCCACTTGGTGGTTCACCTGGAGAGAGGGGCAGGGCAAGGGGGACAAGGGGAAAGGGAACAGGGGAGCAAGGACGGGAGAGGAAAGGGAAGCCGACCACAGGCCAAAGTGAATCTCTATTGCTAACCAAGGATTATATATCTTTGGGGGGAAGTGCAAGTTCACTAATTACAGGTAAAGACATACGTCACAGGAAGGGGTAGTACTATAGGTAATACAGCAATGAGAGGGGGACATCTAGGGATATACACACAATAGCAAGAGGAGGGATTGGGGTATGCATGTGACAAGATGGGCAGGTCCTAGATTCAGGATGGCAGTTAACTTTGGATGTCACTGAGCAGGTCTGACCTGTTATCTGAATCTCCATAGAAACCATTATCAATAGGGTGTAAACCCCACCTACAGGGACCAGACTAATGGTCACAAGCTTTTAGGGAGAAGTAGCCCATTGACAAGATAGTAGTCTGGCAACTGACTGCCTTCAGGGAGGTGAATTGACAATCATTTACCCTTAGCTGCAAGCAGTGTCTAAGTCTAACGTATATTGGGGGAGCCGAGTTGGGAGAAATCTTTGTTTCCCACAATTTAATAATACCGTTTTTCTTGTAGTATACTTTGTACTCTTGTTTGAGAAGCTGCAGGCATTTATTTGGTTTGATCACCTGTCACCTTAATGAGCTGCTTTTACATCAGCCACATCATCTAAAGTTCCTTCAAGTGGTGTAACTATATTTGAAAATGCCACACCTGGTGTGATGGCAATCAATGCCAACAGCAGGCTCAGCATGTAACAATATAGGTAGGGCCCACTACCAGCTGATAAGGCAGTGGATTGTTTCCCGGGAGGAAGAACCTACACACACAATCAGGTCAACTCAAGGAAGACGGAGGTTAGGCTGCCATCTTGAATCTAGGATCTGCCCATGTTATCACATGTGTACCTAGTCCCTCCCCTTCCTATTATGTGTACATCCCTACATCATCCCCCTCCCATTGCTTGTATTGCCTATATTATACCCCCTTCCTCTTACCCATGTGGTTACCTGAAATTGGGGGAGGCCTTGCATGCCCTCCAAATGTATATAAGCATTGGTTAGAAATATATTCTCTCCCCTCTTCTCCCACAGCCACATGCACCACCCAGAGGGGCTCAGGTGAGCATGTTACCATAAAACATGTCTGACCCCTTCATTTTACTTTCATTCCTTTCCTGTGTTCAACTTTACTATAATGTTTATATATTATTGCCGTATAATTGCACCTGCAGACCCCTGGGTTGTTAGAAGCTAGCTTACCAGTTCTATCAGTTCTTAATCATGATGCCACTTAAAATGGTTAAATGGCGATAGATAATAGTGATTCTGTATTCCTTCCCTTTTCTTTCGATTCTTTGTGCATCACTCAATATTTTGCCCACAAAATCCCTCCATATTTCAAATCTAGGCTTGAATTTTTCCTTCATTTTGTTTGGCTTCCTTCAGAGAAATTTTGAGCATGTTTGTGTTAGGTTGGATTCTCTTGAGAAGCACATCAGTGATGCTTGGATGTAGAAAGAGATTTCTCTCAAGAAATGGCTACACAGTTGTAGAAACTGTTAAGTTCATTCCAGTTTAAGTCAAACTTCTGACGCATGGAAGCTGAAAACTGGGAAGCAGGATGACAAAGCAGAGATAGCCAGGGTACACAATGGTGCATACAGAAGTGATACTGGCCAAATGAATTCCCTGTTGGTAGTCTGCTGCAGGCAGGTGACACAAGAGATTAAGGAACCAGACATAAGGTTACTTCAGCAGAAGGTGAAGGGCCAAAGAGCATTAGACTGTGCTCCATCTCTGTCTTATACAAAAAGACACTTCAAAGGAGGTATCATCAGGCTGTGACCCAGTTGATGGGTTACCACTCTGCTTCTACTCTTACCTGGAAGTGTCTAGTTGACATAATCTCTGGCCATCACAATGTCCTTCCTTTTTGTTTTTTTCCCCCACATATCCCTTTAATACTTTATTTTCTCGTTCTTGATGTATCCTTGAAAATTTCTGTTCAGCTATTTACTTTGTCATGATGAAAGGTTAAGGAAAACTTCCAACTTGTAGATAGCAGGTCAATGAGGGTATCACGTGAGTCTCAAACTAGTAGCTAGAACCTCTTATTTTCCCAGTCTAAAATTCAGCAATTTAAAAATTCGTTAGATCTGACCTAGTTCCTGGTGGTTAGGATCAAAGAAAGAAGTCTAGTGTGGGCAGCTGTTGTTGGCAATTAATAAGGAAGTAGAAAGGACTATTTCTATATTTTATATTTGTTGATCATATTCCTAGATGAAGGTTAATGTCTAAGCAGAGGTGCGTGCGTGCGCACGCACGCACGCACACGCACACACACACACACACACACACACTCTTGCACAAACATCCATCCACAGAAACATCCTATTCAGTAATTTCTCAACTGCCCACAAATGGCCCTGGTTCCTGGAACGAGCAAAACCACGTATCCTACCCACAAATGTACTAAAAAATTTCCCCTTAACTGGTACTATAAAACTCTGCTACTCTGTACAGAGAGGGCTTTTGACTCAGGTCAGAAGCTCCTCTCAGGCTTCTCCAATCAACTGTTTCCCGCTGTTCAGTCTCTCTTACATATCCTCTTCTAACATTTAGTATTCAAACACTGAAAATTAGATTGTCTCTTATATGAAGGGGTATTCTCCCCCCAAAATGGAAATTTCTTTTGAGGTATGTATTTAATTTTTTGCAAAACACTCTCAAAACCTTCAAAGTATTCTCCATTATGCTCAAGACTTTGTCAAATCTTCTATTTCATATTGGGAAAATTTTTCAAATTCATTTGTTTGAATGGCTAACAGCACCTCCCTATTTTCTTTTTTTTTAAATTTAATCATTTCATTGGGGGCTCATACAACTCATCACAATCCATACATACATCTATTGTATAAAGCATATTTGTTGCCCTCATCTAAAAACATTTGTTCTCCACTTCAGCGCTTGTCATCAGTTCTTTTCTTCCCCCTCCCTGCCAAATACCCCCTCATGAACCCTTGATCATGGATAAATTATTTGTCAAATCTTGCACAGTCCGATTTCTACCCTTCACCCACTTTTCTATTGTCCATCCCCTAGGGAGGAGGTTATATGTAGATCCTTGTAATTAGTTGCCCTTTTCCATTCCCACCCTCCTGGTATCGCCACTCTCAGCACTGGTCCTGAAGGGCTCAACTGTCCTAATTCCCTGTTTCCAGTTCCTGTCTGTACCATTGTACATCCGCTGGTCTAGCCAGATTTGTAAGGTAGAATTGGGATCATGATGGGAGTGGGGGAGAAAGCATTTAAGAACTAAGATTAAGTTGTACCTTTCATCGTTGCTACACTGCCTCTTAAATGGCCCATCTCCTCCCCGTAACCCTTGAATAAAGAGATGTCCAGTGGCCTGCAGATGGGCTTTGGGCCCCTATCTACACTCCCCTTTATTCACAATAAGATTTTTTTTTTGTTCTTTGATGGCTGATACCTGATCCTTTCGACACCTCGTGATCACACAGGCTGGTGTGCTCATACAGTGTGGGCTTTTTTGCTTCTGAGCTAGATGGCCGCTTGTTTACCTTCAAGCCTTTAAGACCCCAGACCCTATAACTTTTGATAGCTGGGCACCATCAGCTTTCTTCACCGCATTTGCTTATGCACCCGCTTTGTCTTCAGCGATTGTGTCGAGAAGGTGAGCATCATGGAATGCCAATTTAATAGAACAAAATATTCTTGCATTGAGGGAGTACTTGAGTAGAGTCCCAATGTCCAGCTGCTACCTTAATAGTAAACCTATAGTTATATGCACATAGATCTATTTCCCCATACTCATATATAAATATATTTACCTATGGACATGCCTTTATTTAGATCTCTATAAATGCCCATTGCCTCCTAGCTCTTTTCTCTAGTTCCTTTGACTTTCCTTTTGTCCTACTATCATGCTCAGCCTTCATTTGGGTTTCAGTAATTCCTCTCAGTTACATTATCCTTGATCAGACCCTACCAGAACTCCTACACACTCACCACCGATTTGGATCACTTGTTGTTCCCTTGTCCCTGGTTTGTTAACACCACTTTCGGCCCACCTCCCTCTCTCCCATGTTCCCCTGGAACCATCAATCCCATTGTTTTCTCTTCCAGCCTATCTTTAGACAGACCTGCAGAGATAATAACAGCCCAAAAACAAGACAGAGGAAAACAAAGGAACAAAAGAAAATAAAACAACATCAACAAAAAGCCAATGAAAAAAAAAACAACAAAAAAGAAAAGCCTGTAGCTAGTTCAAGGACCGTTTGTTGGCCTTTAGGAGTGTTTTCCAGTCAAGTCTGATGGGTGGGAGGCTATGGCTGGCCCCAAAGTGATTTTGGTACTCCCTGGCACCTTTGTTGCTCCCTAATTTTCTTTTTATAAATCATTTTCTTGGGGGTTCTTACAGCTATTATAACAATCCATATATCAATTGTACCAAGCACATCTGTACATATGATGCCATCATCATGTTGAAAACATTTTCTTAATCCTTGAGCCCTTGGTATCAGTTCATCTTTGTTCCCTCCTTCCCCCAACCTCCCACCCTCACGAACCCTTGATAAATTAGAAATTATTATTTTCAGATCTAACACTGTGTGGGGAGAGGTCAGACGCTTACAGACATCCTCCCAGAGGGCAGTTAGTCACCAGACGATAGGGTAGGCCTCTAGGGCATTTAGTCACCAGACTACAGAGTAGGCCTCTCTCCCTGCTATTGGGGACAATAAACTATCTCTCCCTGAGGCCTGTGACCAAGCATTCATACCCTACCAATAATGGTCTCTATCAGTTGAGCCAGGTAACAGGCAAAACTGGCTCTGTGACATCCAAAGTTAAGTTGCCATCCTAAATCTAGGATCCGCCCTCTTGCCAATTGTATACCCCAATCCCTCCTCTTCCTATTACGTGGATGCCCCTAGATCACCCTCTCCCATTACTGTATTACCTATAGCACCATCCCTTCCTGTAACATATGTCTTCACCTGTAATTAGGGGGCTTGCAAGTCCCCAGAGAATATAAAAAGCCTGGGCTAGCATTAGAGGGCTCACTCTCTCCCTCCACGTGGACCACCAAGCAGGGCTGAAGTGAGCATGCTACCATGAATCATGTCTGACTCTGTTTATTTCAATACTTCTATCTCTCATGCTCTCTAAAACTTTACTATGATCTTTACTTATTATTGCTGTACAATTGCACCTACCGGACCCATACGGATGTGTTAGGGGTTGGCTTCCCGACATGTCTGCTGTCTCCCTTTACCGATGTTGCTGTTGTTTGTCCCCCTCCCTCATTTTTTGTTCACCTTCTATGCTGTCATACTGCTATGCTTTCATGTCCCTCTGCATTTGTGCAAAGAAAAAGAAGTCACAGTAGTGAGGTCAAGTGAGCAAGGTGCATGGGGCAAGAAAGGCATGCTGTCTTTTGGCTAAAAACTGGCACACTGAGATGGTTGTGTGAACAGGTATAGTGTCATGGTGGCAACAGAAGTCCCTCTGACTGCCACAAATCAGGCTTTTGCTACTGCACACTGTTATGCAATCTTTTCTCTATATAGGAAGTTTGATTAATCGTCTGACCTGGTGGAACAAACTCCACTATCCCCCTCACATCTAGTGTTTTGGAGAGCTCCCTCGTAGATGGCTATTGAAGGTATACAATGGTACGTGACAAGTTTTGTTATAATGTTCTCAATTTAATATGTTTGAAAAGATAAAAGTCAAATGCAAAAAGATGCCCCAACGGAAGGACCTTGGGCCTCTACTCAAACACTCCCTCAATGCATGAATACCTTCTTTTATTAAATTGGAACTCTATGATGCTCACTCTCCCGACACAACGGCTGGAGCCAAAGTGGGTGAACAAGTAAATGTGGTGAAGAAAGCTGATGGTGCCCGGCTATCAAAAGAGATAGTGACTGGGGTCTTAAAGGCTTGAAGATAAACAAGCGGCCATCTAGCTCAGAAGCAACAAAGTCCACATGGAAGAACACACCAGCCTGTGTGATCGAGTGGTCCCGAAGGGATCAGTTACCAGGCATCAAAGAACAAAAAATCATATCATTGACTGCACACCTCCATGATAGGATCGCTGAAGACAAATGGGTGCATAAGCAAATGTGGTGAAGAAAGCTGATGGTGCCCGGCTATCAAAAGAGATAGTGTCTGGGGTCTTAAAGGCTTGAAGGTGAACAAGCGGCCATCTAGCTCAGAAGCAAAAAAGCCCACATGGAAGAAGCACACCGGCCAGTGCGATCACGAGGTGCCAAGGGACCAGGTATAAGGCATCATGCAAAAAAAAAAAAACGATATAAGTGTGTGTATATATGTGTACATGTATATGTATATATATACCATATTAAATGAAGGGGGAAGTGCAGAGTGGAGACCCAAGGCCCAAGTGTCGGCCAATGGAGTTCCCCTCATAGAGGGGTTTAGGAGAGGAGATGGGTTAATTAGGGTGCGAGGTAGTACCGATGAAGAACACAGCTTTCCCCCAGATCCTGGATGCTTCCTCCCAACTACCATGATCCGAATTCTACCTTGCAGGGCTGGATAGGGCAGAGGCTGTACACTGGTACATGAGGGCTGGAGGTACAGGGAATCCAGGGTGGATGATACCTTCAGGACCAAGGGTGTGAGGGGCGATGCTGGGAGAGTGGAGGGTGAGTGGGTTGGAAAGGGGGAACTGATTACAAGGATCCACATGTGACCTCTTCCCTGGGAGAGGGACAGCAGAGAAGGGGGGGAAGGGAGACTCCGGATAGGGCAAGATATGACAAAATAACGAGGTATAAATTACCAAAGGCACATGAGGGTGGGGGGAAAGGGGAGGGAGGGAAAAAAAAAAAGAGAGGATCTGATGCCAGGGGCGTAAGTGGAGAGCAAATGCTTTGAGAATGATTGGGGCAGGGAATGTATGGATGTGCTTTATACAATGGATGTATGTATATGTATGGATTGTGATAAGAGTTGTATGAGTCCCTAGTAAAATGTAAAAAAAGAAAAGAGGAGAAAAAAATGATTAGGGCAAAGACTGTACAGATGTGCTTTATACAATTGATGTATGTATATGTATAAACTGTGATAAGAATTGTATGAGCCCCAATAAATTGTTAAAAAAAAAAGAGTTGTATGAGCCCAATAAAATGGTTTAAAAAAAGAAAGTTGGACATTGAATAAAGAATTTTTATGTTAAGCACATAAAAAAAAGATGCCCTAAATATAAGATGGCATTCTTAGATACTACATACATAAGTGTGTAGTGCAAATAGTATATTTAAAAATGTTTATAATCTCAATGAAGCATAATGTCTAATCAGAAAACCCTGACTGGTAGAAATAACCTGTTCTGTTATATCGTGTGGGAAGGACGGACATCCTCCTGCAGAAACATCTTGATCACTAATTGCCCACCTGCCCACAAGATCATCCTGGTTCCTGGAATTAACTAAATCACGTATCCCTGTCCACAAATGTACGACCCTTGACGTAGCCTTTAAACCCTGGTGTTCTGGACAGAACCTTTTGACTATAGAGGCCCTTCTCGGGTGTCCTATAAACCTGTCTCTTACCACCTACGCTCTCATCTTGTCTCTCCTGAATCTCTGATTCTAACATTTGGTATTCTAATACTCAGTTTTACCAAAAATATTCCTTGTCTTAGATTATCCTGAATTCTTAATATTAACCTTTCAGGGATATCTCCCAGCCAGAAAAATACACGTTAAAATGCCTAAGATAACAAATACTAAGCCATGAATGCCTACATGTTGGTGGTCTTTTTCTGTCCCAAGACAGAGACTCAAAGTCTTAGTGTTGAGGACAATGAGGTCATTCCCACTCACCGATAGTTGAGATTTCATCTCTCGGTGCCCGTCAGTATCCTTCCAACGTAAACCTAAGGGGAAAAAGTGAAGCTGTGAGACGGCAGATCACCCATAATGCTCCTAGAAGAGTTCTTCTGGTCATGACACGGGGAGACGCAGTCAGTCACTTTACTCACTCAGCTGTGGACACGAAAGACTAGTATTACCTGACCCTGGAGCCTTGGTCCCCTTTCCCCTTCAACAACTCTCTTTCCACACCTCAACACCTCTCGTCTTTTGTCAGTTTCTTCCTGATATCCTTATCTTCTCTGTCAGTACAACCAAAAACTGCTCTCCCTGGGCAGAAGGACCAGGAAACAATGACACAGAGCAATTGCAGGTGATTTCATCTGGGAAGGTAGCTCTGCTGCCTGGGGTTTGCAGTGGCTGAGGGCTGGGGTGGAGGTAGGGTGAAGTTTGACTTCTTCCTCAACAATGAAAGCCCCTCTTGATGCCCAGCAGCCAGGCCTGTGGGACGGCACAACAACATGATTCCACTGGATCCTTCACGGTGTGCTCTAAGCAGGGCTCCTGTCCTTTCACAACGTCCTCAGTCAGGCTACTTGGGTTTTCTGGATTTTCAACCTTGCTTCATTTCAGGTTTATAAACCCTCCAATCTGGTCCCTGACACTGCATTTCCTGTCAAAATTTACTGTGTCCTCCTTGCCCCAACAATTCAGATTTCAGCTCCAGGTCCCAGATCCAGTTCTATTATGTGAGTCAGAAGACAGAACACAGATAAATGGCTATGAGGAAAGAGCCTCCCAATCTCCCAGCAGACTAAGCAATCTGCTTCTGACTCTGTGGTGCAGACGCATTACTTAATGCAGTGTGAGTTAGAATGGTGCTGATATAAACAGCACGATCTGTATTTTAAAACTGTATAAATGATCCCAAACTCCTGAATAGACCCAGCCATTTCTTTACTGCTACAATGACATATAATTGTTTTGTATTCTCCCATCATGGTTTTTTGTTTATATTCTGTGACCAGCTGCTCAGGACCTGGAATTTCTAGTGACAAATTATGGCCTGCCAGCCAGCCAGGAGTCACACAGTTTCAGAAGCAGATTATACAGTGGAATGTCCCTGATGTCTACAGCCACTAGGAAATTACTCCTGAAGACCCCAAAGTTGTTTAGGAGGATGGCTCACCCTAGAACCAAAGGTTACTAGGGGAGAGACAGACATCTGCCTGAGATGTTTCCCAAGAAGGATGAAGTATCCTTGATGATGTAAATTTAAATCTTCTGTAAAGCTTTAAAGAGAAGCTCCCAGGGGACTTGATCAGTCACGGAGGGCACTGAAAGTTGTAGGCTGTAGGTGTTTCATTGTTCATTGGGTGCCCCTTTGGAAACTGGGTCAATTACTTGGTATGGGCAGATAGTGGGGTAGTGGGTTATACATTGAGCTGGTAACCTGAAGGTCAATCCTTCAAAACCACCACTAGTCACTCTGTGGCAGAAAGGTGAGGATTTCTACTCCCATAAAGTTACAGTCTGGCGAACCGATAGGAGCAATTCTACCCTGTCCTATAAGTCACTATAATTTGTAATCAACCTGATGGCAGTGAGTTTGTGAAATTCCATGCAATCACTTCAGCCAACACCATCACATCTCCCATCTGAAGAGATTACTCCGCCTTTGCCTGCTTGCCATTAATCAAAGTCTTTACCCCTACCCTCACCCCTATATTTGAGCAGATTAGCCCAAGTGGCCCTTGGAGTGCTTACTGGAGCATCCTCTAAGAATAAGACATGATAGAGTGTTCCAAAGGAACACCCTCACCTTCCACGATTGCTTCCAGACCTACAATTAGAATTTAGTCCCTGGTTTCCCGGTATGTAAAGTACAGAGGGTGACCAAGAAAGATTGCACAGTGGCCTACATGTTAAAATACTAAACCTACCTTGGTAACTTGTAGAAGAAGGTACCAAAGGCTTAGGCTTAGTACATTAGAGTGGGTTTACCAGGGGAGACCCATAAACCCTCGCATTGAGATCTATGGAAACACCTTTTTCTTTTCAGCCCTGGTTGCAGAACTACTGATACAAGCAGCAGTGCAGCAGTGTCAGGACAAGTCCCTGGTACTGGCAACACACCTTCTCAAGAGACGTATTAAATTCAGTAGGCACAAGTGTTCATCTTGCTATTTCACTTGGACCCAACATCAAAACACACTCGGATAAAGAGGTATACTGATTAAATGCATGAAATGTTTCCAAGTGTTTAGTCATTTTAAGAATGCACTAAGACATTTCCCTACAGAACTGAGAGAGTTCAAGAAGTTGCCCCATGACCTCTTGAAAGAAATCATTCCCAGGTTTGGCCTCCCTCATACTCTGAATAACAATAAGGAGGCTCCTTCTTTCTCAACAGTAGTTTAAGTTGTATCCTAAGAGTAAAGTAGCAACTCCATTTGCTTGGAGAACAAATCAAAAGGAGAGACGGAACCAAACGCAGAAGAGGGAGCTCAGCAAACCATGTCAAAGAATGTAGTTACAATGGACTGATATTTTGCCTTTAGTTTTATTGAGTCGGGCAGCTCCCAAGGCATAATTGAAATGAAGCCACTTTAGAGCTAAAAACCTTAGTTGCTCACTGTTCAGCCTCATGTGCCTTCACCCCAGTTAGAAATGCGTTTGTTTTCTTTAACCTCAGTTCTATCCCAAACTCATCAGGCAGTGAGAGTAAGACAGCGGCTCCCTTTACAAGTCATTATACACTGTTTCCAACTAGGATAGAAGGGGCTCCTGCAATCCTGGAAAAATGTTCTGCTTCAGTCAACCCAGCTTGGAAGCTTAGGGAATGAAACCTTGGATTTGCTGAGACCCACAAGACTAAAAGAGAACGCAGAAGCAGGCTCTTATCAAAATCCATCCATTGTGTCAAGCACATTTGTACATATCATTTTCTTTTTGACTATATGTTTAAGCGAATATCATTTCACTCTTTTTTCCTTCCATCAAAGACTAATAAAGGGAATGTTTTTCTTTTCTCAATTTCTTTTCTCCAGTGTTTAAATCTGAGTGCGAACAATCAAATTCAGAAAAAAAAAACAACAAGCTAACAATCAGATGCAGGGTAGTTTTAGGGAGTTCCTAACATTAGTACTCATATCAAGTTTCCCTCTCACTGCCATTGACTTGATTCTGACCCAAAGCAACCCTTTAGGACGGATTAGCACTGTCCCTGTGGATTTCTGAGATGTTAGCCCTTTACACAGTAGAGTGCTGCCTCATCTCCCTCTGACAAAGCACAAGGTGGTTTCAAACCTCAGAGCTTGTGTTTAGCAGCCCAACTCAAAACCCATCAGGACTCCCAAGCTTTCCTAGGTTATTTTTTATCTTGCGGCACCATGACACGCCTAGATCCCTACCAACATGGGTGGGAGGTGGGGGTCGGGGCGAGTAGTCTAGATCTACAAGGCAGCTAGCTATACACCTTCGTGGGAAGCCCTTACTGTTTTGGCTAGACCTGCCAGAGAACCAGGGTTTCTTTAGGTGCAGGCTGGTGACAACCTGCCCTTGCTGTCTTTGTGTCCAAGGAGGGGCTGCAAAGAAGTCAGTACTCCACCTTGCCTTACAGCAAGACCATGAACACCACCTCTCAGGGATTCGATGGATACCTTGGTGGTGGAGTGGACACAGTGAGCCGCTAACCACAAAGTCAGCATTTCGAAAAAAACACCCGGCTCCATCGAAGATGATGCGCTCTACTCCTGTGAAGGTTTACAACCTCAGAAACACACAGGGCGCACTTCTACTCTGACATATGGGCCCTAGGAGTTGGCAGCGAGTTCTAGGAATCACAACAACGAGTGTCTGGCGAAACAAACACAAAGCCTTACTTAGCAAAGCTGGATTCCCACCATAAACCACCGCGGGTTTGCCACCTTAGACCACAGCAAAGGACGAAGCAAGTCAACGGGACGTGCGGCTTCGTCCCGCAGCAAACCCACCGCATCAGCAAACATAAACAAATGACAGGGCCATGCCGCCGACTCTGGCCCGGAACAAAGCCACGGCGCGCCCCACAACTGGGGCCACCAGGCGCTCGCTCGGACTCGTCCCAAACGCGGGCGTGGAGCCGCGCCCCCTGCTCCACCAAGCGACCCCGGGAACTCGGGAAGCACCGGGCCCAGGGCGGCCCCCGCCCACCCGGGACGCTCCTCGGGCCCGGCGCCGGGCCCACCCTTCGCCTCCCCGCGCCGCGGCTCCCACGGCCGCCGCTCCGACCAGCGAGTCACGGCCGCGGCCGCACTCACGGAGCCCGGACGCCCTGCAACGCCTCTCCGGAAAATACCTGCTCGTCCGCCGGGAAGCTCCACTCCCCGGGACCTCCAGCGAGACGGCGCGTGACCGCGGCCGAGCTCTTCTCCGCTTGCCGCCCGCCCGCCCCGCCCTCGGCGCGCGCGATGACGTCAGCGGACGGTGCCCGCGGCGTGGGCAGGCCCGCCCTCACCCGCTGTCCGGGGAGCGGGCTGCTCCTGGAAGTTTGTGTAACGAAAAGGCTGCTCGAGAAACCTCAGCTCCAGCTCGCTGCCTTCGACGGCACTCGGGCGCCTCAGTCCGCGGGGCGGACGGCGGCGCAGCGGGCAGCGAGGAGCCCCCCTCAGACTCGGAGCCGAGGGCCTCGCAGCGACCCGGTGAGTCTGAACTTCGGCTCCGGAAGTGAGCGACCGCCGCCTGCAGCCGCGGGGACTCCCGCCTGCCCCCCGCACACGCCTCTCGGAGTCAGGAGCTCGCAGGAAGCACACTGCAGGGCACCGCGGGCTCCCGAGTCTCGTTGCAGCCTTCCCTCCATCTGTGCCGGTCCCGTCTGGAGCCACGTCCTCCTGAAACTTCATTTCGTCGTCAGCCGGACCGCTGCCAGCTTTTCCTGGACCCCTCCTCCAGTCTCTTACAAATTGTGTCGCGTGCGGAATGGCTGGGGAGCCTGGCGGCACAGGCCGTTGAGTTGAGCTGCGAACTGCAAGGTCTGCAGTTTGTCCATCAGCCCAGTGGTTCTCAACGTGTGGGTCGCGACCCCTTTGGGGGTCAAACGACCCTTTCACAGGGCTTGTCCGATTCATAACAGTAGCAAAATTACAATTATGTAGTAGTAACGAAAACAACTTTATGGTTTCGGGGCCACCAGAACATGAGGAACTGCATTAAAAATTAAGGGTCGTTCCATTAGGAAGGATGAGAACCACTGTACTAGCCGTTCCGTGAGAGAAAGATGAGGTGTTCAACTCTCTAATAGTTACAGTCTTGGAACCCCCCAGGGGCCGTTCTACACTGCCTAGTAGCGTCTCTGTGAGTTGGAATCCTCTGGATGACAGTTAATTTGCATGACTCAGAAACAAGCATCAAGTTTCCTCAAAGAGCCCCCTCCCCTTACATGTTGGAGTCCAGCATCCTCTAACAAGGTGGGGAGAGGGGCTCGTCGCAACTCTACGGATCTAATATGTAAAGGTTCTAGTAAAGTCATAAAGAATAGGAGAGGTAGGAGAGAAGGTCAAATGAAAGATTCAGACACATTTCATAGTAGCATGCTCACCTCAGCTGCTCCCCGCGGAGCTCCAGGAGGATTGGGAGAGGAAGAGATGAGAGCTTCTTTACTGTTTGGGGCCTTTTATAGGTAGCCATTACACATGCATATTCAGAAGTTACTGTACAAGTTGGATGGCAATCACAGTAAAAGTCAGAGCTCATAGGTGAGGAAACCTAATACCTGCATTGGGGAAGGAAGGAGGGGGGATGGGTGATGAGTTGGGAGGAGATAATCCAGGAATGTCTGCTTCTACAAGGAGACAGAACTTTTTTTTTTTTTCACAAGAGAAAAGCTTGTAGTTAGTTCAGGGATCCTTTGCTGGCGACAGAACTTTAAAAAAAGAACATTTTACTAGGGGCTCATACAACTCTTATCACAATCCATACATATACATACATCAATTGTATAAAGCACATCAGCACTAATCATTTTCAAAGCATTCGCTGTCCTTTGCATCAGGTCCTCTTTTTTCCCCCTCCCTCCCTGCTCCCCCACGAGCCCTTGATAATTTATAGATTATTATTTTGTCATATCTTGCCCTATCCGGCGTCTCCCCTCACCTCCTTCTCCGCTGCCGTCCCCCAGGAAGGAGGTCACATGTAGATCCTTGTAATCAGTTCCCCTTTTCCAAACCACACACCCTCTACTCTCCCAGTATTGCCCCTCACCCCCTGGTCCTGAAGGTATCATCCACCCTGGATTCCCTGTGCCTCCAGCTCCTATCTGCACCAGTGTACATCCTCTGCTCTATTCAGACTTGCAAGGTAGAATTCGGATCATGGTAGTTGGGGGGCAGGAAGCATCCAGGATCTGGGGGAAAGCTGTATTCTTCATCGGTGCTACATCGCACCCTGACTGACTCATAAACCCCTCTGTGAGGGGTCTCCAGTGAAGGAGACAGAACTTTAAGGCAGTATAGCTGTTAGGGAAGAATCCGTGGGAATGATGTTTAAAGCAGGATAATGTGCTTGTACTTTATCCCTAACTTACCCGAGTGGTGGGTTTCCTACCATGAAATACTAGCTTTCCAGATTCCCTCTGTTATAAGGTTAGGGAATACAGTCCCGGTCATGTTTCACTCAGTGTTAGTTTCCCACAGTTAAGTCTGAAAATTCTCCCAAAATGCTAATGCCTGTGAATACTAAAAGAAACTACAAAAAAAAACTACATTTTTGTAAGCTGCTAAGTAACTTGCCCATTCCACCCTCCCACCTTAGAAAGTGGATCAATCTCTTCTACCTCCCCTATGGGAAAGTCTGCTGGTGATTAATTTTAGAATGTACTCCCACGGTCCCAGGTTCTGGATGCTATAATTAGTTTAGATTATTCTTCAGTATATCACATATTCTAATTCAGTATTGTTCCCTTGAATGTTGTAATGTGAATGTTGTAGTTAATTTTGGTATGGTCACCAGGATGTTATAATCAATTTTGTTATGTTTCCTTCATGATACAGAATGTCTCTTATAATATATGCTTACTCTTCTCGAAGTTACAATTCATTCATTAATTTTGCTGTCTGCTTCTGTTCATGCGTGCTTGAACCCTAGATAGGTGATGAATGAAGTTTTCGGCCTTAAAAGATAGACTGGAATTTGGATTCTGGACTGCAGTCAAAGAATCACCTTTAGATTCTAGCAGTCAGATTATAACCAAATAAAGATTCTTCTAAATTATCAAGGCATTATAGTGGATGTCATTTATTCGAATCCACAACACCTGCTGCCACAGTAAAGCAGACACTGACAACCGAGGGGTCTGGAGGCGCTGCTGCAGGGCTTCAATACATAAAGATCGTAGTAAAGTCAGAGAAGATGGGAGAGAATGCCAAATGAAGGAGGGAGACATATTTCACGGCAGCATGCTCCCCACAGGGATGGCCATGATCTCAGCAGCCAGTTCCTCACACACATGGAGCAAGGAGGAGTATATTTCTAATCCAGGTTTATATACACTTATGGGACATGCAAGTCCCCATGATTGCATCATAACGGGAAAGGGTTGTACCATGGGTAATAATACAGCAATGGCAGGGGAACGATCTAGGGGTTTACACATAATAGGAAGGAGAGGGACTAGGGGTACACATGAGACAAGATAGGTGGATCCTAGATTCAAGATGGCAGCCTAACTTTGGCTGTCCCTGAGGGGGCTTGACCTTGTCTCTGGGTTCTCCTACAAGGAAACAATCCACTATCCTTATCAGCAGGGAGTGAGCCGCACCTACCATGGAATGGAGTGCTCTAGATGGTTGATAGCCTCCTGGAGATAAGTGTGCAGTAATTTACCTTGTGTTACAAGCAGCCTCCTAAGTTTGGCTTATATTTTGGGGAGACAACCTGGGGAAAAACCTTTTTGCATCCCACAACCCGTTATCTAGTTAGTCAAAAGAGACATCCCTGAGACAGGCCTAAGACATAAAAGTTCTCTGCCTACTCATGGTCAACAATTACATTTGGTGATTATCCTGAAATCTGATTTGATGGAAAACATCTGTATATGATCCCCCCCACCCCACGTATGAATTCCAAAGTAAAAAATATGTAATCTACATATTCTGCTCTCAAATCGGACACCATCAAGATAACATCCCCCTCCCAAACGCCACTCATTGCCACCTAAGTCCCAAACATGCCAGGGAAGCCCGGTTGCACAGGAAGGCAGGCCTGCAGTCGTGAGGGCAGGAGAGCACCATACAGAGCAGCCGGCTGTGTGAGCCTCTGTGGGAAGGCGACCCTGGCAGCTGAAGGTCCTGAGGAGGAGAAGGTGAGTCCACATTCTCATCCACATGAGACCCACCTGAAATGGCCTCAGCAGTTAGGCTTGCTGTGGGACCGATGGGTCTTTCAAGTCCTGGGGACTGTGTTAGGATTCAGGGAGTGCCACTTGTTCTCAGTGTGACCTCCTTCTGGTGATCCGAGCTCTCCCTGCTTCATCCCAGGGTACTGGGGGGATAAAAACAGCCATCAAGTCCCTACATGGGGCTGGGGTGGGGGCGGAGGATGAGCAGCCAGGAAAAGCCCTCTCCTCGGTTCTCTACATCTGAAAGGCCATCGCCATTGAAGCCCCTATGGAGCACAGATCTTCTCCGGCATCTAAGCTTTATCTCCATTGGGCTGGCTGGGGTCCACATGTCCCAGAAATGGAGTTCTAAGGACGTCCCAGATGGGAAGGAAGGGAGACCTTCATCTGGGATGAGCAAGGGACAGAAGCTGCACCACAGCCTGGGCATTCTACATTCCTGTGAGAAAACATTGATATGTAAGACAATTTTTGACAGCCAGGACCAGTTCCCACTAGAAGTGTTTATGGAAAGAGAAGGGACTAAGTCCAGGGTCAGGGCGCAGTTTATTGCTTCCTGCGTAGTAAAGACTTGAAGAGAAGGGAGAAGGCAGAGAGTTTGTGGTACTGTCACTGGACTAAAGTCGAGCAGGGGCAGCCAGCCCTCACGCAGGAATGTTCAAATGAGAGAAGCAGCAGACCCAAGACAGTCAGGGAAAGCCAGCCCCTAACAAATCATTACGGGTCCGGTAGGCACACTTGTACAGCGATAATAAGTAAAGATTATAGTAAAGTTATAGAGAGCATGAGAGATAGAAGAGAATTATTGAGATAAATGGAGTCAGGCATGATTCATGGTAGCTCACCTCAGCCCGCTTGGTGGTCCACGCGGAGGGAGAGAGCCCCTTTAATGCTAGCCCAGGCTTTTTATATTCTCTGGCCATTCAAGCCCCCTAATTACAGGTGAGTACAAACGTCACAGGGAGGGATGGTGCTATATGTAATACAGTAATGAGAGGGGGTGGTTTAGGGACGTACATGCAATAGTAAGAGGAGGGATTGGGGGTATACATGCGATGAGATGGGCGGATAACTTAACTTTGGATGTCACAGAGCCAGTTTGGCCTGTTGGTAGGGTGAGAACGCTTGGTAGCAGGCCTCAGGGAGGAATAGCTTATTGTCCCCAGTAGCAGGGAGTGAGGCCTGCCATGTAGTCTGGTGACTAACTGCCCTCGGGGAGGATGTCTATGCGTCTGACCTCTCCCCACAAGTCCCCCTTTTGTTTTATATATAAAATTCAAAAGTCACATGGACAATATGGTTATTTTCTAAACATTAAAGCTATCAAGACAAAACCTCATGATCCAATTAATATAGTCAAAAATTCAGGCTTAATAGAAACATTTTGAATCCAGGCATGAAGGATAAAGTCCCCCTATGTCTATCTGCTGTTGGAGGAAGGTATGAGAGGAGCTGGATGCCACTGCGGGAAGAAATAGAGCCAAATAGGAATGTCTGCTTCCATAGGGAGAATGAATCAACCATGTGCTCACTTTGCAGCACAGCTTTAAGGAAGAAACAGTGGAAAACTTAGACACCCGCAGGAACATGTACCTGGACTATATCCCCAAGTACCAGAGTGGTCTTCCAGCCGTGGACTTCTCATCTTCCAGATTCCCTCCGTTCAAGTCAGGGAATAAGTCCCAGTTTTATTTCCCTACAGCGCTAGTATCCCACATTTCCCCTCTCTGCATTATGTTTAAGATTTAATAGTGCAACGGAGGCAACATGGTCTCTCTTCATATCTCTCAGCTTCCTATAGAAGCGACAGGAGACTGCGAGAATCACAATTATGATGATAAACAACACAGTCAGACTGGAACTTAAGCTATGGGAGATACTTTGCACCCGAGCTCGCCGGTCCAACCCTTCCATGCCACTCACCAACTGCTTGATTACATCATAGCCAGGAGATGCCTCAAGCTTGTCTTTGAATGTATAGAAAATATCCTTTTTAAGCTGATCAACATCCAATGAAATGTTTATCTTAAACCCTTGCAAATGTTTCCTAATCAAATCCCAATCATGCAATGTCTTATTATAAGGATAAGGGGTTATACAGAAGTCAGTGACATTCCAATCACATTTCAGCATTAACTGATGTTGCAAGTCCATGATTTGATCTCCCAACCACTGGATAGTTTGCTGCAGCTCCGCTACTTCCCCCACCCCCCCAGTTCATTGTCCACCTTTGCCTGAGTGGCCCAGAGCTGATGCGAGTACACTTGCCACTTCTGCATGAAATGTTCAGTCTTGATGGACTCTTGTAGAGCACTCCCAGCGAAGGCAGCAGTGGTGGCAATGGCTATGAGTCTGATTATAGCTGCGATCAGCATTCCCACGAGTCGGCGAGGTCTTCTCAGCATCTCCGACACCACTTGCATCAAGAAGGACGATTCCGGACTGCTCTCCCATCTGCGCTTCATCTCCACCGGGATCCACACCCCCATCCTGCGCTTTAGGATGAGGATGCTGTCTTTTGAAAGGTGTACAAGCAGAGCATGGTTAATGCATGTGAACAATTTACAATTGTGGCAAGTGGCACTGCGAGCAGTTTCATTTATGATGATGTTTCCTACAGCGAGCACATAAGGTAGCTTTACACACGAGCCTATGTATCGAGTCTCATTTTTGTGAAACGTATAAGTATAGCCAGACTGACTGGTGCCTGGAAAGCTTCCTGTATAGCCTCTTAAAGGCTTAGTGGCAAGTGGTAATTTCCACAGGTCCCACTGTTCAGGTTCTGTCAGACTTCAGTAACCTGGGGCGGGGAGGCGCGAGGCCTCCTTCATGCCACGCCATCAGTTCTGACCTGGTAGTGGCAAAGCCATCAGAGGTCTTTTGCCACTCACAATTACTTATATAATCACACCAGGTGATATTGGATTCCTCTGAGCAATTAGCCAGAAACTTGCCGTGGGGGCCCCAATCAATAATAATCGCAGTGTCATTTCTTAACACTTTTCCGTGTGGCCCCTGACATTTGAGCCATTTGAGTCTGTCAGCAATGACATGCCAGTAACTCATAACTTTACAGGTTTCCATAAGTCCTCTCCCCTCCACAGTAGTGGAGTTTTCATATTCTGCAAACGCTTCGCCCATTATCATATAGAAGCCATAGCTGGTTTTATTAAAGGTCAGGCAGTTATTCCATGCCTGAGAGTTAACGGTTAAACAGCTAGGGCTGGCACCCACACATAAAGGCAGAGTTTCAAATCCCAGAATGAAATTAAAATCTCTGCCCTCTTCATCGGGTGTCTGGCTATTCCATTTCCCTAAGGCCCTGGGGTCCATACTGAATCATTTACAAACATGACAGGGCCAGCCTGGGTCCACTCCACGATTTCTAGTAGAGGGGGATGGGGGACATAAGTCCAATAAGCCTGATTGGCACTTACCTCCATGGAGACAACCGACATGACAGCAAGCATTGCCAGGAGCACACACTCACAGGTGACAGGCCTGCCAGTGTTGGCTAGTGTTGCTCGTGCCTGCTGATTCAAAGCTTTTATCTGTCCCGTTAGGGGGTGTATTGTAGAGCGTTGGATCCTACGATGTCTCTTACTTATAGAGGGCTGCCATCTCCTTGACTGGGACAGAGTCAGGGTTAGAGTGGCTAGGTGGACTCTTCCTTTTCCTTGTTCCTCTCAATCCGTAGTTGAACTCTTCTAAGGGGGATCCATCTACTCAAAGGCAGGAGACAGGTGTCCTGGAGGAACCTTGAGGGGTCTCTGATCTGAGTCAAAAGCCCTCTGCACAGACTAGTGTGGGTGTATAGGACTAGTCAAGAGGAATTGTTCAGGGACATTTGTAACGAGATGCTTCCTTGGACAGGCTGTTTGGACAAGATGTTTCTGTGGGTGTGTCTGAACAGGAATGGGTGGTGGACGAGGGGGCCCATTCTGGTGAGATATCCTCCAGAGCCCCACAGGGTGACTGAGTGAGGTTGTAACTGGCCCACCCTGCTTCTCTTCACCTATGTGCTCTCAAGCCTCTGATTTGAATCAAGTACCTACGTGTGGGGTGGCCTGTGAGCTTGAAGTCTGTACATCACTGCTTGGAGGTCTTCCTAGTGTAGCAGCTGCCTTAATTATTGGCTTTAAGATTTCCATGCGGTGGAGATCACGACAGACCGTGAATAAAAGCAACAGAAAACACAGCTAGTTTTCTGTGTAGAAGAGGCCAAGGGAAGCGTGAAGGGCAAATTCTGGCTGCTTTTACAGATTTCACGTGAATGTTGTTGAGAGATGAACAGGAATTGCAGCTGGGGAACATTGATTAACCCTACGTTCTGTCTGGGAGACTCAGAGGAAGGTACCGTACGGGTCAGTCCTAAAGGGAAGTGCGTTGTCTTTGCGGTGGACATCCCAAGTGTACAAAATGCTGGCACCAGGGACTGACCCTCCTATCCAGTGTTTTCAAGCAGTATGCACCCAGTCTGTGACGGGGGTTCAGGAGGCTCCTCTCTTGTTTCCCTTGCACACTACACTCAATAGTTTGCTCTTTTGCCCTTCTCAAGAGCCTCCATAAGTCTAGAAGAAACTCTTCAAGAGTCTTATTTGGATAAATGATCACTTTTCAAAAGGTTACTAGGAGCGCCGTGGCTAAGTGCTTTTAACAGGGTAGGGCTTTCTCGGCACTGAAGGGAATTAGGAGTGGCTGAGGGCGGGTTCAGGTTGATTTTCAGTTAGTAGCCTCCATCCATTTGGAGTCCTTGTTTTGCTTTTCCCCCTTGAAATCCATGTATTCGGGGAGCTGATATTAAGAAGGGCTCAAGTAGAAGGCAAATATTTTGACAATGATGATGGCAACAAATGTACAAATGCGCTTGACACAATGGATGGATGTATGGATTGTAAAAAAGATTGTATGAGCCCCCAATAAAATGATTAAAAATAAAACAAAGACAGATCTGTCGTGAAAAAAAATGCTTGTATTCTTGGTAGAGGCTTTTACAGACAAATGGTGTTCATCTAAGGCAAGTGGTTCTATTACAAGGCTCTCCAACAGTACCCAACAAAAAAGGGATGTTTTTTCCACCAAAACTACAAATTAAATATTTTTTTTTTACAAAACAACCTTATCACCTTCAAAGTGTTCTCCATTACACGTAATACACTTGTCATCTCTGTGATTCCATTAAAAAGTAAATTTTATTGGGGGCTTCTACAACTCATATCATAATCCATACATACATCTATCGTGTCAAGCATATTTGTACATCTCAAAATATTAACTTTCCACTTGAGCCCTTGGTATCAGCTCCTGATTTTTTCCCAGTGCATGTATTTTGGAACATAAACTTGCCTCCTACTCTCTGTACACCGGTTTGGTTATGCCAAGTGCCTCTAGTTTAACGTGCCCTCCTACACGGTCTTGCCATTTTTGAAATGAAAAATATTTGATGTAGTTGCTCTTTAATGTCCCCCTGCATTAGTTTGTTAAATTTCAGTTCGTGGTTTTCTCATCTGTTTATAGCCTGTTCTCTTCATGGTGAAATTTCCTCTTTTACGTGGGCTATTTGCTGTGATTCTCTGGAAAAACAGCTTAGATTATTTCCCTAAAAGACTGGAAGATTAATGTTTGAGAAATTATCTTTGTCTTAGTTCTTTGAAGAAACAACTTGATGAAGGTGGTGGTGGCAACAGGTCACAGCTTCTGTCAAGGGAAGCCAGCCCCTAACACATCATTACGGGTCTGGTAGGCGCAATTGTACAGTGATAATAAGTAAAGATTATAGTAAAGTTATAGAGAGCATGAGAGATAAAGAAGTATTGAAATAAATGGAGTCAGGCTGCTCCAGGAAGGAAAAAATAAATAAAAGAGAAATAAATGGAGTCAGACACTATGCATGGTAGCATGCTCACCTCAGCTCTGCTTGATGGTCCACGTGGAGGGAGAGAGCGCTGCTCTTTAATGTGAGCCCAGGCTTTTTGTATTCTCCGGGGACATGCAAGCCCCCTTATTACAGGTGAGTACAAACGTCACAGGGAGGGGTTGTGCTATAGGTAATACAGTAATGAGAGGGGATGGTCTAGGGACATACATGCAATAGTAAGAGGGATTAGGGGTATACATGTGATAAGATGGGCGGATAACAACTTTGGATGCCACAGAGTCAGTTTGGCCTGTTCCCTGACTCAACTGATAAAGATCATTATTGGTAGGGTGAGAACGCTTGGTCGCAGGCCTCAGGGAGGAATAGTTTATTGTCTCCAGTAGCAGGGAGTGAGGCCTGGCATATAGTCTGGTGACTAACTGCCCTAGAGGCCTACCCTGTAGTCTGGTGACTAACTGCCCTCGGGGAGGATGTCTGTAAGCTTCTGACCTCTCTCCACAGCTTCCATGTTACTTTCTGTCCGATGTGGCTTGGAACTTTTGGGGGCAACTTTCCAAGGTTGATTGGTATTCTTGTGAACACAGGATAATTTGATACTTTCTTCACCTGTTAGTTAAGATCTGAGTTGATTGACATCCCTTGAGTAAATCACAATCGGCTGGTGAAGCTCTAGCTTGTAACTGATGAAGACTGGGCTACGTGAATGAAAAGCTAGTTTTTGAGGCCTCCTGGTGAAGGGAATAGAAGAAAAGCCAGGCTGGTGCAGAAGCAGAGCCATGTATGAGTTGAACCAGTTAGTGCCAGAGATTGATGGTTGAGAGGGGAGGGCAGCAGAACTGTCCAAGGTGCTGATGGAGACCTGCATCAGAATGGAGCATTTCTGCTTGAGTTCCCCTGGAAGAAAGGAGCCTTGATTGGCCAAATGCCAATTGATGTATCCCCACAAGCCTCTTACCAGTAAGTGTGAGACTTCTCTGAATTGTAGGTGAAGAGCAGGGGCTGAGGGTGGGGGGTAGGGTTGAGTGCTGAGAGGAGTGGGAAAGCAAGTTGGGTTACAGCACCTTGGAAAAGTTGGGAATCATGGGCATATTAGCGTCTGACTCATAAGACCAGCTTTCTCCAGACTTTCATTCATGAAAATTATTTACTGTGCACCATTCTTTCATGTCCTCCTTCCACTCCCTTACTCTGTCATCCCCATTGGTGAAGTTCCAAATAGAGGTTACACTGTGGTCCTCAGTCTTGACATGAAGATGACATTGGTCACAGCTATAATTGCTAGATGAACATGGAACTTGAGTAAGAAACAAACCTGTAATACTTTAAGTCACTGAGGTCTTGAGAGGCTGTTTCTTAATACAGAGTAACCCAGCCCACCCTAAACATACAGACCCTTTCCTCTGAGAGTAGTCCCTTCTTCAGGTCGCTCAGCTGTTTCATGTAGTCATGCTTTCAGTAACTACTATTGTAGGTACTGGGGAAGAAAAGGGGCTGTGGAATGAGACTTTTCCACTGTAGGGTGGCACTTGATAGCTGTGTATCTAACTGGAGGAACAAATAAACTAACCTCTTAAATCCTCACTTTTCTCCTGTGAAATGAAAATAATAGGTATTTAAATCTTGGGCACTTTAAAGATTAATGGAACCTTTTAGTATTTGCTTTATAAATGATATTCACTCACATTAGTGTTTGTATTGGATGGAGAGGTTTTGTTTTAGAAGGAAAGCTTTATCAGCATAGGCTTAGTTGTACTGCAGAAACGCATGGCCCTCAAGTCACAGCAATTCAATGAACCAATTTCAACCATTTACCCCATCTTATCTGCCATCCTTCATACATTGTTGTTGGTTGACACAATCTTTTCCAGCAGAACCTAGCGGGAGAGGAGCCCGGTGGGAACATGTTTCTCACGTAAAAGGAAAAAGATGAAACAGATGATGGAGTCAGGAAATGTTTAGAAATCACAGTTGTCCACCCCTCCCAGGGAGACGAACAACAGAAACATGGGAGAAGGGATATAGTGGACAGTGTAAGATATGAAAAAAATAATATAATTTATTAAGGGTAAATGACGATGGCAACATATGTACATGTCAGCGGAGCCTGCCCCTAACAAATCATCACAGACCCAGTAGGCACAATTGTACAGCAACAGTTAAGTAAATATTAAAGTGAAGTCAAAGAATAAGAGAAGAATTTCAAATAATGGAGTCAGACACATTTCATAGTTGCATGCTCACCTCAGCTCCTCTTGGTGGTCCAGGGCAGGAGAGACAGGGGTTAGGGGACCAGAAGAGGGAAGAAGGGGAAGAGAGGACGGGAGAGAGAGCTCTTTATTTCTAACTAAGGCTTATATAGCTTTTGGGGTCATGCAAGCCCCCTAATTACAGGTACAGACATATGTCACAGGAATGGATTATACTATAGGTTATACAGGAATGAGGGGGGATGATCTATGGATATACATGCAATAGGAAAGGGAGGGATTGGGGTATACATGTAACAAGATGGGTGGATCCTACATTCAGGGAGGCAGCCTAATTTTAGATGTCACTAAGCAGCTTTGACCTGCTCTCTGGCTCTCCACAAAAACCATTATCAGTAGGGTGTGAAACCCACCTACAGTGAACCAGAGAATTAATCCATTGTCATTAACAGCAGGGAGTGGGCCCCATCTGTGGTGGAACCAGGCATAGTCTGAATGCACATGACCTTCTACCATGTTCTGGCAAATAGCCTCTAATGCTTGGCCTATCTTTTGGGGGGAGACAAATCTGGAGAAGTCTTTTTATATCCCACATGTACAAGTTTGCTTGATATAATTGATTTATGGATTGTTACATCTGTAAGAGCACCCCCCAAAATATTTTTTTAAAAATAAGAATTTTATATTACTTTAACCTACATTGTCCAATCCAAGGTCAAGCTGATAATAGGGGGAACTGAGGAAATCCCCTAGAGACCTAAAATCAGCAAAATGAAGTATTTTGACAATAAACTTACTTTCTAGTTTAAAAAACTTAAGTGGACAAACTGCTATATGGTTTGATTAATGGAACATGTCTGGACTGAATGGAAGAGCTAGTGAGCAACTCTGTCGGCTGCTTTGGAAGATGAGTCAGCAGGCTGTACTAAGGGACTCCCAGTTACCCTTAAAGGACTGTGGAACAGAAAGGTGACTCAAAGATGTGGAAATTATTGCACAGTATCGTTAATATCACATGCAAGTAAAATTTTGCTGGGGATGATTACAAAGCGATTGCAGCAGTACCTCACCAGGGAAACACAGAAATTTAAGCAGGATTCTGAGGACATGGAATGAGGGATAGCATTGATGGCATCAGAAGGATCTTGGCTGAAAGTACAGAGTACTAAAAGGTTTAATTGTGTTGTATTGACTCTGTAAAGTCATTTCACTGTGTGTACCATATCAAACTATGGATGACACTCAGAAGAACAGGAATTCCAGGACACTTAGTTGTGCTCATGTGGAACCTGTATAGACATCAACAGAGTAGGGACATGATGCATGCTGCTTGGTTTATTTTCAGGAAAGGTGTATATCAAGATTGTCTCTTCACCATACTTATTCAGTGTATATGCTGAGCAGATTATCCTAGAACTGGATTCTAAGAATGACGTGGGATACATGTAGAAGTTGTGGAATGTTCTTGAATTGAATGCGATGGTAATTGTACAACTCTCCTTGATATGATTGAATTATTGTATAATGTGAATGGATGCTAACAAAACTGTTAAAAAATAAAAAGAACCAGGCATCAGGATTGATGGGTGATTCACGAGCTTTGATAGCTAGATGACACAACTTCATTTGTTGAATGCTAGGACACCAGGTACTTACTGAACACCAATGACTGCAGCCTTTGGTATGGATCTCACTCAACTCAATGTGATACACAGCTACATCCTCGTAACTGGACTAATAGGTATTATCATGGTAAATAGGGAGAAATAATTCATTTTGCCTGGATCCATCAACACTCATGGGAGTAACCGTCAAGAAATCATGGGACGTAAAGCAAAGGTGTCACTTTGAAAACTAAGGTGAGCCTGACCTACATAAACCTTGGCTTTTCACCTCATATGCATGTCAAAGTTGGACAGTGATTAAGGCAGACCAGAAAACAATTGATGCATTTGAGTTGTTTGGCTGAATACGGAAAGTAACATGTACTGTCAGAAGAAAACAGTCTTGGAGGAAGTGCAGAGTGGGTCTTAGAAACAAGGCTGGCGAGACTTCTGTCTCAGACTTCAAATACACTAGTAATAGAGACCAGTCCCTGGAAAAGGGCTTCAGATTTGGTTACAGTCACAGGGAACAGAGAAGGATCTATGTTTTGGATTGCCACAGGGCTACAACAATGGGGTCAAATGTGACAATTGGGAGGATGGTTGAGTCAGGACTGGACAGTGTGTCGGTTTATCATTCATGCAGCCAGTATGAGTCAACCTGTTTCTCCTAACAAAATCAGACAGCAGTAAGGCATCCCAGGATAGTATGCACGAGTAAGCTCTCACCTATGAGGATAAAGTTTGTTTGAACTTGAACTTAAGGGGAAACTGCTTAGATGACAGGCGTTGTAATTGATTTCCTTTAATGATTTTATCAGGGGCTCATATAACTCATCACAATCTGTACAGCCATCGTGTTAAGCCCATTTGTACACTTTGATGCCATCACCATTTTCAAGACATTTTCCTTCTACTTGAGCCCTTGGTATCAATCCCTCATTTTATTCCCTTCCCTCCAGCCCTCATGAGCCCTTGATAGTTTTTAAATTATTACTTTTTCATGTCTTACACGAACTGATGTCTCCCTTTACTCTTGTTCATCCCCTTGGGAGGGTGTAACTGGTAGATCCTTGTGATTGCTTTCCCCTTTCCCCCCCTACTCTCCTTATAATGACTACTCTCAATATTGGTCCTGAGGGGCTTATCTGTCCTGGATTCCCAGCTCTTACCTGCATGCGTGTACATGTTTGGGCCTGGCTGGATTTCTAAGGTAGAATTGGGGTCATGACAGTGGGGTGGTGTGGGGTATGTGTGCATAAAAGAGCTAGAGGAAAGTTGTATGTTTCAATGATGCCACACTGCACCAACTGGCTTGTCACTTCCTTGTGACCTTTCTGTAAGGGATGTCCAATTGTCTACAGATGGGCTTTGGGTCTCCACACCACACTATTCCTCATTCATATTCCTATGATTTTTTTGTTCTGAATTTTTTTTTTCTTTAGGAAGGGTTGAATTCATCCAAGAAATTATGATTGTAAATTTGATACTCATCAACCTTTAAAAAATGGTAGATGAGTAACAGAGTGATTCATTAAAGAAACATTTTACTACAGTGCAGGGCAACCAAGCACTATTAAGAATTGGTGTTATAAAGCATCTAGTTAGTTTCTATTCCATTTGGTTACAGAATGCAAATAGGGAAGCGTTTCTCTAGTTACTACTGACCCCTCACCCACCCTCATTTCCAGTGGAGGCTATCAGACTTGCCGCGAAAGTTTCTCAGAGGTCAGTGGTCTGTGGTAGCAACTTTGTCCTTTTAAGTCAGCTCAGGAGGCACCCGGGGAATGAAGTCTGTCCCCTCCCTCCAGGCTCTTTTCCTTTAGTGTCCTCTGGTGCAAGAGGTGTAACTGATTGTGGAAGCCTCACACTCCCTGCCCACATGATGCTTCTCTGGGGGTGGGGGTGGGAGGATAAAAAACTTCTTCTGATGTAGTGAAGGGGGGCCTTTGTCCCAAATTATTGTCTAGTCTCCCTACACAAAGTTTTAATTGTGTGCCATCCGCTGTATGAGAAGTGAAACAGTAAAAATCTCAGCCACTCACGGCAAACTCAGGATTCCTTTGGCGCGACCCCCTTCTGATGTTTACTGAGCCTTTACTTATAGCTAGCGCCCTGTCCACACGTGGCTTCCAGTGTTTATGCTGGTGCCTAAGGAGAGCTGGTTTGTGGGTAAAGTCTCACCCACACTCCTTGCACACATGTAACCTCTCCCCCAAGTGGGTAATCTAATGTGGATGAGAAGGTACTTGTGGATAAAGCCTCTCCCACACTCCGCGCAAGTATGTGACTTCTCCCGAGAGTCTGTCCTATAGTGTGTAATGACATCTGACTTGCAACTACAGCCTGGTCCACACTCCTTATATAGGCAAGGTTTCTCACCCGAGTGTGTGATGAGATTTGCCTTGCAGCTATAGCCGTCCACGCTCCTCACAAACATGGTGCTTTCCCCGAGTGTGTCCTCTGATGTTTAATGAGACTTGACTCGCAGCAAAAGCCTCACCCACATTCCTTGCACAGGTACGGTTTCTCACCCGAGTGTGTCCTTTGGTGTGTGAAGAGAACCGACTTGCATTGAAAGCTTCGACCACACTTCTCACAAACAAGTGACTTCTTTCTTAAATGTGTCCTCTGGTGTCTGATGAGATTTGCCTTGCAGCTAAAGCCTCGTCCACACTCCTCACAAACATGTGGCTTCTCCCCTGAGTGTGTCCTCTGGTGTCTAATGAAATTTGACTTGCAGCTAAAGCCTCGCCCACACTCCTGACAAACATGTGGCTTCTCTCCTGAGTGTGTCCTCTGGTGTCTAATGAAATTTGACTTGTTGCTAAAGCCTAGTCCACACTCCTCACAAGCATGAGGCTTTTCTCCTGAGTGTGTGCTCTGGTGGCTGATGAGATTTGACTTGCAGGTAAAGCCTCGTCCACACTCCTCACAAACATGTGGGTTTTTCCCTGAGTGTGTCCTCTGGTGTTTGATGAGATATGCCTTGCAGCTAAAGCCTCCTCCACACACCTCGCACACATGTGGCTTCTCCCCTGACTGTGTCCTCTGGTGTCTGATGAGACTTGACTTGCAGTTAAAGCCTCGCCCACACTCCTTGCACAGGTAAGGTTTCTCCCCCGAGTGTGTCCTTTGGTGTATGATGAGAACTGACTTGCAACGAAAGGCTCGTCCACACTTCTCACAAACAAGTGGCTTTTTTCCTGAGTGTGTCCTTTGGTGTCTGATGAGATTTGCCTTGCAGCTAAAGCCCCGTCCACACTCCTCACAAACCTGTGGCTTCTCCCCTGAGTGTGTCCGCCGGTGGCTGATGAGATTTGACCTGCAGCTAAAGCCTCGCCCACACTCCTCACAAACATGTGGCTTTTCCCCAGAGTGTGTCTTTTGGTGTCTGATGAGATTTGACTTGTAGCTAAAGCCTTGTCCACACTCCTTGCACACATATGGCTTCTCCCCTGAGTGCATCCTCTGGTGTCTGATAAGAGTTGAATTGCAGCCAAAGCCTCGCCCACATTGCTTGCACAGGTAAGGTTTCTCACCTGAGTGTGTCCTTTGGTGTCTGATGAGAGTTGATTTGCAGGTAAAGCCTCGTCCACACTCCTTGCACACATACGGCTTATCCCCTGAGTGCATCCTCTGGTGTGTGATGAGACCCGAATTTCGGGTAAAGCCTTGTCCACACTCTTGACACACATGTGGCTTCTCTCCTGAGTGTGTCCTCTGATGGGCTTTGAGGATTGACTTGTATATAAACCCTCGCCCACACTCATGACACACATAAGGCTTCTCACCTGAGGATGTCTTTTGGTGTTTGGTGAGTGATGGCTTGTAGATAAAGCCTGGCCCAGATGTGTCACACACATATGGTTCCTCCTGTGCATCTGTCCTCTGCTCCATAAGGACAAGTGATTTCTGGTTAAAGCCTTGGCAGCACTCACTGTATAAATGTGACTTCTCCGCTGCATGTGTCCTTTGCTTTGCGGTAAAATTTGAATGCAGGCCAATCTCTGCCTCATCGTCTCTACATGTGATTGCTCCAAATCTTGAGGTTTCAACTTCCTTTAACCCTTTGTCTGGTTCCATAAACTTGTTGACCCTTTGGAATGAGTTGGGCTCCATTCCTACCACTGTGCTATTGCCTTCTCCAGAGCTTGCTGACTGTCTTCGGGCTGGACTAGAGAATGCCCTTAAGGTCTCTCTCTCCAACAAGGGGTTGGAGCTATCTTTTATGTCCCAACCTCCTTGTGTGTTTCCACTCTTGCAACTCTCATCAGAATGGTGCTGCTCTGGCTGCCTCTGGGGCCGTGGGCTGGCATCCCCTGGATGGAAGTGATCGTCTGCACACAAGGCTGGGAAGATCTGCAGCACATGCTGTCCGAGGAACTGCTGACAGGAGAAAGCCAGGAGGCAGGAGGAACAGGGGCAGAGTTCTGATTTGGGTTCTGCAGGAGAGAGAAAGAGAGAGAGAGTTTTGTGTTAGAACAGCTATGAATGTGGCTTCCCGGACAGTGCTGCCTACTCAGATGACAGACAGTATCTCACTGCTGGAGTCCTGTGGGGCACACAGTTATGCACCCGACTGGGACCTGAAAGGGTGCTGACTCACAAGACATCCTGGTGACATGCTGGCAATCTGATATAAGAACACAGGTCAGAAAACCTGATGGAACGGCTCTAAGCTACTCTTCACCCATGTGTTCACCATGAGTCAAGAGTCCACTTGATGGCAACCAACAACAATCTTACTAGCACATTTATGACAAGATAGACAACATATTTCCCTGCCAAGCATTTATTTTCGTTCCATTTGTACAAATTACCCTTTCTATTGCAATCTAGAAGACTCCAGGCGTGGCAATGGTTAAAGCCCTTGGATGCAATCCAGAAAGTTGATGGTACAAACCTGCCAAGAGCACAATGGGGCAGTAGTCTATTATAGAACGGCACAGGCTGGGAAAACAATATGGAGGCAGGTGACCAGGAGTCTGAATTCACCTGATGACAACTAATGATTTGACTGCCACATTTCTAAAAAATATATACCACATGATGGGTTTCCCACCAGAAGTTCATTTAAGGTCCAACTTTATCAATCACAAGATGTACTCAATCCAATTGGGAGCTTGGTGCAAGACGAGGCAGTGTTTTGCTCTTTTGTGTCTATGGTTCCTATGGGTGAGAACTGACTACTTGCCTAACCCCCACAATTGCACTCCAGAAGGACTCCTAGCAGTTCACTGAGGAGAGCACTCTGATGTACTCCCAAATCGGCGGTTTGCACCTATCCAATCAACAACTCAATGTTAGAACAGTCTGCTTCTATAAAGATTTAAAACATTAGAAACTCCATGTGACAGTTTCACCATGTTTTATGGGACAAGAGAACCCATATGCAAACCCTCTTCAACAGTAAAACTAGACTTTCCCAAGGAAGCATCGATGATACTGTGCTTCTGCCTGCTGACCAGCTTCTATTACAGTCCGCCTTTCCCTGCTACTCACACCTCTAACCCATAGACGCTCACTTTGATACAGTCTCCCCTTAACATTTTGCTACCACTTGGAATAACAGATTCTTTTTTTTTTTTTTTGGAATAACAGATTCTATGACTAATATAATTAAAGAGCCCAGACACAGGGAAAACAAAACAACAGATTAGGAAAAAAACCAACAGATTAGTAAAAACAAACAAACCAGGGTTGACACACTGAAAACTGTAACCAATGTCACCAAGCAAGCTGTATACAAACTACTAAGTGAGAACTTAATCTGTTGTAGAAATTTTCACTTAAAAGACCGAAAATTTTCAAACACCCCCCCCCCAAATTTAAGAGTGACATTATCTATCATTTTGTTTGATCCAAATTATTCCACTGTACTATGCTGTCCATGCAGTAGTGAGGACTATCATCTTGCTTTCTTTGCAGCCGGCATCATCCAGTTGTAATGTCATCTTCAAGGAGGGAGGGAGTTGGCTCCTGGAGACAGGAGCTGCACACTCCACTTAACCTCATCTCCACAATCCACCTCCTTAATCCAGACCGGAGACCAACTGTCTCCTCTGATGGCCAACTGCAAGCTCTGAAGCCCAGTGAACTTGGAAGTAGATGAAAGGCACTAGACCTGTTCCTTTGAACCAGTTAAATGAGCGAACAAAGAGAAAGCTCTAATTAGACGTGCAGAGATTAGTTTCTGTGGACTCAGTTCTAACTCACACTGACCCCGTGTACAGCAGAACAAAGTAGTGCCGCTTCTGTGCTAGCTTCAGTCATTGCTCTGCTTAAGGCCACTGTCACACTCAATACATCTCTGCTGCTCTATTACTCGCTTTACTTTACAGCACTGTCACCACTTGGCATGCCATATTTTTAAGGCTGTATATAAAAGCTTCTTGATGCCTATCTGTCTCTTTATAATCAAGGTTAAACCAGTGAACTCAGGGGATTTTAAGGATGACATGGGCTAATTTGTGCTCAGTATCTAGGATGTTATCTGTCACATATCTACTGCCATTGAGCTGATTCTGATTCCTAGCAACTCCATATAGGGAATCTTCAAGGCTAGGGATCTTTATGGGAGTGGATAGGCTGATTTTTCTCCTGAGGAGTGCCTGGTGGGTCTGAAACATCCACTTGGTGGTTTTCAGTCTAACGCTTACCTGACAGCAATGCTGTTACTACCAAGTCCATTCCAACTCATGGCCCCACACCATGTGCTCAGAGTTAGAAATGCCCCTAGAGTACACTTTATTTGATGTACTTTCGTTGAAGCAGATACCAGGCCTTTCTTCCTTAGTGACCCTGAACAGGTTAGAACCACCAATCTGAAACACAATACTTGAGCATATACTATGTTATATAGAAAATCTTTTGATACCTAAAACAACACAAGTATGTGTTACTGTCATGCTGAATCCAGTTCATACTGACCCTATCAGACAGCCATTTCCCCACAGGATTTCCAACCATGTAAATCTTTCTGGAAGAAGACTGACCGATGTGTCTCTCCAGGAGCACTTGGTGGGTTCAAACCACTACCTGTCTTATTAGCATCCCAGTGTGTCTTATCACTCCACTACTAGGATTCCGTTGGCTCATAGCAGGTAGGTAAGTGCTTCATCTACTGACACAATGAAGGGAAGAGAGGATTTCCTCACCCAAGGAGAGCAGATTCTTGTACGTCTCCAGCATCACGTCTCTGTACAGGTTCTTCTGCTCAGAGCTCAGCATCATCCATTCTGCCTCTGTGAGGACCATAGTGACATCCTCTAGTGTCACTGGTTCCTACAATAAGCAGAAACCAAAACATAGCACATCACCATCCATTTTCACAAGGAGACTTTAACAAAATGAGCCCAAAGAATCTGCATCTGAAGAAGTTCACTGAATTCTTTCCAGAGAACACAGTTCTCCAAAAAAGTTCTTCAAACATGACTGCATACCTGGTTTGGGGTAAAATTTGTGAGGAGTTCAAGGTATGTACAAAATAGGTCTCAGAGATGTATCACTTTATTGGAGGAAGTATTTGGGAAGCAATTTGAACAAATCAAGCAGTATTTAAGAACACTTGCCTTTAAGAATTCAAAATACCAAAAAAAATCAAAATGGCTAAATCACTTATCTTAGGGAGCATGGAAGCTCTGCAATGGCACCTCTCTCACACCTTACCTCAATCATCCATTTCTGTCCTGTTTTGCTACAAAAATATTAAGAGTCATGAACACAGCCCACTGAGTGACTTATGAGAACTGTTCCAGCAAATTATCAAAGCCATAGGGGAACTGGGATCCAACAGGCCAGAAGTCAGGGAACCAGGGGCTCACTCAAAAGCACATGACTTGCTTCCTACAGGTGTAAAGAAAAAGACTGAATTTGTGACAGAATTGTGTCAGAAGCAAGGGAAAGCTACCGTTAGGCTGACACCTTGAAGGAGTAAGTTGTTCTTAGGTTCTGTTAATTCAGTTCTAACTCATACCTACGTCCAACAGAACTAAACACTGACCGGCCCTGCAACACTCTGTATTGTTATGTTGGAGCACACTGCTGAAGCCACTGTGTCAATCCATCACACCGAAGGTCTTCCTTTGCCAACTCTATTTCACCAAGCATGATGTTCGTGATCAGGGACCAGTCTCCGCTGCTAACATGTCCAAAAAACATGAGACAAGTGTCAGCACCCTCACTTTGAGAGAGCATTCTGGCTGTATGTAGTTCTTCCGAACCAGATTTGTTTGTTCTTCTGCCAGTCTATGCTACTTGCTTGCTTTCTTATGTTTGCAAATATCTTCCTATTTCTAACAGTAAAATCAGAGCCAGCTACTGTGCAGCCAGAATGTAACCATAATTGAATACAGAGCCGTTTCTCTTGTTGGACACTCTGTTCTCCTCTTTGAGAAGCTGCAGGCATCTATCTGGTTTGATCACCTGTCACCTTGATGAGCTGCTTTTACATCAGGCACATCATCATGTTCCTTCAAGTGGTGTATCTATATTTGAAATGCCACACCTGATGTCATGACAATCAGTGCCAACAGCAGGCTCTGCATGAAACTTACATACAGGTGGAGCTCATCTCCTGATACCAAGGACAATGGATTGTTTCCCTGAAGGAGGAGCCCAGAGACAAGGTCAAGCCAACTCAAGTAAGACTGAGGTTAGTCTGCCATCTTGCCATGTGTGTATCTAGTCCCTCCCCTTCCTATTGCGTGTACACCCCTAGATTGTGCCCCTCCTATTGCTTGTATTGCCTATGATAAAATCCTTCCTGTTACGCATGTGGTTACCTGTAATTGGGAGAGGCCTTGCATGCCCCCTAAGCGTATATAAGCCTTTGTTAGGAATATACTCTCTCTCTTCCCACTTCCATGTGCACCCCAAGAGGGGCTGAAGTGAGGATGCTACCATAAAACGTGTCTTACCCCTTATTTTACTTTCTCTCCTATTTTTCCTGTCTTCATTGACTTTACTATAATCTTTATATCTTATCGCCATACAGTTGCACCTGTGGACCCCTGGGTTGTTGCAAGCTGGTTTACTGTAGCAGTACTACCAGTTCTTAATCATGTTACTGCTTGGAATGGTTGAATGGTGACCAGTTAAGAAGCCTCGACAGATGTAGTGATTGTGTATTCCTTCCCTCTTCTTTCGATGCTTTGTGCATCACTCAATATTTTGTCCACAAAATCCCTCCATATTTCAAATCAAGGCTTGAATTTTTCCTTCACTTCGTTCAGTTTCCTCCAGAGAAATTTTGAGCATGCTTGTTAGGTTGGGTTCTCTTGAAAAGCACATCAGTGATGCTTGATGTAGAAAGAGTTTTCTCTCAGGAAATGGCTACACAGTGTAGACGTAAGTCCATTCCAGTTCAAGTGATCCTTCTGACTCATGGAAGCTGAAAACTGGGAAGCAGGATGACAAAGCAGAGATAGCCAGGGCACACAATGGTGCATACAGAAGTGATATGAACCCAAAATTCGCCAAATGAATTCCCTGTTGGTAGTCTGCTGCAGGCAGGTGACGCAACAAGAGATTAAGGAACCAGACATAAGATTCTGCTTCAGCAGAAGGGCCAAAGAGAATTAGCCTGTGCTCCATCTGTCATACAAAAAGACACTTCAAAGGAGGCATCATCAGGCTGTGACCCAGCTGAATGGTTGGACTCTGCTTCTGCTCTTACCCAGGAGTGTCTAGTTGACATGGTCTCTGGCCATCACAATGATCTTCCTTACTGGTTTTCTAGTCCAGTGTAGGGAACTGCGTGTACCCCACCCTGGATTTAAGCCATGTACAACCTTTATGAATTTACTCTCAGTTTCCTGCCATACAAATGGCCCTGTGATTTTACTGCCCTTTGTTCCTTTCCCGCCGGAGGGTGGCTGCCTTGACCCTTGCTAGGATTGGTGCTCTTTCACTAGCAGCTGCTATGCTCATTGGTCAATACATGACTGATGGCATCCCCCACCCCCACCCCCAGACACCAGGTATGCTTCGTTAGCATACTTACCTGTTTGCCTTATTTGGAGATGCACGACTATTGGCTACCTCAGTTGTACCTTACTTTACATGTGACATAATGGTGCCCGTGCTTCGCTGGCTATTTAAACCTCTGCTCTCAGCTCAATAAATGAGGCTTGATCAGAGTCCTGTCTTGCCTCCATCTCTCCGCGTCTTGCCCATCTTCATTCCCAGTCCCTCTTTCAGATACCCACGTTGTTGATGTCCTGCGGGACGGGACAGTCCAGGGTTGTTGTTTTTGCACATATCATTTTAATACTTTGTCTTTCTTGAGATATCCTTGAAAAATTTCTGTTCAGTTCTTTACTTTGTCATGACGAAAGGTTAAGGAAAACTTCCAACTTGTAGATAGCAGGTTAATGAGGGTGTCATGTGAGTCTCAAACTAGCAGCTAGAATCTCTTTATTTTCCCAGTCTAAAAATCAGAAACATTTAAATTTGTTAGATCTGACCTAGTTCCTGGTGGTTAGGGTCAAAGATAGAAGTCTAGTGTGGGTAGCTATTGTTGTCAATAAATAAGGAAGTAGAAAGGACTATTTCTGTATTTTATTTTTGTTGATTATATTCCTAGATCAAGGATAATGTCTAAGCACACACACACACACACACACACATTCTTGCACAAACATCCACCCACAGAAACATCCTATTCAGTAATTTCTCACCCGCCCACAAATGGCCCTGGTTCCTCGAACTTGCAAAACCATGCATCCCACTGACAAACGTACTCTAAAGCTTCCCCTTGACTGGTACTATAAAACCCTGCTACTCTGTAGAGAGGGCTTTTGACTCAGGTCAGAGGCTCCTTTCAGGCTTCTCCAATTAACTGTCTCCCGCTGTTCAGTCTCTCCTACATATCCTCTTCTAACATTTAGTATTCAAACACTGAAAATTAGACGGTCTCTTATATGAAGGAGTATTCCCCTCCAAAACTGGAATTTAAAAAAAAAGGTTTGTATTAACCTTTTTTTTTTTTTGCAACACAACCTCATCACCTTCAAAGTATTCTCCATTATGCTCAATAATTTGTCAATTTTTAAAAACATTTTATTAGGGGCTCATACAACTCTTATCATAATCCATATATATACATACATCAATTGTATAAACACATCCGTACATTCTTTGCCCTAATCATTTTCAAAACATTTGCTCTCCACTTAAGCCCTTTGCATCAGGTCCTATTTTTTCCCCTCCCTCCCCGCTCTCTCCTCCCTCATGAGCCCTTGATAATTTATAGATGGTTATTTTGTCATATCTTGCCTTATCCGGACTCTCCCTCCCCCCCTTCTCTGCCATCCATCCCCCAGAGAGGAGGTCACATGTGGATCCTTGTAATCAGTTCCCCCTTTCCAATCCACTCTCCCAGCATCGCCCCTCACACCCCTGGTCCTGAAGGTATTGTCCCCCCTGGATTCTCTGTGCCTCTAGCTCCCATATGAACCAGTGTACAACCTCTGCCCTATCCACTGACCCATCTCCTCTCCTAAACCCCTCTATGAGGAGATCTCCAGTGGCCGACAAATGGGCTTTGGGTCTCCACTCTGCACTTCTCTCTTTATTCACTATGGTGTGTGTATGTGTATGTATATATATATATTCTTTTTTTTGCATGATGCCTTATACTTGGTCCCTTTGGCACCTCGTGATCACACAGGCTGGTGTGCTTCTTCCATGTGGGCTTTGTTGCTTCTGAGCTAGATGGTCGCTTGTTCACCTTCAAGCCTTTAAGACCCCAGACACTATCTCTTTCGATAGTCCAGCACCATCAGCTTTCTTCGCCACATTTGCTTATGCACCCGTTTGTCTTTGGCGATCGTATCATGGAGGTATCGTATCATGCAGCCAATGATATGATTTTTTGTTCTTTGATGCCTGATAACTGATCCCTTCGGGACCACGTGATCACACAGGCTGGTGTGTTCTTCCATGTGGGCTTTGTTGCTTCTGAGCTAGATGGCCGCTTGTTTATCTTCAAGCCTTTAAGACCCCAGTCACTATCTCTTTTGATAGCCGGGCACCATCAGCTTTCTTCACCACATTTTCTTGTTCACCCGCTTTGGCTTCAGCAGTTGTGTCGGGGGGGTAAGCATCGTAGAGTGCCAATTTAATAAAAGAAAGTATTCATGCATTGAGGGAGTACTTGAGTAGAGGCCCAAAGTCCTTCCGCCACCTTAACACTAAACCTTTAAATATAGACACATAGATCTATTTCCCATCCTCATATATATATTTGCATGTACATGTCTTTGTCTAGACCTCCATAAATGCCCCTTGACTCCTAGCTCTTTCCTCCATCTCCCTTGACTTTCCTCCTGCCCTACTACCATGCTCCGTTCCCACCTGGGAATTTGTCTATTCTTGGGAACATTTTTCAAACTCATTTATTTGGATGGCTAACAGTACCTCCCTAATTTTCTTTTTCTAAATAATTTTGTTGGGGACTTTTACAGTTCTTACAGCAATCCACACATCAGTTGTATCAAGCACAGAATATATATGTTGCCATCATCATTTTCAAAACATTTTCTTTCTATTTGAGCCCTTGGTATCAGCTCCTCTTTTATCCCCTCTATCCCCACCCTCTCACTCTTATGAACCCTTGATAAATTATTATAATTTTCAGATTTTACAGAGTCTACTGTCTCCCTTTATCCATGTTTCTGCTGTTTGTCCCCCTCCCTCATTTTTTTCTTCACCTCTTCTACATTGTAAAATTGCTGTCCTTTCATGTCCCTCTGCATTTGTGGAAACAAGAAGTGCCATGGAGTGAGGTCAGCTTAGCAAGGTGAGTGGGGCAAGAAACGCATGTTGTTTTTTAACAAAAACTGGCATACTGTGAGGGTTGCATGAGCAGGTGCATTGTCATGGTGGCAAGAAAACCAGTCCTCAGACTGCCACAAGTCAGGCCTTTGGAATTTCATACTATTATGCAATTTTTCAGAAACTCTAAATAGAAAGCTTGATTACTCATCAGACCTAGTGGAACGAACTCCTAATGCACTATCTCCCTTCCATCACATTCAGTACTTGGGGGACTCCCTTGTAGATGGCTGTGGAGGGTATATGATGGTACCCGAGAAGCTCTGTTTTAATGTTCTCAATTTTAATGTGTTTGAAAAGATAAAAAAGTCAAATGCAAAAAGATGCCTGACAAACAATGTAGAGATGTGCTTTATACAATTGATGTATGTATATGTATGGATTGTGATAAGAGTTGTATGAGCCCCTAATAAAATGTTAAAAAAAAAAAAGATGCCTGAACATAAGATGGCATCCTTAGATATTACATACATAGCTGTGTAGTGCAAATAGTATATTTTAAAATGTTTATAATCTCAGTGAAGGATAATGTCTAATCAGAAAAGCCCTGACTGGTAAAAACAACCTGGTCCATTATATCGTGTGGGAAACATGGACATCCTCCCGCAGAAACAGCTAGTTCAGTAATTCCCCACATTTCCACAAGATCATCCTGGTTCCTGGAATTAGCTTAATTATGTATCCCTGCCCACAAATGTACGCCCCTTGATGGATCCTATAAAACCCTGCTGTCTGGACAGAGCCTTTTGATTACAGTCAGAGGCCCCTCTCAGGTGTCCTATAATAAACCTGGCTCCTACCACCTACGCTCTCATCCTGTCTCTCCTGAATCTCTGATTCTAACATTTGGTATTCTAATACTCAGTTTTACCAAAAATATTCCTTGTCTTAGAGTGTCCTGAATTCTTTTTTTTTTTTGTGTGTGTGTGTCAAGTTCACATTTTGTATTTGGAAAAAATTGCTGTGCAGTAAAATTTCTAATCCCATCCTTTGCTCACAAGAGTTGAGCTCTCAGTCTCTAGCTTTCTAAGAACACTCCTGTACATTCACTTGGTATATGGCTACTAATAAAAATAGCATCTTCCCTCCCCCACCCGGTTCTCTATCAAGATGTACAAAGGTTTCCAATCTTACAACACGGGTTTTTCATATCTTCTTCCCAAGGCTCATCCTGGCGCCACAGATACTAAACAATTTGCTGGAAGGTATCTCGATTGTTTCAAATAGTACTGCTTAGCTGTTGAAGCAGTTGATAATTCAGAATCAGACTTTAAGGAAACAGCGGGAGGTAAGTTTTTGGTTTCCTCTGCTAACTGGTTGGAGTCTGGGAGTACAGACTCGGGAAGCCGAAACGGAGAATCTTTTTTCCTCTTTTCTTTGAAAAACGCCCATGCTTGGTTTCTTGGAATGGGAGGCTCCGAAATTGTACTCTTCAAACTCTTCCTAGCTGTCCTCAGACTTGAACACCGCCTGACCCCAACGCCTGCAAGTGCTTCTGTGACCCAGAGTGCCACCTGGCTTAGTGGGCATGTTTTTGAGGATACTTGGAAAGAGCGTCTGTGGCGGTTTCTGTTGACTCTGCTGCTTTGGAGGCGGCGGGACACTGAAGCTGGGTGGCTGCTGAATGGCCTGCAGTGGTTGATGGCTGTGCTTCAGCTCAGGCTGTTCAACAGGCGATCACTAATGTCTGAGAGAGGCTTAGGTTCAAGTTCAACCAAAGCTGGCTTCATCGGTTCCAGGGGCTTCAGCTGCTTACTTAAAGCCTGTTTGGTGTCCAGATGATGTAAAGAGGCACCTAATACTTGGCCAACTTGGAAATATGGGTGTTTCAAAGCCTGGCTTGCTGTTGGTCGTTTCTTTGGGTCCCAATTCAACGTATCAGTCATGAGTTGAATAGCTTCGTTACTGGCACTGGGAATGAGAGTTTTTAAGTTTATAGGAACACACTGGGGAAAGCGGAAATTCATAGAAGATGCAAGCTGGTACCCTTCTGGCCAGTCACTCTTTTTGGGAGTTCCTAAAACTTGGCAAATTTTAAAGATTTCATCAACCTCACTTGTCCCCGGGAAAAGCGGCCGTAAGGTGTACAGTTCAGCCACGGTACTCCCAACAGCCCACACGTCGATGGGAGAGCTGTAAACCGACGATCGTAATAAAACTTCAGGTGCACGATACCACCTGGTAGATACATAATCAGTAATATGGTGGCTGGGACCTTAATTCTCTGGCAAGTCCAAAGTCAGCTATTTTCACAAGTTCTGGACCCATACAAAGCAAGTTTTCTGGTTTCATGTCCCTATGGAAAAAACCATGTTTATGAATAAAAGCCAGGCCTTGCAATATTTGATACATAATCTTTCTGATGACTGATTCAGGGAACAGTTTGTTTCTGTCTTTCATTAATTGATAGAGATTTTCTTTCATATATTCAAATATTAAATAAAGATGGTCATTTTCTCTGATAACTTCTTTCAGTTTAATCACATTGGCATGATTAAGTTTCTTCAGAGACTTAACTTCTCTTAGGTTCATACATTCATCCCAAGAGTAAAACTTTCTCTTCATCCTCTTGATGGCCACCAGCTCCCCCGACTCGTTGCTCTTGCCCATAAGCACACTGCCATAGGTGCCGTCCCCCAACTGTCTTATGGTTGTATAGCGGTTCATCTTGGAAAACAAAGCAGCAGGAATGGTTGATGGAATTAACTTTCTTGTTGAAGAGAAATTTAAATGCTTCTTGTACTCTCTTAGTTTTTCCCACAGACTCCTTAGGCTGGTGACAGGTTCAGCATCATTAAAGGCAGGCTCTCCCCCGAGACTCAGTAGGTTCATGAACTACAGCAATAAGGAATCTGGCGAGGAAGCAGTGCTTCCATTCTTATGAACACCCGGCGTCCAGGTACCAGCGCTCCGCGGAGGTGGGCAACAGCAGCACCGGGCGTCGGGGAGACATGCCGGGCCGGCCGCGCAGGACGGGCTCAGGCTGGACGGAGGGTGGCGGCCCCGCAGCCCGCTCGGGATTCGTTCTGAATTCTTAATATTAACCTCGGGGATAACTCCCAACCAGAAAAATACACGTTAAAATGCCTAAGATAACAAACACTAAGCCATGAATGCCTACATGTTGGTGGTCTTTTTCTGTCCCAAGACAGAGACTCGAAGTCTTAGTGTTGAGGACAATGAGGTCATTCCCACTCACCGATAGTTGAGATTTCATCTCTCGGTGCCCGTCAGTATCCTTCCAACATAAACCTAAGGGGAAAAAGTGAAGCTGTGAGACGGCAGATCACCCATAATGCTCCTAGAAGAGTTCTTCTGGTCATGACACGGGGAGACGCAGTCAGTCACTTTACTCACTCAGCTGTGGACACGAAAGACTAGTATTACCTGACCCTGGAGCCTTGGTCCCCCCCCTTTCCCCTTCAACAACTCTCTTTCCACACCTCAACACCTCTCGTCTTTTGTCAGTTTCTTCCTGATCTTATCTTCTCTGTCAGTACAACCAAAAACTGCTCTCCCTGGGCAGAAGGACCAGGAAACAATGACACAGAGCAATTGCAGGTGATTTCATCTGGGAAGGTAGCTCTGCTGCCTGGGGTTTGCAGTGGCTGAGGGCTGGGGTGGAGGTAGGGTGAAGTTTGACTTCTTCCTCAACAATGAAAGCCCCTCTTGATGCCCAGCAGCCAGGCCTGTGGGACGGCGCAACAACATGATTCCACTGGATCCTTCACGGTGTGCTCTAAGCAGGGCCCCTGTCCTTTCACAACATCCTCAGTCAGGCTACTTGGGTTTTCTGGGTTTTCAACCTTGCTTCATTTCAGGTTTATAAACCCTCCAATCTGGTCCCTGACACTGCATTTCCTGTCAAAATTTACTGTGCCCTCCTTGCCCTAATAATTCAGATTTCAGCTCCAGGTCCCAGATCCAGTTCTATTATGTGAGTCAGAAGACAGAACACAGATAAATGCCAATGGAGAAAGTGCCTCCAAATCTCCTGGCTGACTGAGCAGTCGGCTTGCGCTGGACTCCGTGGTGCAGGCGCATTCCTGAAGGCAGCGTGTGGTAGAACGGTGCCGATGCAAGCAGCACGATCTGTGCTTTAAAACCCTATGAACGATCCCCACCTCCTGAGCAGTCCCGGCCATTCATTCATTGCTGCGATGAAACAGAATTGTTTTCCTACTTTCCCACCATGGTTTTTTGTTATATTTGGTCACCAGTCAAGCTGTTCAGGACCTGGAATTTCTAGTGATGAATTATAGCCTGCCAGCCAGGCAGGAGCAAGACAATTTCAGGAGCAGATTAGACAGCGGAATGTCCCTGATGTCTACAGCCACCAGGAAATCACTCCTGAAGACCCAAAGCTGTTCAGGAGGCTGGCTCACCCTAGAACCAAAGGTTACTCGGGGAGAGGCAGACATAGACGTTTCTCCAGGAGAAGGATGGTGCATCCTTGATGACGTGAATTTAAATCTTGTGTAAAGCTTTAAAGACAAGCTCCAATGGGACGTGATCAGTCACGGAGAGCACTGAAAGTTTAAGCTGTAGGTGTTTTCATGTTTGTTGGGTGCCCCTTTGGAAATTGGGTCAGTTACTTGGTCTGGGCAGATAGTGGAGTAGTGGGTTACACAGTGAGCTGGTAATCAATCTGAAGGTCAAGAGGTAAAAACCACCAGTCACTCCGTGGCAGAAAGATGAGGCTTTCTACTCCCAGAACGTGACAGACAGTGTGTGCTTCTTTCTCACAGGGGCAATTCTATCCTGTCTTATAGGTCACTATGAGTTGTAATCAACCTGATGGCAGTGAGTTTGTGAAATTCCATGCAATCACTTCAGCCAACACCATCACATCTCCCATCTGAAGAGATTACTCCACCTTTGCCTGCCACTGCATTTAGAAAAGTCTTTACCCCCCTCCCCCAGCTACATTTGAGCAGCTTAGTCCAAGGGTGTATGCCAATATGGCCCCTGGAGTGTTTACTGGAGCACTGTGTAAGAACAAGACATGATAGAGTGCTCCAAAGGAACACCCTCACCATCCACGATTGCTTCCAGACCCAGAATTAGACTTTAGTCCCTGGTAGCCCCATAGGCAAATAAAGAGGGTGACCCAGATAGATTGCAGTGGCCTACATGTTAAAATACTAAACCTACTTTGGTATCTTGTAGAGGAAAGTATCAAAGGCTCGGTGAAATTAATCCATTAGAGCGGGTTTACCAGGAGAGACCCATAAACCATCACATTGTCTATACGGTACAACTTTTTTATTTCACCACTGGTTGCAGAACCAGTGCCACTGATACAAGCAGCAGTGTCAAGACAAGTCCCTGGCACTGGCAACACACCTTCTCAAGAAAGGTATTAAGTTCAAGAGGCACAACTTTTTATCTTGCTATTTCACTTGTACCCATCATCAAAACACACCCGGATAAAGAGCTATGTTTGATTACATGTATGAAGTGTTTCCAAGTGTTATTCTTTTTCAGAATGGACTAAAACATTTCTCTACGTAACTGGGAGAGTTCAAGAAGTTGCCCCATGACCTCTTGAAAGAAATCATTCCCAGGTTTGGCCTCCCTCAGACTCTGAATAATGGTAAGGAGGCTCCTTCTTTCTCAACAGTTGTTTAAGGCATATCTTGTATACTAGGAGTAAAGTAGCAACTCCATTCTGCTTGGAAAACACAATCAGGAGGAAAGAGAGAGACTGAACCAAAAGCAGAAGGGGGAGCTTAGCAAACCATGTCAAAGAACGTGGTTACAATGGATTGACATTTTGCCTTTAGTTTTGAAAGTTCCACTGCTCCCCCACGGCAAAACTGAAATTAAGCCACTTTTGAGCTAGGGAACCTTACTTGCTCACTCTTCAGCCTCATGGGCCTTCAAGCCAGTCATAAATGTATTTCTTTTGCTTTCTTTAACTTCAATTCTATCCCAAAGTGAGACGCTCCTTTTACTAGTCACCATCCAGTTTCCAACCAGGCTAGAAGGGGCTCCCTGCAATCCTGGAAGAATGTTCTGCTTCAGTCAACCCAGCTTGGAAGCTTAGGGAATGAAATCTTGGATTTGCTGGGACCCACAAGACTAAAAGAGAACCCAGAAGCAGGCTCTTCAAACCCCTCAAGACTTCATATGTTTAAGCCAATATCTTTTCACTCTTTTTTCCTTCCATCAAAGACTAATAAAGGGAATGTTTTTCTTTTCTCAATTTCTTTTCTCCAGTGTTTAAATCTGAGTGCGAACAATCAAATTCAGAAAAAAACAAAAACAACAAGCTAACAATCAGATGCAGGGTAGTTTTAGGGAGTTCCTAACATTAGTACTCATATCAAGTTTCCCTCTCACTGCCATTGACTTGATTCTGAACCAAAGCAACCCTTTAGGACGGATTAGAACTGTCCCTGTGGATTTCTGAGATGTTAGCCCTTTACAGAGGAGAGTGCTGCCTCATCTCCGTCTGACAAAGCACAAGGTGGTTTCAAACCTCAGAGCTTGTGTTTAGCAGCCCAACTCAAAACCCATCAAGACTCCCAAGCTTTCCTAGGTTATTTTTTATCTTGCGGCACCATGACACGCCTATATCCCTACCAACATGGGTGGGAGGTGGGGGTCGGGGCGAGTAGTCTAGATCTACAAGGCAGCTAGCTATACACCTTCGTGGGAAGCCCTTACTGTTTTGGCTAGACCTGCCAGAGAACCAGGGTTTCTTTAGGTGCAGGCTGGTGACAACCTGCCCTTGCTGTCTTTGTGTCCAAGGAGGGGCTGCAAAGAAGTCAGTACTCCACCTTGCCTTACAGCAAGACCATGAACACCACCTCTCAGGGATTCGATAGATACCTTGGTGGTGGAGTGGACACAGTGAGCCGCTAACCACAAAGTCAGCATTTCGAAAATAACACCCGGCTCCATCGAAGATGATGCGCTCTACTCCTGTGAAGGTTTACAACCTCAGAAACACACAGGGCGCACTTCTACTCTGACATATGGGCCCTGGGAGTTGGCAGCGAGTTCTAGGAATCACAACAACGAGTGCCTGGCGAAACAAACACAAAGCCTTACTTAGCAAAGCTGGATTCCCACCATAAACCACCGCGGGTTTGCCACCTTAGACCACAGCAAAGGACGAAGCAAGTCAACGGGACGTGCGGCTGCGTCCCGCAGCAAACCCACCGCATCAGCAAACATAAACAAATGACAGGGCCATGCCGCCGACTCTGGCCCGGAACAAAGCCACGGCGCGCCCCACAACTGGGGCCACCAGGCGCTCGCTCGGACTCGTCCCAAACGCGGGCGTGGAGCCGCGCCCCCTGCTCCACCAAGCGACCCCGGGAACTCGGGAAGCACCGGGCCCAGGGCGGCCCCCGCCCACCCGGGACGCTCCTCGGGCCCGGCGCCGGGCCCACCCTTCGCCTCCCCGCGCCGCGGCTCCCACGGCCGCCGCTCCGACCAGCGAGTCACGGCCGCGGCCGCACTCACGGAGCCCGGACGCCCTGCAACGCCTCTCCGGAAAATACCTGCTCGTCCGCCGGGAAGCTCCACTCCCCGGGACCTCCAGCGAGACGGCGCGTGACCGCGGCCGAGCTCTTCTCCGCTTGCCGCCCGCCCGCCCCGCCCTCGGCGCGCGCGATGACGTCAGCGGACGGTGCCCGCGGCGTGGGCAGGCCCGCCCTCACCCGCTGTCCGGGGAGCGGGCTGCTCCTGGAAGTTTGTGTAACGAAAAGGCTGCTCGAGAAACCTCAGCTCCAGCTCGCTGCCTTCGACGGCACTCGGGCGCCTCAGTCCGCGGGGCGGACGGCGGCGCAGCGGGCAGCGAGGAGCCCCCCTCAGACTCGGAGCCGAGGGCCTCGCAGCGACCCGGTGAGTCTGAACTTCGGCTCCGGAAGTGAGCGACCGCCGCCTGCAGCCGCGGGGACTCCCGCCTGCCCCCCGCACACGCCTCTCGGAGTCAGGAGCTCGCAGGAAGCACACTGGAGGGCACCGCGGGCTCCCGAGTCTCGTTGCAGCCTTCCCTCCATCTGTGCCGGTCCCGTCTGGAGCCACGTCCTCCTGAAACTTCGTTTCGTCGTTAGCCGGACCGCTGCCAGCTTTTCCTGGACCGCTCCTCCAGTCTCTTACAAATTGTGTCGCGTGCGGAATGGCTGGGGAGCCTGGCGGCACAGGCCGTTGAGTTGAGCTGCGAACTGCAAGGTCTGCAGTTTGTCCATCAGCCCAGTGGTTCTCAACGTGTGGGTCGCGACCCCTTTGGGGGTCAAACGACCCTTTCACAGGGCTTGTCCGATTCATAACAGTAGCAAAATTACAATTATGTAGTAGTAACGAAAACAACTTTATGGTTTCGGGGCCACCAGAACATGTGGAACTGCATTAAAAATTAAGGGTCGTTCCATTAGGAAGGATGAGAACCACTGTACTAGCCGTTCCGTGAGAGAAAGATGAGGTGTTCAACTCCCTAATAGTTACAGTCTTGGAATCCCCCAGGGGCTGTTCTAACCTGCCTTGTAGTCACTGAGTTGGGATCCTCTTGGTGGCAGTGAGTTTTGCATGACTAAGAAGCAAACATTGTTTCTTCAAAGAACCCCCAGTTAAGTGTTAGAGTAAACAATCCTGTAACAATGTGGGGTGTGCAGTCGTAACTTTATGGATATAATATTTAAAGGTTATAGCAAAGTCATAGAGAATAGGAGAGGTAGGTAGGATAGAAGAGTCAGACACATTTCATGGTAGCATGCTCACCTCCGCCCCTCTTGGCGCTCTACGTGGAGGTAGGGTAGGAGAGAGCTTCTTTACTGTTTGGGGGCTTCTATAGGTACTCATTAGTCATGCATATTCAGGACTGGGTCCCTAGCTCTGACCAGGATGACTCAGGGTTACTGGGCCACCTCCTGAATGCAAGCCCAAGTCTTGATTTGCTGTCCTGAAGCTGACTGGAGGGAGGGATCAGACTTCAGGAAACATCAACTAACCACCCACTGCTGGGACCCTGCTTTACATGTGGCCCAGAAGGGCAACGGGTTATACATTGCCCACTTCCCCGGCCACCCACTAAGCCTTGCCCATCCTGTGGTCAGCTAGGGCACTGGAGAAGTGACTGCCCCTCGGCACCTAGCTGCGGAGGGTGAGTCCCTCCAAATCTTGAACCGCCATCAACACTGCTTAACCTGGCCATTGAAGAGGACCAATGAAGAAGCCCCGCACTCAGCAACACCACCACCACGCCGTTCCCAGGGTAGCGATCAGGGCGCCAGGTAAGCTGGTTTCCTTTTGGTGGACTCAAGCAAGCTGTCCTCCACGCCTTCTCGGACCCAACTTCCCCTTCCCTGGTCTTGGTTATGGGACGTGATGGTCGTCTCTCCAAGCCTTTAGTCATCCCTTTTTTTAAAAAAAAATTGTTTTATTAGGGGCTCATACAACTCTTATCACAATCCATACATACATCAATTGTGTAAAGCACATTTGTACATTCATTGCCCTCATCATTCTCAGAACATTTGCTCTCCACTTATGCCCCTGGCATCAGGTCCTCACTTTTTCCCCTTCCCCCTCCCTCATGACCCCTTGATAATTTATAAATTATTTTGTCATATCTTGCCTAGTCCGACGTCTCCTACTTTTCTGTTGTCCGTCCCCCAGGGAGGTCACAAGTAGATCCTAGTAATTGGGTTCCCCTTTCCAGCCCACCCTCACTCTATGTTCCCAGTATCGCCACTCACATCACTGGCCCTGAAGGGGTCATCTGCCCTGGATTCCCCGTGTTTCTGGTTCCTATCTGTACCAGTGTCCATCCTCTGGTCTAGCCAGACTTGCAAGTTAGAATTGGGATCATGATAGTGGAGGTGGCTGGAGGAAGACGCATTTAGGTACAGGAAAGTTGTACTTTTTATCGTTGCTACATCGTACCCTGTGACTCATCTCCTCCAAGACCCCCCCTGCAAGGGGATCTCCAGTGGCCGACAAATGTTTTTTAGGTCTCCACTCCACACTCGCCGCCCCCCCCCCCATTCACTATGGTAAGATTTTTTTTTTTCCCGATGATGCCTGATACCTGACCCTTCAACATCTTGTGATCGTACAGGCTGGTGTGCTTCTTCCATGTGGGCTTTGCTACTGCTGAGCTAGATGGCCGCTTGTTTACCTTCAATCCTTTAAGGCCCCAGACGCTATATCTTTTGATAGCCAGGCACCATCAGCATTCTTCACATTTGCTTATTCACTTACTTTTGTCTTCAGTGGTTGTGTTGGGAAGGTGAGCATCATAGAATGCCAATTTAATAGAAGTATTCTTACATTGAGGAAGTACTTGAGTTGAGGCCCAATGTTCTGCTTCAGTTGGTTTTAATGCCTGTATAGAAAATGGGCTTTCTATACATGTACCTAAATAATACTTTTGAGATAAAATGAAGACTTTAATTCTCATAAAAGCTGTAGGTACAGGTGTGAAAATCTAGACTTTCAATTTGAGTAAGAAATCTCTTCTTAGGTCACAAGGAAGGGGTGACTCAGCCAGGGTGCAGTATACCACTGATGAAACTCACAACACTCTTCTAGTTTAGTGGTTCTCAACCTTCCTAATGCCTTCAATAGTTTCTCATGTTGTAGTGACTCAGAATTATTTTCATTGCTACTTCATAACTGTAATTTTGCTACTGTTATGAATCAGGCAACCCCTGTGAAAGGGTCATCCGACCCCCAAAAGGGGTCGAGATCCACAGGTTGAGAACTGCTGCTCTAGTTCTTTAATGCTTCCCCCACCCTCCCACTGTCACGATCCCAGTTCTACCTTACAAATCCGGCTAAACTAGAGCATATACATTGGTACAGATAAGAACTCTTGACACATAGGATCCAGGACAGAGAAACCACCTAGGAACAGTAACAGTAGCAGCAATACCACAAGGATAGGGAAAGATGGGGGCAGATGGGGGAGAAGCAAAAACGGCAAATGGAGACAGGGTGATATGAAAACAATAATTTATCAGGGGTCCATGAAGGCTGGGCAGTGGGGAAGAAGAGTGCAGAAAGACTGCCGTGTATAGTGAAGTGGTGTATGGAGAAGCCATCTATTCTTAGAAGTAAGCTTCTCCTGTGCTATTGTTTGTTTACGGAATGTGCAAACATTTGTCTAGTGAGTACAGAAATCCTCACTCTCAGAGTACAGGCAGTCAGGCTTTTCTTGAAACGCCCCGAGGAGTGGATGAAGTAGTGATTTGTGGTGGCAACATTTTGTTCACTTGTCAGTTGAGGGACACTGGAAAAGTCATGTCCACAGAATTCTACTTTTGTCTCATAGTGAAGAGGAGGTATCCTATCCTCCCTGCCCACATAGGGCTCCTTCCATCTCTTCTCTGGTGTATACGGAAGTGCGCCTCTTCTCCCATATTCTTGTCCATTTTCCTTGCACACAAAACTTCTAATCCGTTTCCTTAGGTGTGTGAAGTGATTTACAATGAATGCCTCAGCCACACTCATTGTAAACACGAGGCTTCTCTGGAGTGAATCAGATCTTTAAGGAACTTTTGCTAACAGCTAAAGCCTCACCCACACATGAATGACACACACACACATCTCCCCCAAGTGTTCCACCTTGTGGTGAAGGTCTGACTTTTTGCAAAAGCCTTGCCCACACTATATAGATGCATTTAAGTTTTTTCACCTGAGTGTACCCTGTGTTGTCTGAAGACTTTTGATGTGTACTTACCACCTCATTCACACTCGTTGCATACACATGACAGGACTTCAAAAAAAAAGTTCATGGACAAATGGAATTAAAAGATAATGGGGTTTTTCCACAAACTTTTTGAAATCTCCTCATATGGCTTCTCTCCTGAGTGTGCCCTCTGGTGCATAAGAAGATGTGATTTCCTGTTAAAGTCTTGGCCACACTCATTGCAAACAAAAGACTTCTCCCTCGAATGTATTTTTTGGTGCATAAGGAGACTTGAGTTTCGGGTAAAGCCTCGTGTACATTCCTTGCACACATATGGCTTCTCCCCTGAGTGTGCCCTCTCGTGTGTGATGAGAGTTGACCTGTGGCTGAAACCTCGCCCACACTCCTTGCACACATGTGATCTCAGTCCTGAATGTGTCCCCTGGTGGACAAGAAGACCTGCTTTCTGGCGGAAGCCATGGCCACACTCCAGACACATGAAAGGCTTCTCACCAGAGTGCGTCCTCTGGTGTGTGATAAGATTTGACTTTTGGCTAAAGCCTCGCCCACACTCATTGCACACATGTGGCTTCTTCCCTGAGTGTGTCACTTGGTGAAGAAGAAGGCCTGCTTTCTGGCTAAAGCTTCGCCCACACTCTAGGCACATGTAAGGCTTCTCACCTGAGTGTGTTCTCTGGTGTGTGATAAGATTTGACTTTTGGCTAAAGCCTCGCCCACACTCATTGCACACATGTGGCTTCTCCCGGGAGATGGTCTTTTGGTTTGTGGTGAACTTTGGTTTCAGGCCAACAGCTGCCACATCTTCTCTATAACTGACTGCTCCAAGTCTTGAGGCTGCTGACTCCGTCATTGTTTTGTGTCTTTCCACAGACTTCACCTTTTGGGCTGATTGGGGCTCCATTCCTACCACTGGGTTGTCTTCTTTGGGGCTTGTTGACCCTCCCCAGGCTGGGCTGGAGAATTCCCTTGAGGTCTCTCTCCCTGCTGTGCTCTCACACAAGGGTCTGAAGACCTCTTCTCTGTCGTGTCCTTGTGTGTTTTCACAACTCTCACCAGAATGGTGCTGCTCTGGCTGCCTCTGGGGCCGTGGGCTGCCAACCCCTGGATGGAAATGATCGTCTGCACACAAGGCTGGGAAGATCTGCAGCACGTGCTGCCCGAGGAACTGCTGACAGGAGAAAGCCAGGTGACAGGAGGACCAGGGGGAGGTTTCTGGCTTCAGTTCAGCTGGAGAGAAAAAGTTTTCCATTAGAGCAGCTTTGATGGGATTTTCCTCTGGATGACACAGTAAAGCGCTCGACTATTAGCCAAAAGGATGGCAGTTTAGAAGACAGGCCTGGTGACCTGTTTCAGAGGTTACAGCTCAGAAACTGCAGCAGTCCTACTCTGCACACAGGGGTCACTGTGCATAAGAAATGACTGTTTGGCAACAAGCAACAATCTTGTCACACTTGTATTTGATAATATATGACATGGTGTTTCCCATTAGTAATTCCTTTGTTACATTCTTACAAATTACACTCTATTGCAATCCCCAAGGTGCCCTGATGGCACAGTAGTTAATGTGCTTGGCCGCTAACCACAGGTTCAAACCCATTATCCAATCTGAGAGAGAAAGAGGTGTTAGTCTGGTTCAATAATCATTTACAGCTTGGAAATCCTGTAGGGCAGTTCTGTCCTAGAAGTTTGAATCAACTCAGTGGTTAGTGGGTTTGAGCACTGCAATCCTAAGAACCAAACCAAACAGCATGTCAGTCATACTAGAATTTCTTAATTATCAGATACTGCTTCTCCTTGGTGAACAGTTTCTATTATAGTTAGTCAGTTTTACTAAAACTAAGCCATACACTACCTCTAATACTTTATTATTTGGAAATAACAGTTTCTATGAAGTATGTGGAAATATCCTTTATAATATAAATGGACCATAAATTACAAGTCACCAAGTCTGGGTGGTTTCTAGATATAGGAGGCAATGCATGAGTGAAAATGGCATAGTGAGGTCTGAACCAGCCCAACTTTAGATGGATAATTATCAGGATCAACCTAAGCCTAATTCCCATAGGATGGAGGGCAGACATACCTCTGCCTTCCATCCTTTTTACAAACTGACATCGGCCAGCCTCCCCATGACCCTCACTGCTTCTCCTGTAGATTCAATGATCCATTGCAACAGCCACACAGATGTGTGTGCGCACACCCACCCCACCCCACCCCACTCCCATAACATACAGTTAACTGGTTTATTAAGGGACTGAGTACAACTCAGGATCAGGAAACTTGTAGGCAGTCTCCCTTCAGTGCAGCAGCTTTCTCAGCTCTGCAGGCCTCCTGTCAATCTCCAGAGGTCAGATTTCGTCTCAGCCCTATCCCGCCGCCCACCTAACACCTGTCACTCCTGGTTCAGCTCTCAGGCCACTTCCAGGCCTCTCACTCTCTGGTTTTACAATCTCTGACCTGGGCTGGGGCTCTTGCAGGAGGTTGCTTGCCTCCTCTTTCTCTTTGTTTTCCTGTCTTTGTGTTTTTTGGCTTCCTCCTGACTTTTTCTGTCTGTGGGGTTGCTTCATCAATTTCAATCTCACCAGTGCAATGAACAGACTAATGCCCTCCACAGACACTCTATTTGCAGTTTATTGATCAATCCTAGTATGGTGCATTCCAATCACAGGGCAGGTTGCAGCAAAACCAGACAAAACGAAGTGGTATACAGTCTCTGGCAATGAAAATCTAGGGCAAATGTAACTCCTTGGGAAACATCTCTCAAGATGTGTTTTCTAAGAATCAAAGCAAAAGGTCAAATAAAGGAGTTAATTTCCCTACAATATGCGAATAGTGGCTACAGAATAGATTGCTCACTTATAAACAAGCACTTATTCAGCCTTTCTTTGTGACTTTTCATTTCTGACCATCAGCAGGCACTTGTTTGTGTGGACTGAGACTGCTGATCGGCCAAATGAACGGTCCCCTTGCACTGAGCAGCCCGGCCACAGGGTTCTGGTCACTCTCACGGAGTGCTCCCCAGTTGACTGAGCTACTTAACCTCTCTCAATAACCAAACTGTGGTTTCTATTTCTGGCCAGTTGGCTCCTGTGAGACCACGTGGTAACTCTACAGTGTTGAGCTTTCAGCCTTGATTCTATGACTTTGCATGTAGTCTACAAATATACTCTACCTTCTAAATGGTTAGGAAGAAAATAAAAGATTAATTTTTCATAATGTGAAAATGATACGGAGCTCAGATCTCAGTGTTCATGAAGAAAGTTTCACTGGAAACACAGCCGTGGCCATTTGTTTGCACATGATAATTACTTTTGCACCACCACAAAAGTGAGAGTTGTGACACAGACAATTTGGCCCAAAACCTCAGTACTTACCATCTGTTCCTTTATACAAAAGGTGGCAAAATCCTGATCTACAATATTGTAGCAATTAATAATATTGATAAATCGAGCCTTAAAAGCCATTGTAATATTTTCAATACATTAAAAAAAGAAAAAGCATGACTTACTAATTCTAAAAGCCATAAACAATTTCACATTTCATTTCAAAAGCTTGTAGAGAAGGCACCTCTCACTACCTCCCTCTGCATCCTGTGCCCCCACGGCCCTGGCTTTGACAAGTCCTCAGCCTCAGCACCACTGACAACTCTCTCCCTAGTTCCTACAGGTCTGAAATACTCTCACCCTAGTTCCTACAGGTCTGATCCCTCACACCATACATCCATGGTCAAGTGTTAGCTCTTTGATGATTTCACATGCTAAATTTCCAACTTCGACCTTGTTACATCCAATCCTCCATTCACCTGCTCTAATATATTATTAGGTTCTCCTTGTATAGCATATGTCACGTTTTACCATTCCATAATGTAGTATCTCTGTATGTAAAGATCGTTGCTGTCACTTTGTACTTGAAGATAAGCCTGTGAGGTTTACATTGGCTAATGTGTTGAGTGTCTGGAATATTACCCAGCACTTAGATCAAAAACAAACACAAACAAACCCGCTGCCCCTGATTCCAACTCTTAGTCCCACTCATGTGTTACTCGGCACAACTGCTTCCTAGGGTCTATTTTTAAATTTTATTTTATGTGGTCTATAGGCTTTTGTTGCCTGTAATCTGTGGAAACAGAGTGCCAGGCCTTTCTTCTCTAGTGTCTTTGGATGGGTTTGACCCACTAACCTTGAGGTTAATAGTTGAGTGCAAACTGTATGGAACACAGAAAAACACAAAACCCTGTCAGAGATGCTATATGCACTACCACCTAGTCAATTCCAACTCAGAGCAACCCGATAGGACACAGTAGAACTGCCCTGTAGGTTTCTCAGACTAACTTTTTATGGGAGTAGAAAGCCTTATCTCCTTCACAGCAGCTGGTGGTTTTGAACTGCTGACCCTGTAGTTAGGAACACAAAGCATAAACCACTATGCCACCAGTGTACCTCTTAAAGACCCTGTAATACAGAGTAAATACTCTGTAGGTTTCCAAGGGCAGAACTTTCAGGAAAGCAGACTGCCACATCTTTCTCTCATGAAGAGGCACATGAGTACAAATTGCTGACCTTTTGGTAAGGAGCTGAGTGCTTAATGACTGTACTACCAAGACTCCTTTGGAACACATTGATGGCCAATCAATATTTACTGAATGAATGACAAGAGTACATCCTCACCCAAGGAGAGCAGATTCCTGTACATCTCCAGCATCACGTCTCTGTACAGGTTCTTCTGCTCAGAGCTCAGTGTCTTCCATTCTGCTTCTGTGAAGACCACAGTGACATCCTCGAATGTAACTGGCTCCTACAATAAGCAAAAATACCAAGCACATCATCAATTTTCCCAAACTGGGGGCCAGATAATATTCCAGGAACGCAAAACACATTCGTAAATTTAATAGTTTAACTGGTAGTCTTAAAAAGTCTGCATCTGAAATAGTTTATTCTTTCTAGAGAACACGGTTGAGATGTAGTCACTTAATACGGCCCCTCTAGTCATAATCACTTAAGTGATGTCTTGTAATTCTGTACTCTATGCTGGAAGCTATGTCACTAGTATTTCAAATGCCAGCAGGGTTGGCCAAAATGAACAGGTTTCAGTGGAGTTTACAGAGTAAGAACGGACTATTTACGAAGAACTAATCGACTATTAGCCACTGAAAGCCGTATGCATAGCACTGAAACACCGTCAGATACTGAAAGCCAAATGAACAGAAGCAGAACATTGTCAGAGACAGCGCTAGAAGATGAGCAGGTCAGAAGTGAAAATCTGACTGAGGAAGAGCTACCTTCTCAAGCAGAGCCCATCCTAATGTTGACTGGAGTAGAGCCTGTGGGAGTAAAACCTTTGGGGTCTTCACTTGCTGATGGAACATGACTCAACATGGAGAGAAGCAGCTGCAAAAATCTAACGATTCGAACTTGTAATGTACAAAGTATGAATGTAGGAAAATTGAAAGTCCTAACAAATGAAATGGAATACATACAAGATCGATGTCCTAGGTGTTAGCAAACTGAAATAGACTGGAATTGGCCATTTTGAATCAAAATCAAAAGGTTTACTCTGCTGAGAATGGCACAATCCAGATGAATAGCATCATCATCAAAGAGATCTGTCTTGAAGTACAATGTTGTCTGTGACTGGATTATAGCTATCTGAATTCAAGGAAGCCCAATCAATACAATCACTCAAATTTATGCACCAATCATTAAAGCTAGTGATAAAAAAATTGAAGAATTCTACTAACGTCTCCAGTCAAGAATTCATCAAGCATGCAATCAAGATGCACTGATAATTGACGGTTAGAAAGCAAAAGCTGGAAACAGAGGAAGGGACAGTAGTTGGAAACTAAAGTCTTGGTGATAGAAACAAAGCTAGAGATCACATGATAGAATTTGCAAGACCAATAACTTGTTCATTGTCAATGCCTTTTTTCAACAACACAAAGTGACCACATACATGGACTTCTCCATATGGAATACACAGAAATCAAATTGACTACATTTGTGGGATGAGACAGTGGAGAAGTTCAGTAACAGTATTTAAAACCAGGCCAGGGGCTGACTGAGAAACAGCCATCAACTGTTCATATGTAAGTTCAGGATGAAGCTGAAGAAAATTAAATTAAGTCCACAAAAGCCAAAACACAACCTTGAGTCTCTCACATGAATTTCAAGACCATCTCAAGAACAAATTTGACTTATTTATTTTTAATCATTTTATTGGGGCTTGTACTTTATTTTATTATTATTTTAGTAAATAATTTTATTTGGGGCTCCTAAAGCTCTCTCTCTCTCTCTTTTTTTTTTTTTTACATTTTATTAGGGGCTCATACAACTCTTATCACAATCCATACATAAATTGTATAAAGCACATCCATACATTCTTTGCCCTAATCAATTTCAAAGCATTTGCTCTCCACTTAAGCCCTTTGTATCAGGTCCTCTTATTTTCCCCCCTCCCCCCTCCCTCATGAGCCCTTGATAATTTTAGATTGTTATTTTGTCATATCTTGCCTTATCCGGACTCTCCCTCCACCCACTTCTCTGCCGTCCGTCTCCCAGGGGGGAGGTTACATGTGGATCCTTGTAATGCGTTCCCCCTTTCCAACCCACTCACCCTCTACTCTCCCAGTACCGCCCCTCACACCCCTGGTCCTGAAGGTATCCACCCTGGATTCCCTGTGCCTCCAGCTCCCATATGCACCAGTGTGCAACCTCTGCCCTATCCAGTCCTGCAAGGTAGAATTTGGATCATGGTAGTTGGGGGGAGGGAGCATCCAGGATCTGGGGGAAAGCTGTGTTCTTCATCGGTACATCGCACCCTGACTGACTCATCTCCTCTCCTAAACTGCTCTGTGAGGGGATCTCCAGTGGCCGACAAATGGGCCTTGGATCTCTACTCTGCACTTCCCCCTTCATTCACTATGGTGTATATATACATTTGCATAATGTCTTATACCTGGTCCCTTTAGCACCTCGTGATCGCAGAGGCTGGCGTGCTTCTTCCATGTGGGCTTTGTTGCTTCTGAGCTAGATGGCCGCTTGTTCACCTTTAAGCCTTTAAGACCCCAGACACTATCTCTTTCGATAGCTGGGCACCATCAGCTTTCTTCGCCACATTTGCTTATGCACCCGTTTGTCTTCAGCGATCATATCATGGAGGTGTGCAGCCAATGATATGATTTTTGTTCTTTGATGCCTGATAACTGATCCCTTTGGGACCTCGTGATCACATAGGCTGGTGTGTTCTTCCATTTGGGCTTTGTTGCTTCTGAGCTAGATGGCCGCTTGTTTATCTTCAAGCCTTTAAGACCCCAGCTTGTACAACTTTTTTTTAAAAATTTTTTTTGGTTGTTTTTTTTTTGTACAACTTTTAAAAATATTTTAAAAAATCATTCTATTGGGGGCTCCTAGAACTCTTATCATGATCCATACATCCATCCATTATGTTAAGCATATTTGTACATTTGTTGCCATCATTTTCAAAACATTTGCTTTCTACCTGAGTCCCTGGTATCAGCTTATTTTTCCCCCTCCCTCACGAACCCTTGATAATTTATAAATCATTTTGTCATGTCTTATACTGTCTGACATCTCCCTTCACCTACTTTTCTGTTGTCTATCCCCCAGGAGGGAGGGGCTTATATATAGATCCTTGTGATTGGTTCCCCCTTTCAACCAAATTTCCCCTTCCCCTCCTGGTATTGCTACTCTCACTATTGGTCCTGAGGGGTTTATCTGTCTTGGATTCCCTGTGTTTCCAGTTCTTATCTGTACCAGTGTACATCTTCTGGTCTAGCTGGATTTGTAAGGTAGAATTGGGATCATGATAGTGGGGGAGGAAACATTATAGAACTAGAGGAACGTTGTATGTTTCATCGTTGCTATACTACACCCTGACTGGCTCGTCTCCTCTCCATGTAGTAAGTCCATAGAATCTATGTGGCAATGTGAAAAATACTATCTTTTTAACTTGTGAGATCTGACCTAGTGCCACGTGGCTAGGATCAGAGAACGAGTGCTGCAGGGGTACAGCTGATGTCAGAACTGATAGAAAAGTGCAAAAGTAGATATTTTGGTAATTTATATTTATCAATAGAATATTTTATTCCCCTACATAAGACTGGTCATTATGAATGATTGTTGAAGCTCTACGAAGACAACTGAGAATCTTATTTTTACTATGCTGTTTATTTCTATAAGTTTATGAAGATGAGACTCAATATACAAGATGCTATCATTAGATAGCATGCACATGGCTATGGAGTGAAATTTAATGTTCTTGTTGTTGGTGGTGTCATCAAGTTCATCCCGACCACTAGAGAACAAAACACTGCTGGTCCTCACAATTTTTCCTATGCTTGAGCCCATAGTTGCAACCACTGTATCACATTTCATAGTACATTAAAATATGTTAATAATCTCAGTTTTTCAAAAAACATTCCTCCCAAAACAGAGTATGTCCCCATTACCTGAGAAATGAGCCAGCAGTTCAGAAAAACAAGGTAATTCCAACTTACCAGTATTTGGGGCTTTCTCTTCTTCGCTTGGGGCCAGTTGGTATCCTTAGAAGACAAACCTAAGGGTAGAAAGAGAAGCTGTGAGAAAGCAGATCACCCACAGTACTCCCCAATTAGCTCTTCTCATCATGGGAGGCGCTTTGCTGAGCTATGGTCACTAAAGGCTTCTCACATGAACCTGGAGCCTTGGTCCCCTTTTCACCTCTCCACACCCTCAACAACTCTCACCTCTTGTCGGTCTCTTCCTGGTCTCCATATCTAATCTGTCTTTTGAAGCCAAGACCTTTTCTTAGTCCTATTTTCCCTAGGCCAAAGGACCAAGCAATGTAATGACCACAGTCAGGGTGGTCACTGCTTTGAAATTCGTCCACAGGGCCAGTGGCAAATTATTTCATCTCCAGATGGATCTTGGCAAGCTGTGGGGGGTGATGTCTTCAATCCTCACTTAGGAAATCTTCTTATTCCCATGTATCCAGGACCTATGAGATGGAGAAGGAATTTCATGTTGCTGCATCCTTGACAGTGGGCTCTAAACCTAGGCCTCTTCAGTAGGGGTCCTGACTTCTCACATTATTCTCAGTTGACAATCACAGGTGTTGGCTTACTTGGGCTTTCTGGATTTTCTAGATTTATTAATTTCTGGTTTATAAGCCCTCTAGTCTGCGCCCCTCTTGCCTCCAGAGATCTGATTCAAGTTCCATATCCCACATCCGTTTCTGCAGCTTGAATCAAAAGACACAATACAGACTAATGCCTGTGGGGAAAGATACTGTCTCCCTGCAGACCAGACAGGCCTGCAGCTGTCGGCTTCGGACTCCCTGCAGTGTATTACTGAAGGGGACCCTTCTACCATAGTCCTTGTAGTTTCTCAACAACGACCTAGTGGGACTATGTAAGCAATATGCTGTGGACCACCAAGGAGGTTGGACACTATGTTAGGCTGGGTTTCGATAAACAAAACCAGTGACACTCATATACGTATAAGGAAGAACTTTATATCAAGAAAGCAATCCAGCCCAGTCCAACTTAAATCCATGGGTCCAAGGTCAGTGGTGCCCTCTTCAGACTCACAGGGTTGTAGACCAATGATGCAGAAGGTGAAGCAGGATGCAGGAAGATCACAGGCCTGTGGGTGCACAATGGCATGGATTTAAGGTCAGTAGAAACATGGCAGGGCATCAGTAGCTCTCAGGGTTGGGTGGCCCATATGGGGTCACCCCTGTAGGCAGACACTGAGTCCCAGCAAGTTGGAAGGTGAAGGGGTAGAGAAATAGAAATAAATTGACTGGGGGTTGGGGTGTGGGTAGAGAAGTTTTCAGTGTCTCATAAAAGGCTACACCTCCCATGAGACATCATCAGACAAAACTTGTTTAGATGCAAATGGAGATTCAGTTCTCCAGCAGCAGAGTGCGTTCTGCTTTGGGTTCAAGCCAAACATCCCCACCCGCGACCCCGCAAGACTCCACCCCAACACAACCACCCCCTAACTCCCATCACCACCCTAAAATCCCCAGGAACCACAGATCCACATACTGAAATCAAGGTCACCTTCAATCCTTTCCCCCAGGCCCTCAACAAACCAAAGTTTTGAGACCGACAGAGGCACCTTCATCCCGGCCCTTGCTCAATGACGTCGGGGTGTCTCCAGCTTCCACCAACAAACGTACCCTCATATGCAAGAGAGGCTCTGGATTCCCAACGTGTCTCGGAAATACAGGGCCAATTACGCGTTCCCACCCTAAAATTGGCGGGTTTGCCCCCTCGCCGCGCCCCCACTGACAGGGCATGCGAGTCTCTGGGCGCTGGCGGAATGCTTGCCCGCAGCTCCAAGAAACCGCGAAAGGCCTCTCTGAGCCCGCCGGCCGTCGCGCAGTAACCCGGACAGAGAGAGAGAGAGAACGAACATTCCGAGCCCGAGCGGCCGCGGAGCCTCCCCCAACTCCGGGACTGAGGATGCCTCCACCCAACCGGGGTACAGACGCGTCCCCTTCCCCACACACGGAGCCCGGAAACCCGAGCAGCCAGGACCCAGCCCCCGAACCCTCCCCGTCCGACGCTGGGCCCACCTTCCCTGCCCTCGTGACCGCGCGGGAAAAGCCACTCGGGCGTCGAGGACCCCGCGGCCGCGCTCGTCCGTCCGTCCGTCAGTCAGCGGGGCGGGCTTCCCGGGAGCCCGTCCGCAAGGCGCTCAGGCTGCGGCTCCCTCGGCCGCCACAGAGCCGCCGCGGGGCAGGCGGGACGGGACAGGGTGGTCACTGCGTCCTCGGCTCCCGGTCCCGCCCTCAGAATACCTGCTCGTCACCCGCAGCCGCTCCGAAAGCCCCGACTAGCTCCTGTCCCAGGAGCCTCAAGGCGCCTCTCGGCGCGCGGCTGACGTCAGAAGGCGCTTCCGGTCGCTGGCGGTGACAGCTTCCGTCTGAGCTTGGCCCCCTCCCTGTGGTGGGGTCCATTCGCAGTCTGAGCGCCCGCACAAGTCCGGGTACGGCTGCGCTGGTGGCGCAGTGGTGGCTGCTAGCCGGGAGCAAGGGGAGGCGTTCCATCCGGTCCGGCCTCGCCGTCTCGGCCCCACAGGCTCCCTGCAGTCGGCGTCGGCTCGTGGCAGTAAAAGCTTTGGGTTTCTGAGACGGAAGCCTCAGCTTTCTCCTGCAGAGCGGCTGGGGCTTTCGAATGGCTGACCTTGCGGTTCACAGCCCAAGACATCACCCACCCCGCCATCAAGGCTCTCTTCCGAACTTTAAACCCAGAAAGCAGACTCGCTGCCGTGGAGTCCATGCTGACTCAGAGCGACCCCCCTGTGAGTTTCAGACGCACTGTGTCCGGGAGCAGAAAGGCCGGTCTTGCTTCTGCCGAGCTTCTGCCCAACTCCAGACTTTAGTGGCGCTTAATTCCCTGACTTCAGGCTCGGTAACAAACGCCGTTTATAAGGGTAGCAAACTCAACGCACAGCCAGCGAGTACGTGAATCTCACAGCGACTCTGTAGGACAGAGAGCCATTGCCCCCGTGGGTTTCCCAGACGGTAGCTCTTTACCCTCGTCTTTCTCCAGCTGGCCTATCCGCTGGTGGTTTCTAACGGCTAGCTTTGTGGTTAACAGCCCAACAGCATCGCACTGAGCCACCAGGCGCCTCAAGAAGTCACGATGGTTGTCAAATCCCAGGTCGTGTCCTGTGCGACGCAAAGCCAATTTGGCCACGGGAGTGACGAAACTCAACTCGAACAACCAAACTCACCGTCATTCAGTTGATTTCGACTCATAGTGATCCTATAAGCCATGGTAGGGCTGCCCTCTGTGGATTTCCAAGGCTGTAAATCTTTACCGAAGTAGAAAGCCTCATCTTTTTCCCTCGGGGTGGCCACTATGCCCAAGAGTTCCCGAAGGAGGAGTTAGAAGAGTTTTATGCATAAATGGGAAATAGAGAGTCAAACGATCCCATGTGGGATTCTGAGGCTGTAAATCTTTACTGGAAAAGAAAGCCTCATCTTTTTCCCGTTGGCGCAGGTTAGAACAGCCAACCATGAGGTTAACTGTAGCAGCCCAATGCATAACTCACTGAGGCACCAGGGCACCAGCGGATAGAGTTTCAGCACTTCCTAAATGCCGGCTTCAAATATTGTGTCCAGCTAAACAAAGTTTATACATGTTTTCTAAAAAAAATTGCAACAATTACAGTCAACACACTCCATTTCCAAGGAGGGATATTTTGACCTATGAGAGGTACAAAATAAGCACACTTAATTAGTTCTCAATTTTATCTAATGAAAGTTCTTATGGCCATGGTACGTTTTACCCCAGGGGAGGAGATGCCTATTGCAAGTGAAGGCAGTGTTTTCACACTGACCGTTTTTTGTGATGTCGATTAGATCCTAGCATCTTCAGCTCCTGGGCCTGGGATTTTATTATAATCATCTTTTATACACTTTGTCGTCAAACGAATTCATGGCCTTGTAGCTAACTACAGCACATGGAAAACAAAGGAAATGGTCATAAAACTATGATTGGCAGCAGATCAATTCCTCACTGATGCAGGTATGACTAGAGAAGCAGGTGAGGAAAGGGCCATGCTTAGGACATTTGCACAATTGCAGATTCTGCAGCCCTCTGACCACCTGACTACTTGGAAGTTGGAGTTATGATTCAAGACCAAGCAGCCCAGGGAACAACAAGAGATCTAAAATTGATGGTGTGGAGGGCGTATAATGCCTGGTGGGGTTTGATCAAGGTTGCAATATAGATATAGCCGAGAGCAATTACTGAGAGTGGAATGGCGGGTGAGCAATGGTGGGTGGGACAGGAGGAAGGGTGAAAAGAAATAGAAGAAAGAACAAAAAGGCAAAAGCGATTTATAGAGGTAAGCTATAGGCATATATATGTAAATATTTTAATTTATAATCAAAGGGATAAAGGTCAAAGTACATATATTTATATGTTAAGTATTGAGGTAGCAGACAGACTTTGGGCCTCTACTTGAGGCCTCCCTAAACACAATGACACTTTGTTCAAATAACCTGGCACTCTTTGATACGCACCTTCCCGAAATAATCGTAGAAGACTAAATGGATGCATAAGCAAGTGTGGTGAAGAAAGCTGATGGTTCCCAGCTATCAAAAGATAGAGAGTCTGGGATCTTAAAGGCTTGAAGTTAAACAAATGGCCGTATAGCAGGAAAGCAACAAGGCCCACATGGAGGAAGCACACTAACCTGTGTGATCATGAGGTGTCAACGGGATCAGGTATCAGGTGTCAAAAGATCCAAACAATTATATTGATTGCTCCCATGAGTGAACAAGGGGGGTTGGAGTATAGATCCAAAGTCCATCTGTAGATAATTGGATATCCCCCCACAGAAAGGTTACAAGGAAGGGACGATTCAACCAGGGTGCAGTATAGCACCAACAAAACACACACCATTCCTCTAGTTCTTGAATGCTTCCTCTCCCACCATGACTCAGTTCTACCTTACAAATCAGGCTAGACTGGAGTAGACACATTGGTACAGATAAGAACTCTCGACACATGGAATCCAGGACATATAAACCCCTCAGGAACAGTAGTGGGAGTAGGGAGATGTATATAAAGGTAGTAACTGCCGCTAATGAATTAGAAGAATCCCAAAGTTAATTCAACCATTCAGTAAAGTCTCTGGCTGTTGTTGCTTCTAAAATCACTACATATCATCTTAACCACGTTAAAGGTTTCACAACAGCACAGTGAAGAAAAGAAGTCAGTTACCTAGCAGAAATACCTGGCAGACGATGAATTCCTCCTTGGTGAGCGAAATGAGACCAGCTTACCCTGAAGATGAGAACTTGCCTATAGCGAGGCAGAAGTTAAGTATTTGCTCATTTAAGTTGCACAACTAATGCCAATTTCAGTCCATGCAGAACAGCATGATTTTGAATTGGTCAAAGGATATTCGATTAATCCCTGATCTAGAGAAGGGGGCTGCAAAGGAGAAACTTATAAAGCCTTTGGACCAAAATTAAGTGGTTGACTTAAACCCAGATCTTGCTAAATTAAACTGACTATTTACTGATCTGTCTGCCTGGGACTAAATGTTTGCTTAAATGCATCTTTGAACAAGCTTCTGTTATCTAGTATGTTAATTGCTAGAAATCCTTTAAAAGGGGGATATTTTCTCTGCAATGCAGCCAGGATGTTGAAGGAATACAACCAAAGGAAGAGGATTTTAACAGAGACACATTGAGGGAAAATAGTTTTAAGAAATAATCCTTTCATGATAAAAAGATCTAGAAAAACGTTTCAGAGGAGGTGAGGAGACTGGACAGCCAGTCAACTCTTCTCAAGTTTCCTGGGCATTCAAGAAAGCTTCACTTGAGCAAGCAGTTTCTAAATAAAGAGCCTTGGTGCTAATTCGTTTTCTTTCTTATTTTTTTTTTGGGGGGGTGGGGAGTGTTAATTCTTATTATAAGGTCAAGATCCCTAGTGTGATTTACACCAACCTAGGCATTTTTATAACCCTTTCTGAAAAAAATGTGTACATTGGAAGCATTCTGTGATTATGATTATAACATTTGTAGGCCACCTATACAGATCTAAGCATGTATAGCCACTGGGAGTCTTTCCCCACTTCTTTAACCCTCCCTTTTTGTGACCTCAGTGAAAACTAACCAATCAATAATTTTATTGCAATCTCTTGGTTTCTTGTCCTGTCTCCGTCCCTGCTGAAGACCCAGTCTCTGGAATTGCTGTATCTTCACCTATACTTACTGGTGGTTTTCCTTCTAGATGTCTTATGCTGAATAAATCCTCTGGATTTTCATTCAGGGTCTGAATGTTTTTTCTGCCTACAAAAATTCAGATAAAAATATAACCCTAAGCACATACCCTTGAAAAAATGCGGGGAGCAGAGAACGGGAAGAGAGTGTACATGGATGAATCCTTAATTCTCATATATGAGGAAACCGGCAGGCTGGGTTTCTGGTGAGTTGGAGGTGAGTCCTAATCACATTGTCATAATTAGTACTGTTCCCCACTATATCCTCCCATTATAGCGCTCCCATACAGTTACCTCTGCGTGCACATGGCTGATTGCCATGTAGCCGACAGCTTTAACTAGAGCAAGATGTGTGCTATTGCTCTCTAAGCTGAAGACAGCCACTCCCCCTTACCTGTCCTTGCCGGGCATTGGTGTTAGGTTAGGTTACTCCTCCAATGTATTCAGGGACCTTTAGAGTTAGGGCACACTCACTTTGTTACATATGAGGTTACCTGTAATTAGGGGGGCTTGCAAACTGCCACCCCCAGAGTGTATTGGAAATATATTGGTTGGAAATATATTCTCTCTCTGCATAGGCCTGGCTTCTGATGTCACTTTAATTTTACCCCTCAATTACACAACTGCTCCTTGAACCCATTTTATTGTGGGGGTCCACAAAAATCCATTCACATGTCATCTTCTCTAGCCCTTACTTATCTTCCAATTCATATGCTAATGGACTGGGATCTGGAGCGGGGACCAGAAGACCCTGGGCCTCTCTGAATCATCTTGCTTTCCCATGGCCATTACAGGTACCAATAAGCCAAGGAACCATTTAAGAAAAAAGCTTTACTTCCCACACCCCTTCCTTCTTTTTACTACAAAATTTCATGCTGTGTGTCTACGAGTGTGTGTCTCTGTGTGGGAGCATGAATGTACTTCTGTTGTGTGGTAGTGTATGTGACACAGGTGAGTGTGCCTGTGCCTTTCATGTGTGTGTGTTGGGTGTGTGTGTATGAACTTAAAAGTACCTGTGAGGGTGTGTTTGTCTGTGAGTGAGTGTGAGCGAGACTGTGTTGTGGATGAAGGTGTTAACGTGTGTGTGAGGGTGTTGTGTGTGTCTGTGAGCATGTGTCTGGCATGTTTGTGATGGGGTTGTGTGGGTGAAGGTGCTGTGTGTGATGGTGCTGTGCATGCGAGGGTTTTGTGTGTGTGAGGCTGTGGTGTGTGTCAGAGCATGTGTGCCTGTTTTTTTGTGTGTGAGGGTGTTGTGTGCGTTTGAGCATGCAGGTGGAGAAAGTGGCAAGTGCAGTCGCCCCCTGGTGGTTATTTGGGGGGTTCTCCACTCCTGAGTGAACCCTGCTACAAGTCCATACTCACCTTTCTCCGGAGGCCATTGTTTTCCACACTTGTTCCCGAGATGACCTCACGCAGGTAAACACCGCGAAGCACAGCAAAGCAAGAGCTCCTTTGGGACTTCAGTCGGCCGGCAGTGACTTAGTGAATAGGACTGTAAGGCGCTTCTTACTGCCAGAGAAGACAACGAGAGAACTTAAGTAACTTTTCTGGCTCCCAGCTAGTGAGGGTCCAGGCAGCCTCATGCATACCTTTTATACCCTGGGCCCACCCCCTTCGGGAGTCCCACATTGCGACACTTTCCCCAGCTCCCTGATGTCCCCAGCTCCCTGCTCAGTACCTGGGACTTAGTAGTGGTGCTTAGTATCTGGTTCCTGGCTGACTGAATGAGAATTAATGCCTCTTTGGCTGCCCAGCTCCTGGGCATTAAGACTTCCTTCCTCAGAAACCGTCTGTGATGTTCCTTCTGCCTCCAGGCAGGGCTCTGAGATCCCTGTGCCTCCCCCACCAGCCTGGCTGTCCGCACGTATTGTCTGCCACATAGTAGGTGCTTAGCAGTAGGTATCTGTAGAAAGCATGAATGAATGCAAGCTTCCTAGGTCATAGGGGTGTGGGAAGAGCCTCGAGGGAAGGAGGGTTAAGAACTCTGAGCACTGGGCAAGATGATGACTCACCTGCAGAGCATAAAAAACACAGTCGGGGTGGGGGGCAGTAGGACCATCAGAGTCTGGGCCCTGGAACCAAGGTCCAGTTTCGAGTCTGCAGTACAGCTCACTAGTGTCGAGCAGTGCAGCTCACTAGTGTCGGGCGAGGGTATCCGGGTGCCTGCTGTCCCCAGTCGCCACACACTCGGTGCCTTAAAACAACACAGATATAACCGTCCCCGTCCCCGTCCCCCCCAGCCAGAGGGCTGGAAGTCGTAACTAAACTTGTCAAGGTGTGGTAAGGACTGCTTCCCTGGGGTGGGGGTGGGGGGACAGGGGTGGCGATGGGAGCCAGAAAAGAATCAGTTTCCTGTTACGTCCGCCGCCCCCCCCCCTTCCTCCTGGGCCAGCTAAGGCTGGTGGTTACAAGTTGGGCTGTTCAGCATGAGGTTAGCAGTTCGAAACCACCAGCCGCTCCTCGGAAGGACGATGAGACTGTCTGCTCTGGGACAGGTTGGAGTCTCAGAAACCCACAGGGGCGTTCTACTCTGTCCTGTCCGCTAAGGGAGGATCTATCGCAGGGTGTGTTCTGGTGCCTTGAAGGCCGCAATGGCGGGGGCGGGGAGGGGGGGGATGTCTCCTCCGGGCAGGCCCTCCATCCTTTCTGGTCCACCTGGATGACCCTGGCTGCTCTCCCAGCTCCAAGGCCTCAATGATAGACTGCCGTTTTGCCAGCGAAGGGGCCGTTTGTCAACCACCCACACTGGTAACCTGCTCCCCTTCTGAACCTTAGTCCCTGGGTCCCCAAAAAGACATTAACTGGCTTCCCGGCCCCCACAGGTTTGTCTTGGGGTAAAGTTAGGGGGGCGGACTTAGACCTAACCGGGCCAGGTGTCCCCGCTGTTACAAAGCGGACACGGGCTCACCAGCCCGCCCGCTGCCTGAGCCTCCCCGCACCCCAGCTCCGCGCTCCTTAGAGCAGCCTTTGCTGCCCTCTGGTGACCACGTGGAGTTCCAGCAGCACCCGGGGGTTCCGCAGCATTTCCCTGGCTCTCCACCACGTGGGGGTTTTCAGGTCCCTACTTTAGGGCAGAACTGGGCCTGCACACCTACAAGTTACTGCACCTACAAGCGCTGCAAAGATCGTGATTTCAGCAATCATGTGGGATCAGATAAATACCAACGCCTGAAAAGGTTAGATAGGATGCTTGTTAGCGACCCTATGCACTGCCTTGAGAAACTCGCAAGCTTGGTGGGGTGGGGTATGGTTAGTGAATTTTGGGGACTAGAAGAGGAACAATTCAGAAAAGGAGGGATGGTTACTCAACTCAGTATCACAAAAATTGGGTTTATTTTCCACAACCAGAAGAACAACACCTGGCAGGTCGTAGTCGGTCATTTCCTAAGACAAGGTGGCCCAGGCTATGTGTTGGGGCCAGGAATGCCTGCTTGCTGCTCATTGGGTCCCCGGTCACAGCAAGTGGTCAGAATAGCCTGCTGCTTCCCCCAAGACCCTCCCCACCCCAAGGCAAGCCTCAACCCTGATCCAAGGCGTTGTGACCTTGGATGACTAGCACAACATCCCGAGTCTTGGTTTCTCAACGGCAACACAAGCTCGAGTGACATCAAGTTTGTGAAAACCCATCACTATACATACGTCACAAAACCCAAACAAAACTTTTTCTTGTGATTTGTGTAAAAGTTTATAGACCAAGTTGATATTCCATTCAAAAATTCATGCAAATTTCCCCCATCCTTAGCCAGTGATTAACCCTCTGTTGCCCCCCTCCCCTTATAATCAAGAATGCTTCGTGTAGCGTGAAAACCTTTTCTCGACTTTTTATTATTGTGATCTCCTATAACATTTGTCCTTCCGTGACTGACTCCTTTCACTCAGCAGAATGTCCCCCAGGCTCCTCCAGGCTGGGAGGGGTTCTGCCGGTTCGGTTCCTTGCTGTCCTTCCACATTGCGCTGTAACCGCCCCCTGGAGTTCGCTTACCTGCTCTCCGCAGTTATTTCCACAGTCTCACCGGTGTGCATGCACAGTGCGCTGTAGTCTTTTCGTTCCATTTCCCACGCACTGCGTGAAGCCTCTCTCGTCTTACCCGCGTCAGACCCTGTGCTGAATACTTCTCTGACATTGTCGAGTTAGCCCTTGATTGGTCTCTGGGACTTGAGCAGGGAGACACTGCTGTGGTTTCCATTTTACAGATGAGGAAACTGAGTCTTGTAGAGGCACACGCAGCCAGTAAGGGGAGACAAAAAACAAACAAACAAATAAACCCCAAACCCAAACCAAAGCCCCTGGAATTGATTTCTGCTCAGATCCTCCCTGTAGGGCAGAACAGAATGGTTTCTGTGGCAGTCGCCTTTATGAAATCAGACGGGCTCATCTTTCTCTCTCTGAGCAGCTGGGTGGCTGGAACCACTGACCTTGGGGTTATCAGCTGAGTGCTTAACTATGCGCCACCAGGGTTCTTTAGTAAGGGGAGCAGCAGGATGCAGACTTGGGTCTCTCCAAGCCCAGAGCCGGTCTCTGTGCCGTAGGCCGCTTGGTCTCAGCTCCCAGCAGAAGCCCAGAGGGGCCATTCCATATGCTCTCAATTATTATTACTTTTAAAAAGGGAAACATGCCACGTGATGAAAGCGCTTGCTTGGTGGTAATTTCTTGCCTAATACAGGGGCTCTTTGAGGTGAGATTCTTCGGGGTGAGATGTTGGAGCACTGTGATGCTTGACGCCCGTGGTGTTCTGTGTTTCATTGTGCCCACCCGCCTCCTCTATGCAGGACCCACTGCAAAAATCCCAGAGACACCCCTGGGCTCCTGAAGTCCCCAGGAAAACCATCCCAACAGCTCCTGGCCACCCAGGAGCGCCATGTTGCACAACATCCCTTTGGGATAAGAGCCTAAACGCAATCCTAGTGTGAATCACATGGCTTTGGGGAGCTCAGGGAGTGTCTTGATTCTAATTAGTAGACCACAGCTTCCTTTGACTGCTTCCCTTGTGGGCTGAGTGGAACAGTGTAAACTCATTAGAACATTCTCCAAGGGAACCTAGATTGCAGATCTACATCCGGGTCTCTTTGTGCCAGCTGCTTTAGACCAAAGGAGGCCCGGTGGTGCAGTGGTTAGGCAGCCAGGATGCCCACCAGCAGCTCCAAGGGAGAAAGATATGGCAATCTGCTTCCGTAAAGGTTAACGTCTTGTAAACCTTATGGAAGAAGTGTTGGTGGCATGGAAGGTTAAACATTGGGCTGCTAACCACAAGGTTGGTGGTTCAAACCCACCAGCCTATATGTGGGAGAAAGAGGAGACTGCGCCCTTTGAGATCGACAGTTTCAGAAAGTGTAAGGAGAACTTCCACCCTGTCCTACAGGTTGAGATCGACTGGACAGCAATGAATTTGGTTTTTCTTTATCTGTCACTTAATATAATTCTTGAAGAACCCTCTCATCCACTTCTACAAGGCGGAATTTGCTGGGTTAGAGGCTAGTCATGTGCCATAAGGACCATGTGAGCATCAGCTCATCTATTGCATTAGTCTGCTGTGATCCCGGTAAGGAGAGTGAGCCAGTGGACACATGCCGGGGCCCATGCTTCTATTATAGCCAGCCTCTGGACCCCAGCATGGAGATCCTGGGGTGTGCAACTGGCGAACATCCTGGGTGTTGCTACTGACCAATAGGCTAAATGTTGTAGTGTTTCCAGAGGCCCTTCGGAAGACCTGGTGATTTACTTCTGAAACATCAGCCCATGATAAACTCAGACAGTCTCCACACTCGAACATGTATGAGTGCCACAAAACATGCATCAACAGATAAAAAAAGAGCAAGATACTACAAAGCACCTTCTCAGATCACAGCGCAGTAAAATTAGAAGTCAACAATAGGGAGAGTCAGGGGGAGAAAAATCAAATGCATGCAAACGGAATTACACCCTATTTAAAGACTAGTTGGTAATAGAAGGGGGGGAAAAGAAAGAAAACAATTTCTTGAATTAAATGAAAGAAAACACCATATCCTTTGGGACATCGCAAAAGCTGGGCAATTTATAGCAATGAACGCACACATCAAAAAAGAAGAACTCAAATTAACACCTTAACCAGATATCTCCAACAGTTTGAAAAAGAACAGCAAAACATGCTTATAGTCACCAGAAGAATAGAAATAATAAAGATCAGAGCAGAAATAAAGGAAACAGAAAATAGAAAACAATATAGAATCAACAAGACGAGAAATTGGTTCTTTAAAAGGATTAAGAAAACTGACAAACCACTGGCAAATCTTAACAAAGGATTTGTTAAGTAGAGGATTCAAATAACGTGACTACGTAATGAGAGGGAACAACAGAGTGGATGCAAAGTGGATAATGAAGGGATCCTGTGAAGAACTGTACGCCAACAAATGGAGCAATGCACACAGTTCTTTCTAGAAGCACACTGGCTACCTAAACTCACAGACTGAAGCAGAGCATCTGAACAGCCCATCACTAAACCAGAAAGCGATTAGCTCATTAAACGTCTCCGAGCAAAAAAAGTTCTGGTTTGGACAGTTTCACTGGTGAATTCTTCTGAACATTCAGAGAACTGACATCAATTCTACTGAAACCATCTCAGATTACAGAATAGGAGGGAATGCTCCTGAATTTGTTTTATGAAGCAAGCGTAACCTGAGACCAAAACCAGGTAAAGACATGATAAAGAAAAAATTTTAGGCCAATAACCCTCATGTACTTAGATAAAAAAATTCCCAATGAAATCTTAGCCAATAGAATCCAACAACATATAAATGTGTGTCCATAGATCTATTTCCCTATCATTATATATAAATATATTTACATAAGTGCATGCCAATATTTAGACATCTATATATTTCCTTTGTTTCCTAGTTCTTTCCTGTATTTCCTTTTACTTTCTTCTTGTCCCCAAATCATGGTCAACCTTCATTTGGGAAGGGGGTGGTTAAAGGGGGGAACCAATCACAATTATCAGCATAATACCCCCTCCCAGGGGGATGGACAACAAAAAAGTGGGTGAAAGGAGACGGCAGTTGGTGTAAGACATGAAAGAAAATTATAAATTATCAAGGGTTCATTAGGCACGGGGGGGGGGGATGGATGGGGAAAATGAGCTGAAACCAAGGGTTCAAGTAGAAAGAAAATGTTTGAGAATGATGATGGCAACATATGTACAAATGTGCTCGACACAATGGATGTATATATGGATTGTGATAAGAACTGTAAGAGTCCCCAATAAAATGAAAATAAAGAAATAAAAAAGAATCCAATAACATTTTTTAAAAAGCAAACAACATGACCAAGTGGGATTCATATCAGGTAGAATAATGGTTCAAGATTTTAAAAATCAGCAGAACATCTCATAAATAAAACACAGGAAAAGAACCACATAGTCCTATCAATTGAAGCAGAAAAAGCATTTGACGGACAGCCAACACCCTTTCCTCATGAAAATGCCCAACAAACTAAGGGGTATATACAAAACCCACAGTCAACGTTAGTCTCAGCACAGCAAGACTGAAAGCACTCCCCTTGCAAACAGGAACCAGGCAAAGATGCCCTTTATCATAAAGGGTTCTTTATCTCCTACTTAATATTGTTTTAGCCAGAGGTTTAAGGCACGAAAGGGACATATAAGACATCCAAGCTGACAAAGAAGTAGAATTATTTTCATTTGCAGACGATATGATCCTATCCATAAACCCCCCAAAGACTAAGCAAGAAAATGACGGAAACTAATTGTAAGATTCAGCAAAGTGGCAGGGTACAAGGTCAGCATACAAAACCCAGTCAGATTTCTTTACACTAACAGGGAAAACTCAGAAGATGGAATCGGGAAAACAGTATCACTTACAGTAGCCACCCAAGAGATGACATATAACCCAGGGAGGGGGGGAGACCTATAGAAAGCTATAAAACATGTTTCAATAAAAAGAACTGTAAATTAAAAAAAGAAAGCTATAAATCACTACTATACGAAACCGAAAGAGACCTCCATAAATGGAAAAATACCATGCTCATGGATAGGAATACGTAACATTGTGAAAATGTCAATACAATCCAAAGTGATCTGTAAGTATACTGAAACTCTGATCTAGGTTCCAATATCATTATTTAAGGAGACAGAAAAACTAATCACCAATTTTAGATAGAAAGGAGAGAGACCTCATATAAGCAATGCACTCCTACAGGAGAACAAAATGGGAGGCCTCACACTTCCCAGTTTCAAAGCCTACTACCCAGCCGTGGGAGTCTAAACAACCTGGCACTGGTACTACAACAGACACAGCAGAGAAGCAGAACTGAGAACCCAGAAGTGAATCCACCCCTTTATGGAGAACTGATCTTTGACAAAGGGCTGGAAACCACTGAATGGGGGAAGAGATAGTCTCTTTAATAAATGGTGCTGGTAGGATAGGATATCCATTTACAGGAAAATAAAACAGGAGCCATATCTCACACTATATACAAACTTGAACTCAAGGTGGATCAAGACCTAAATGTTTAGTTTAGAACTATAAAGATCCACGATTTAAAAGCGGGGGGGGGGCATTAGGGGTCCAAATACATGCATATGGAGTCCTGGTTGGGTAGTGGTTCTGTGTTGGACTGTGATCCACAAGGTCTGCAGTTAGAAACTACCGGCTGGCTGCTCAGCCGCTCCTTTATTCTCCCAGAAAGTTACAGCCTGGGAAACCCACAAGGGCAGTTCTGCTTGGTCCTATAGGGTCACTATGAGTTGGTGGCATTGACTCAATAGCAGTGAGAAGGAAGAATTCCTGGCTTAAATATGCTATCAAACAAAACCGAAAACAAACAGCAGAAGACAAGCTAGATGACTGGGAAGTCTTAAATATGGAAGATTTTATGCATCAAAGGATTTCACCCAAAGAGAACCCACAGACTAAGAAAATGTTTGCAATGACAAGAGACTCATTGTGGATAAGGGACGGATCTCTAAAATTTATAGAAAACTTCAACACCTTAACAAAAAACCCCAAATCATCTAATTAAACAATGATACATGATGTGAACAGATACTCACCAAAGAAGACATGCATGTGGCAAGCAGACAGGAAGAACTGCCTGTGATTGTTAGCCACTCAGGAGAAGCAGATCCCAACATCAATGAGCTATCATCTCGCCCAGATTTGTAGCAAACTTAATAACAAGCAAACAGATACCAACAAATGCTGGAGAAGGTGTGGAAAGACTGGAACACTCCTTTGGTCCTAATGGGACAGCAAAATGGTATAAGCACTGGGGAAACCAGTCTGGAACTTCCTTCAAAGGTTGGAAATAGAAATACTGTCATATCCAGCATTTCCAATACTTAGTATATATCCTAGAGAAATAAGAGCCACGACATGAACAGATATGTGTACACTCATGTTCGTTGCAGTAGGATTCACAGTAGCTGAAAGATAGAGCAACCTAAACCCCTATCCATAGAAGAGTGGATAAACAAATGTCTGGCACAGACACATAATGAAATACTGTACAACCTGAACGACTCACTGTGAATCTGGGAAACACCTCACAGCATGGATTCATCTGGACGACATTACACTAAGTAAAACAAGGGAAAGGGCAGATATGAACCCACTGCTCTAAGATGTCAAAGAAAGGTTTGCACATGAATCAAAGCATTCTTTTCCCTTTCCAGCCCTGGGTGGAAAAGACGGTTAAAAATAACAACAGCAAACCAAACCAACCAGCCAGCCAGCCAACTAACCAAACACGAAGACAAGAAAACCCTCTGGAACATCGATGAGGCCATGCCGAGTCTCCAAGCCAGTATTAGCTCTCGTTTTCCTCAACAGCCTCCTCCCTTCGCGCAGGGAACCATCCACTTCGGGGGAGTGGACCCCATCTACCTTTGGGTGTACATCAGTGCAGTCCGCGTACAGGTTCACCGCCCTCTCCTGGGGCCTGGTGCTACCTAGTTCCCCTAGCTGCCTGTGCTCCGCGGTGGACCTGCGGATGGCAGTGCCTCCAGGGGTCTACCTGCAGGAGACAGAGGCCCTAAGAGTGTACCTGTAGAAGACAGCACCCCAGAAAGTGTACCTACGGATGACAGTCCCCCCAAGGGTGTGCCTATGAAAGGCAGCGCCCCCAGGGCTAGACCTGAGGAAGGCAGGGCCCCAGGAGCGAACCTCCGGAAGGCAGCAGCATCCATGGCAATTCCTTCTGACTCGAAGGGTCTCAGCACCAGCTATGGACAAGCTGCGGCGGTGAGCACACAGCTCCTATACCTCCAAGCCCCGCCACCCCTACCGAGTAGCATCCAGGGCCCATGCCAAGTGGGACAGGCCCAGCATTCGCTCTGGTGCCCACCCAAGGCTCTGGGACGCCACCGCAGTCCTCCTGGCTCACAGGAAGCCCAGCCCACAGCTCATTAAGGGCTTTGTGTTCTTATTGTATTGAAATTTAACAAATAAGTCAAAGAAAGACTCAAAAAAAGAGCGTGCCCCACCCCGAGGCCACACAGCTGTCCCTCTGTTCCTTCCCATCTGCGCTGGGATCCCAGGGTCGGGTGGGGACTGAATCCAGGTTCCAACAAGGATGGGGGTGTTGCAGGGCCCTTGTGGGGCTCGGGGCCCGGAAGTCAGCACGGAGGGTCTGCATCCACCCTCCCCAGCCTGCCTGCCTCCTAGGTTGGGGAAGAGCCTGGCAGGAGACCCCAGTCAGTGGACCCTGCTCCACATTTTGTCAGCGCAAGGAGACCTTTCTAAGTGGCCGGGGTGTGCCCTGAATTGGGGTGCTCTGCCAGCCGGCTCAGAGTCCTGCCTGTGTGCCCAGCCCTGCCAACTGAAGCACACTTACCAACCGTGGGGGAGTGTGTCTCTCCCCTCCCCACCCTTCCCTTCCCCACCCCTCTGGCCAAGGCAGAAACTTGAGTGTGTGGAAGTGTCAACCAACCACCTGCTGGTCTCCAAATGCGGAGGTATCTTTTTAGGCCGGCTTTCTAGAAAGTTCCACTAGCCTGTTTTTCCCCTACAGGGATTGTGCTTTGGGATGAAGAAGCTATTGCCAGGGATGCCCTCAGGCTGATTTGGACTCAATGATCCTATGTGGCTGAGTGGGACTGCCCCTTAGGGGTTTGTAGATCACCATCTATGTAAGAGTAGCTGCATCTTTTTCCCGTGGTGGCCTCCCACTCTCACACTTCTGGTTAGCAGCCGAGCACTTAAATGGCTGCAGCACCAGGGTCCCTAATACCCTTTCCCTGAAGGCTGGAGTTTGAAAGAAAAAGGGGCCTTCCATGAGGGGTGTGTGCTTCAGTGAAAGTTTCCTATCTTTGCACGTTGTTCAACTATATTAGTTATATTTTCCACAACGTGTTGGCATTCCCTGTCTTTGCATTCTGGTTGGTCCCATTCCTAACACTTTAGTCTCCCTGCCACGTGTCATCTCGTCTTGGCTCGGGAAGAACAGCTGACCTCTTGGTCTCACATGGCTCACGGTCACGGCTTTTATTTGTGGGCCCATCTGTTGTTTTGCTGAAAGTTGAGATACAGGGGACAGTTTCAGCTCAAGGGTTAGAGTGCCCAGGGCCACAGTCTCAGGCAGCCCTCGGTGACAAGCGTGAGGAGAGCAGTCTGTGGTCTGAAGTTGCTCTCAAAGCTGCAGTTGGACCTCATCTGAGTGGGGCAGCAGTAGGGCACTGGACACTCTGAGTGTGTCCACCTGAGTGACCCCATCAGACTGGCCAGCAGCTGCCACACAGGGGGCACCCTTCTCAGCCTCATCTGACTGTCTCGGGGCACCCCATGTTGGGCCCTGGGTGGGAACATCTCAAGTGCACACACTGCAGGCCCACCCTGGGGCTTCCTATGGGTGAGCTCGCTGCTTCCTTGAACAGCCTTCCGGGTGGTGCTGAAGCGGCTCCATTGGCCCCAAGGAGGCAGGAGGGAGGAGCCGGGCTTCCAGTTTCTGCTCAGAGAGGATGGACGCCTGCTCACAGTGGCCCTTGGGATGACCACATCTGCCTGGAGCTTTGAGATTGCTGGGGTCCTCCTTTCATCAAGCGTGAGAAATGTAGGGTGTGCTTGTCCATCTTGGTTTTCTAACTCCAGCTCTATATAGTACTTTACCTTGTCTTTTGCACCTTCTGTCCAGCTCCTTTGCCTTAGCTACTTTACATTCAAGAGCAAGTTTGAGAGTCTCTTCTTTTTCTTCTTTTTAATCGTTTTATTGGGGGCTTGTACAACTCTTATCACAATCCATATATCCACCCATTATGTCAAGCACATTTGTACATTTGTTATCATCATTTTCAGAACATTTTCTTTCTACTTGAGCCCTTGGTATCAACTTCTATTTTTTCTCTCCCTCCCACCTCCCGCCCTCATGAACCCTTGATAATTTATAAATTATTATTATTTTTTCACATATTATACTGACCGATGTCTCCCTTTACCTACTTTTCTGTTTTTCATCCCCCTGGGAGGGGGCTATAGATAGATCATGGTGATTGGTTCCCCTTTTCTCTCCCACCTTCCCCTTCCCCTCCTGGTATGGCTACTCTCAATATTGGTCCTGTGGGGTTTATCTGTCCTGGATTCCCTGTGTTTCCAGCTCTGATCTGTACCAGTGTACATGCTCTGGTCTAGTCAGATTTGTACGGTAGAATTGGGGTGATGATAGTGGGGGGTGGTGGAGTTGTTATAATATGGAAATACCTTGAAAACATGATGCTGAGTGAAATCAGTCTGACTCACAAGGAAAGTCATGGTTTGACCCCACTTGGGTGAAATCCCTCAGAAAGGCAAATGCAGAGATGGGTACCTGGTACCGTGGAGAGGGGAGAAATGAGGAGTTATTGCTTCATGGGAAGGGAGCTTCTCTTAAAAGCGGTGGAACAGTTTTGGAACTTGATCACGGCAATGGTGGTACAACCTCTAGTCAACCACCTGACATTGTGTCAATTCTGACTTACAGTGACCCTGCAGCACAGGTAGAACATCTCCCTAGAGATTCTGAGGCCGTGAGTATTTACAGTGGAAGATCATCTCCTCTTTCTCCCTTGAGTGGCTGCTGATGTTGAACCGTTGGCTACCAACCCAACAACTCCTTCCCCATACCACAGGGCTCCTGTTTGCACAACACAGTGAGTGCCGTTAACATCACAGGACTGTACCCTTAAAAGTGGTTGAAATAGAAAATTTATAAGTTATCTCTATGGAACCTCAATAAGCAGCACATTGTAGAATTTAAAAGTAAAAAAAAAGTACATTTTCGAATCTTATCATCAACCACTCACTGTCACTAAGTGGATTCCGACTCATAGTGACCCCACAGGACAGGGTGGAACTGCCCCATGGGTTTCTGAAACTAACTCTCTCTGGGAGCAGAAAGCCTCATCTTTCTCTCATGGAGTGGCTAGTGGTTTTGAACTGCTCACCTTGTCGTTAGCAGCCCTACTTATAACCCATGATGTCACTAAAGGCCAAGAATCTTATAATAGCATAGTCTACTGCTTTTCAATTTAAAATATGATAAGATGCACATGGAAACAATTAGTTCAATAGACTAACAGATAACCTGAATGTCCCTCTCTATAACCTAGAGACCAGCAGGTCCTTCTGACCACTACCAATTGCTCCTAAATGGGTTTCATTAGAAGGTCCTAGATAAGAGCAGGAGGAAAAAGGTGGCGAAACACTCCAACTCAACCAGAAAAAAGACCAGGCACATTTGTTAGCTGGAGTCTGGTCCTTAGTCACCCTTGGGTCTGGACATGAACTCTCCCACGTGGTTGATTATAAACAGGTCTAGACGGGGAACAAAAATGGGAAGGCACACACTTCTTAGAATCGTAACGATTTGATATCAAAAGGGAAGCATTTGCATGAGGGCAAAGTCCAGAGGGCTTCAGAAGGAAGGAGGACTGGGGACCAGGGAGGAAGTGGGAGAAGTGACGGCCAGTCGGGGGTCGGCAGCCAATGGTAGGAAAGAAAACATGTGCGAATTGTTGAAGGGAAAACTGCTATGCCCTGAAAATCCTCACTCGACCTGCAATAAAAAGTTAAATAAAAACCGTATGCATATATTGAAAAAATTGTTTAACTGAAGAATAGTGGTAGATTTTTCACATTCATTTTTCATTCCCAAAGAAAGAGAGTTAATATTAGAGAAGAAGAAAAGGCATGTTAACTTCAAAAAGACCACACGTTTCCAGAGAGGCCAAATTCCTCCAGAAAGACAAGGATATTCCCAGAGGAAGAAATCTATGAACAGAATTCACATCAGCCAGCCAAAGAAGAACGCTGTTTCCTCACCACCTCGATACGCAACATCTGTTCCTGATTTTGAAGAAAACATTGACCAAAAGAGAAGTGGGGGGAGATGCCCTACAAAAGTATTCCCAGTAAACTCTCAATGACTAAGGCACACTGTTCCCAGGTGGGGGAGCTCACAAAAGCAAACCAGATAAGATCAGTGAGCATGACAAGGTGTCCTCTGCACCCAGCAGCCACCCACACACCGGAGCCCATGTCCAGCCCGCACACAGACAGGGCTGAGGTCGGTTACCAGACTGGATCCCATACATCCCCTCAGCTATCCCTGGCCTTCAAAGGAAGGCTTGCCAATTCCACTCTTGCAATGTGACTGAACAGATCCCTGGGTAGCACAAATGATTTGTGCTCAACTGCTAGCCCAAATGTTGCTGGTTTTAACCCACCTAGTGTTACTGCAAGGAGCCCTGGTGGTGTAGTGGTTATGCGTTGGGCTGTGATCCCCATGGTTGACAGTTCAACCCCACCAGCGGCTCCTTGGAAGGAAGAGTGGGCTTTTTACTCTTGCAAACAGTTACAGTCTCGGAGAGACTGCAAGTGAGAGAGAGAGTTTAGCTGTGGAGGAGAGGCCTGGTGATCCGCGTCTGTAAAGGTCAGAGTCTAGGAAATCCCAATGGAGCAGTTGGACATTCACTGTAACACATGGGGTCACCATGAGGTGGGATCCACTCAATGACAACAGCTTTCTTTTTCTAATTATGTTTCCTTGATTTTGTTGCTGAGAATAAATAGAGCAAGACATACACCAACGCAATAGTTCCTATGTGCTCAGTTCGCTGACACTGATGGCGCTCTTCGAGTTGTGCACGTGTTTCTACCCTCTGTTTCCGAGTTGTTCCTCCACCGTGAACATAAACTCACTGTCCCCGAAGCTTCTCATCCACCTGTTCAGGTTGCTGTGGTCACTAGGATCCCATACAGATAGTTCTTAAAAGAGCAGAATGCTCAAGAAGACTTTTTTTTTCTTTTGACTAGTTTAGCTAAACTCGTATTTGCTTTTAAGAAGACTTCAGGGACTATTTTTTTGGTTTAAGGTTTCATGATCATCTCAGGGCAATAGTTTCAGGGGGTTATTCAGCCTCCACACTTCCAGAAAGTCTGGGGTTCGTGAGAATTTGAAATTCTGTTCTGCATTACCTCCCCTTTGCTCAGAATTATCCTAGAGACTCTTTGATCAGAATGTTCAGTAATGGTTCTGGGTACTGTCTTGTGCTTTTGGCCTTGTGGTAAAGGGGGTAGTTATTCATGGGGAGGTGTGTGTATGTGTTAGTCCGGGTTGACTAGAGAAACAATTTCATAGACGCTCATATGTGTGTAAGAAAGAGCTTGATGGTGGTTTGCGAGAGTCAGTCCACATATGAGCTGGAGGTGCCGCAAGGGTTAGAGAATAAACTAAATTTTAAAAAAAGAGAGAGCTTTATATAGAAGAGTAATTGTATATTAAGAAAACATCCCAGCCCAGTTCTGATCAAGCCCATAAATCCGATATCAGCCCATATTTCCCATACCAATCTATAAATTGCTTTTCAGACTCACAAAACACATGCAATGATGCCAAATGCAGAAAGATCACAGGTCAGTGGGTGGAAAGTCTTGTGGATTCAGTGGTGGTGGTGGAAGCATCTCAGCGCTGGTGTGGGTCTCCACATGGCTTCTCCAGCTCCAGGGCCCTGGCTCTATCAGCGTAACTCCATGTGGCTTGTCAACAGGAATGTCTTGCAGGCAGTGAGTGTGTATCGGGCCTCTAGTGAGCTATTTAACTCTGTTTGTGCCTCGCAAATGATGTCATCAAGCTGTGACCTGATTGACAGGTTAGACTCCACCCCTTCACAAGTTGACAGGAGAATATGTAACTGCCACAGGGGGCAATTAGCAACCCATCTATTTTCTTCTGTTCCTGACTCACCTTCTTCCTCTGTTGCTCCAAGGGAATGGAGATCAATTCTCATGCTTTTGAGGGCCACTCCCACACTTTTAAGTCCCCAGGCCCCTGCAACAAACTATGAGGTAGAACAGAATCACTAACTATATTATTAGGCCAATTAACTGGGATATGTTGTGAAACTCTGACCTCAAACCTCCAAACCAAGGAAACAAATCTCATGAAGAGGAGTTTGGTTGTACACAAGCAGCCTTGGGAGTCATCCCGAATTCTCTTTCTGGGGATCATTGTTGCAAACGCGGCTGTCACGTCCTTGTCTATTCTACTTCTTGGCAATTTATTGACAGCACTGACAATAATGGATGGTGCAACCAAAGCCTTAATCAAAGTGATTTTTTCCATCACCATAAATTGAAACTTTGTGCTCCACCAGCAATAGCTCGCCTTTCCCCTTTCTTCCTGCCTTGGTGCTCATTGATAAACTTTGGCATCTACACGTTTGCCTTTTTTTGTCCTTTTATGTGAGGATAGACAATACTCGTCCTTTGTGGCTGATTTAGTCTACCCAGCGTGTATTTTCAAGCTTCAACCATATCAAGGCTACTTTTCTCCCCGACTGGACAGTAGTCCATTGTAAGTACGCATCGCATGCTCTTTAGAGCCGCTCATTCTCTGCTGGGCATTTACATCATTTCTACCTTCTGCCATTGGTGTACAAGTAGCCGAGGCTTGACTTTCAAGTCTTAGGAGTGGAATTGCAGAATCACATAGTAGTGTGCTGCCACTTGTCTGTCCGTTTGTCGTTCTGTGGTGGCTTCCGTGTTGCTGTGATGCTGGAAGCTGTGTCTCGGGTATTTCAATTACCAGCAGGGACATCCAAGGTGAAAAGATCTTATTGGCACTTCCAGGCTAAACACAGACTACAAAGAAGGGCATAGGCGGTCCACTTCTGAGGAACTAGAACCTTGTGACGAGTAGTGAACACTGTCAGATACTGAAAACCCCGTGAGCAGCAATGGAACAGTGTGTGATACGGCGCCAGCAGATGGCGCCCTTCCGGTTGGAAGACACACAAAACACGCAGAGAAAGAGCTGCCTTCTCAAAGTAGAGTTGACCATAATGATGTGGACGAGGCGAAGCCGTTGGGACCTTCAGTTGCTGATGGAGCACAACCCCAAACTAGAAGAAACAGCTGTAAGCGTCTATTACTAATTGGACCTTGGAATGTATAAAATCTGAATCTAGGAAAATTGGGAGTTGTCAAAAATGCAATGCAACACCTCAAGATTGATATCGAGGCATGAGTGAGCTGAAATGGACTGGGACAGGTCCCTGGGAATCAGACGAGCATATGGTTTCCGATCCCGGGAATGGCAAGCTGAAGAGGAATGGCATCACATCCATCATCAAAATGATAATTCCAGATCTGGGTCTCCACCTTCCCAATGCCGCGAGCCTTTCATACAGGTCCTCATGTGGTGGTGATCCCAACCATAACATTATTCTCGTTGCTACTTCATCACTGTCATTGTGCTACTGTTATGAATCGTCATGTAAATATCTGATAGGCAGGAGGTATTTTCATTGTTACAAATTGAACATAATGGTATGTTCATTATGATTAGCATAGTGATTAATCACAAAAACAATATATTGTGAAATATTTATTTCTAATTGCAAACCAATGAAATTTTGTCTTGAAGCATGGTGTAGCATGGTAACAGTCTTCATGCTGGGTACTCGTATGTGGGCGTATCTGCATGTGGGCGGACCTGTCTGGAGATGGATAGAGGAGCAGTGTCTCATTCCTAAGACCATTGGAAATATGTTTTCCGATGGTCTTAGGTGACCCCTGTTTAAGGGTCATTTGACCCCAAAGAGGTTGAGACCCACAGGTTGAGAACCACTGGGTTGACAGCTATATGCATAGAAGGAAATCTAGTCAATACAACTATCATTCAATTGTACGCACTAACCACTCAAGCTAGTGAGGAAGAAATTGAAGAATTCTACCAATGTCTTCAGTATGAAATTGAAATTGATCAGCCATGTAACCAAGATGCATCAATAATTTTTGTCAATAGGAATGTGAAAGTTGGAAACAGAGGAGGGAACAATAGTTGGAAAATATAGTCTTGATGATAGAAATGAACCAAGAGATCTTATGATAGAATTTTGCAAGACCAATGGCTTCTTCAGCACAAATGGAATAACAGAAATCAAACTGATCACATATAGAGAAGCTTAGTATTGATGGGCAAAATGAGGCCAGGGGCCCACTATGGAACAGACCGTCGATTGCTCATATGTAAGTTCAAGGTGAAGCTGAAGAAAATTAAAACAAGCCCATGGGAAAAGCCCAAAATATGACCTTGAGATCACTTGTTCCACATCCTCTTCTGAACCAGGCTTGAATTTCTGGCAGTTCCCCAGCCAGTATTGGATGATTTTTGGCAACATTTTACTTGCATGTGATCTTACTGATGTAGTTCTATAATTTACACATTCTATTTGGTCACCTTTCTTTGGAATGGGTACAAGTATCTGGATCTCTTCCACTTGGTGGACCAGGTAGTCTTCCAAATGTCTTGGCGTAGATGAGTGAGTGCTTCTGGGGATTCTTCAGCTGGTTGAAACATTTCAGTTGGTGTTCTGTCAATTCCCGGAACCTTGTTTTTGGCTAATGTCTTCAGCGCAGCTCAAACTTCTTCCTTCAGGATCATTGGTTTTGATCACATGCTATTTCTTGAAATGGTGAATGTTGATGAATCTTTTTTGATATGGTAACTCCATATTCCTTTCATGTTCCATTTTTCATCATAGCCCCTGCCTGACCTTGTTTTTGGTTGCTGATCTTGAGCTTCTCCATCATCCCTTCCTACAGAGCCTATGTCTTCTTCACAGTCTCTTCTTGGTCTGGAAGCTCTGCTGAACCCTGCTCACTTTGGGTGAATCTGCTGGTAGTTGAAGTACCAGTGACATAGCTTCCAGCATCACACACAGCAGCACACAAGGTAGTATGACCAGCAGACGGATGGTGGCACAAGTGGTGGCAGTGGTCTCGTGTGCGTGTGAAAGTTGGACTTTGAATAAGGAAGAGCAAAGAGGAATCAATGCATTTGAATCATAGTGCTGTAGAAATACCACGGACTGCCAGAAGAACAAAGAAATCTGTCTTAGAAGTTCATCCAGAATGTTCCTTAGAATCAAGGATGGTGAGACATTGGATGAGCAGTCAGGAGAGACCAGTCCCCGGGGACGGACGTCGTGCTTGGGAAAGTGGGAGGGCGGTGAGAACGAGGAAGACCCTCAACCAAACAATGGACACAGTGGCTGTAAGGACGCAACAGGCTCAAACGTAACACTTGTCAGGATGGTGCAGGACTGGGCAGGGTTTTTGTTTTCTAAATTTTAATAAATGATTTTATTGGGGGCTCTTACAGCTCTTACCACAATCCATGTATCCAGTGTATCAAGCACATTTGTACTTAGGTTGCCATCATCATGTCCAAAACCTTTTCTTTCTACTTGAGCCCTTGGTATCAGCTTATTTCCCTCCCCCTCCCCTCCCCTCCCACCCCCGTGAACCCTTGATACCCTCTGGGTGTGTGTGTTGTCACATCGTTCATTGTGATCTGTTGCCCCTTTCTCCACACTTCTCCCTCCACTTTCTCCCTACCCTCATGGTATCGCTACTCTCAAGAGTGGACCTGAGGGGTTTTTCTGTCCTGGATTTTGTGTATTGAGAGCTCTTATTTGTGCCAGGGTAATGCTCCGGTCTAGCCAGATTTGTAAGAGGGAACTGGAGTCATGATGGGTGTGTGTGTGTGTGTGTGTGTGTGTGTGTGTGTGTGTGTGTATACATTAAAGAAATAGAGGGGTGTTGTGTGTTTCGTCAGTGCTATACTGCACCCTGATGGCTTGTCCTTTCCTTGTGACCCTTCTGTGAGGGGATGACCAATTGTCTACAGTTGGGTGTTGGGTTTCCATTCCGCACTCCCATTTTCACATAGAAAAGTTTGTTTGAAGTGGAGAGCAAATGCTTTGAGAATGATTGGGGCAGGGAATGTGCGGATGTGCTTTATACAATTGATGTATGTATATGTATGGATTGTGATAAGAGTTGTATGAGCCCCTAATAAAATGTAAAAAAAGATAAAAGCTTGTTTGTTTTGAGTCTTCTGATGCCTGATACCTGATTCCATCGACACCCCGTGATCACACAGGCTGGCGTGCTTCTTCCAGGTGGGCTTTGTTGCTTCCCTGCTAGATGTCTGGTTGTTTAACTTTAAGGTTTTAAGACCCCAGTCATTATAGCTTGTAAAATAGCCGGGCACCATCAGTTTCCTTCACCACATTAGCTTATGTGCCCATTTTGTCTTCAGTGATCGTGTTGGATAGGTGAGCATCACAGAATATCAGGTTATTAGAACAAAGTGTTCTTGTGTTGAGGGAGGACTTGAATAGAAGCCCAATATTCGTCTGCTCCCTTAATTCTTAACCTATAAATATATGAACACAAACCTTTATCCCCATTGTTATATATTAATATATTTACATATGTACATGCCTATGTTTATACTTCTATAAATGTCTTTTGCCTCCTAGTTCTTTCCTCTATTTCCATTTACTTTCCTCCTGCCCCATTATCATGTTCAACCTTCATTCGACTCTCATCTACATTGCCCTTGATCGAACCCCTCCAGGCATTCTATGCCCTCCTGGCCATCATCAAGTTTAGATCTCTTGTTGTTCTCTTGTTCCTGGGTTTGGTGGCTCCCTGCTCCTTTTCCCACACCTCCTCCTCTCCCCTGTCCCCCTGGAACTGTCGGTCTCATTGTTTTCTCCTCGGGATTGTTTATCCTGCCTATCTTATATAGATAGACATGAAAAAAGAAAAGAAGAAAATAGCCTATGAATAGTTCCAGGTCTGTCTGATGACCCTAGTGAATGTTTTCTGATCGGGTCTGGTGCCAAGCCCTGCCCCCAAGTTCGAAGTCTATTTTCAGAATTCCTCGGGGACTTGGTTGCTTTGCTCCCCTTGCTGCTCTGTTGCACTCCCTTCGTGTTACGCCGGGCGGTGTTGTATTCTGTAACCCATTGGGTCACTGTGAGTCAGATCTGACTGGATGGCACCTAATATCAACATTGAGCATGCTTTTGGAGCGTGAGGCTCTGGGCCGAGTGCTGGCCACCAATTACTTGTCCATCTCCCCTCACATCTGCCTATAGCCATCATCTATCACCCATCTCATGGCTCCTCACCATCATGGCCACTCCTCTCACATCTCCTTATCACCCCTGGTGTTTAACTGCCATCGAGTCTGTGCCTACTCATGGTGACTAGAAGGAGCTACTACCATGTGCCAGTCCATGGGTGCTGCCACACGCACATCCATCTTCCCATGGGGGTTTCCCCACGGTCACGGATCCTCCTCACCCCCCGCCATGTCCTTTCCTCGTGATTGGTCTTTCTTGATGCCAAGTTCAAAGTCAACCAGACAGGGCTCATCACCCGCCCTTCTCAGGATCATTGCAATTGTATTTCTCCCAAGTCTGCCAAGTCCTTCCGCTGGCCAACCGCAGCTCAGCCCCCTGCTGTTGAGCGGATTTCCGTTCGTAGCAACCCTGTAGGATGGAGTTTCCAAGGCTGTGATTTGTATGAAGCAGAAGGCCACCTCTTCCGCCCAGGAGGTGGCCCCGGTAGGTTCAAGCCGGCAACTTTTCTGATACCCACGGAATCACCGTGCCCCCGGGGAATCTTTCTTCTTCCGGGATCCCACAGAACGTGGAAGGTTCTTTTCCAAAGCCACTCGCGGACGTGCAGCTCTTCTTTTGTCCTTGTCCAGCCCTCCCAGGCATCGCCAGTGATGGGAACGACCGTGGCCAAGCCTGCCCCTCACGGTCCTTGTTTCCGGAGAAGAGACTCAGAGTCAGGAAAAGGCCGATCTGCCAGCCAGGAGCATTGGCCCCTGGACGGGAGCTCAGAGCTGCCCGTCGGTGAGCCCTGCCTGGACCCCCAGCCCCTCCTCACAGCTCTCAGTGGTCATTCTACCTCTCAGTCCACGATGTGATCATCGTCAGGGAAGCCTGAGCCCCGCCTGCCACCACTGGTCCAGGAGGTCTGGTTGTGATTTATACCAATCAGTTGTGCCTCATCTCTAATCAGAACGGCTGTAAACAGGACACAAAAAGGATGCGCAACCCTCCCCCCTCCATCCTGGGACACCCCTCCCCCCCACAGCGCAGGTTTCTGGAAGCGTGCAGCCCACGTGGTTTGCAGCTGTGCTGGGTGAGGACCCTGACACTGAAGTTGTAGCCCCAGGCAGGCTGCCACGGAAGATGCCCTTACCATTATTCGTATTACAAGTTTGTGGGCCCCTCACAGGGGGATGGACGATGGTTGATTTTCTTTCCCTGCTGGGAAACTCTGAAGCAATGGCCGCCCTTTTCCTGGCCTTACGCGTTGTGCTGGTGCAGTAGTTCAGCGTTCAGCTGCTCCCTGAAAGGTTGGCGGTTCGAAGCCTTGGTGACCTGCGCTCCTAAGGTGATGTTATCAAGCTCTGCAGGCAGTTCTCCGTCACAGGGGCCACCATGAGTCAGAATGGATTCGACAGCACACAGACCAAACAACCCGTGTTGTGTAGACAGAACCTGAACAAAGAACCCAGACAACCCGTGTGGTGTAGGCTGAGCCCGAGCAAGGAGAAGGTCTCAGGTGGACCTGAGTTCTGCTCTCTTCTCCAGGGGGATTTCACTAGCAGTGGTGAAGGCTGGGCCCGGGTCGGTGCGCACACACTACCTGCTGGGTTTTGCTGGCATGTCATGCCTTCGTTGTGTTCCTTCTACAGTCTCCCAGGTCATAGGCTCGACTCTGCAGGCAACTCAGGTATTGCAAGCAAACCAATCAGGAAAAACAAAACAAACCCGCAGGTCACCCGATTGATGGACTGTTTTACAGTAGCTGCTTCCTCCAGAAGGGGCGACCAGGCACAGTGCTTGGCCAACTAACTGCCTTTCAAATTCTCTTCAGCTGTGCCCCACCCTGTGCAGGGAGGCTGCAGGTGAGACCTGGTCTACATGGTGGCTGGTCTGTTTGCCTTCTGTGAACACCTCTCTCTCTTCTCTACTTCTCTCTTTCTCCCTCTATCACTGTCTTTGTCCTTTTCTCCCTCAGTATTCAGGCGAGTTGTGCCCCCGCTTCCCCCCACAGGCCAAGATAGTTCCATGTCCTAACCCTCCAGAAAATATAAAGATATGTCAACGTGACCATACTGGGAAATAGTCTTCTCACTCTAGAGAAGTGCAGGGTTTCCAGATGAAGTCACCCAGGTTAGAGGTGAGCTCCAGGTTCCATGGGATGTGTCTTTCTGAGAAGAAGAAAGATGGCATTTTAAAGCAGTGATATGCCATGGGGCATGCCACGTGGAGATGGAGACAGAGGTAGCTACAGACAAGGACTGCAGGGGGCCACCAGGAGCTGGGGGTGGTGGGAGAGGGCAGGGTGGGCAGGAGGACCTTCTAGAACCTTGAGAGGGAACTTGGTCCTGTCATGCCTTGGTTTCAGACCATCCACCTCCTAGTGGGTGAAAAATTCTTGTTATACATCACTACATGGCTGGCAGTTTGTCACTGTAGACCTGGGTCAGGAATCCAGTCTTTTCTTTTCTCTCTCCTCCATCTATTCTTTCTCTCTTCTTTCCCCTCCCCTCCCCTCTCCTCTCCTCTCCTCTCTCCCTCCTTTGTCCAGGCAGAGAAGTTTTTGAAGTCTTTCTCCACTAAAAAAAACCAACAATTGTCAGCATGCCAGAGCCTGGGACACAACGCAGGTCCCGGGGATTCCAGGAGCATTAGATATGGCCTGGGCTCATGTTCACAGAGGCCCGTGTACAGCACCAGCTCTGAGAGCCCCACAGGAGGCATCTCAGGTCCCTGGCTTCTCAACCACACACCACATGTGCTAAGTAGAACTTAAAGGACTCCAGACTGCCACCATGATGAGTGGCAGGAGCCCGTGGGAGTAGGGGGCCTCCTCCAGGCACAGGGCGCTCTCGTCTCCTGGCTGCCTGGTGGAATCCACCCTCAGAGCAAGGCCAGCAGGCTGGGCCCCTTTCTTGTGTCTGTGGCTTCCATCCCACCTAAAGGAGAGGACAGAGGAGTCCTGGGACGGCTGATCAGAGTCCCCCACCCCACATCCCCCCTCACTGTGAACACAGCTGAGCCAGTCCCAGGCCTCAGGCCCTCCACTCCAGCCCTTGCTGGTCTTTCTTACTGAGCCCAGCACCCCGGTTGGCCTGCAGCCTGGTGCCCTCACCTCTCCTGCCAATATCAGGACGTTGCCACCAGAGAACGAACCCTCTTACACAGAGAAAGCCAGAGGAGGAGATGGAACCAGATACAGTCCCGACAGCTTTGTTTCAACACCTTGTTCCACCTGTGCCTGAAGCCCACCACTGGACTTTCTGAGCCAGTTTTGAGCTGAGCTGCTGTTTAATGGAAACACTTATGATGAGTACAGTCACACACAGGCCGATTTAAACACTTCACAGGTTTCAGGCTCGGTGGCTTTTACCTGCGCAAACATTCTATGAGTCCACTACGCTACAGAGTACAGCCACGTCCCCTTTACCCATGCCCTCTAAAAGGTGGAGGAGGACGAGGGGAAGAGAGAGCTGCCCTGCTCCCACCTTACCCCGCCCCCATCCCCCAGGCCACCCCAGCTCTCGCTGGTGACCTGCTGCGGAGCACATAGAACCCTTGTCTTTTTTTTAAACTGTGACTGTCTCCTCCCTTAGTCAACCTTGGGAGGACTTCTGCTGCTTCTATACCCCATGTAGAGTTGAGGGCCAAACCTGTCTTTCCGTTTGTCATGCTGCGCTGTCCTATATGGTCACGGGAGGCTAGAAGCTGCGGCTCTCGCATTGCAGATACCGGCAGGGTCATCCTTGGTGGACGGGTTTCAATGGACCTTCTGGACGAAGACAGGCGAGGAAGAAAGGGCTGGTAATCCATAGCCAACAGCCCCCAATGAGCCCCTTCTGAGCACCAGAGCACACTGCTCGATGCTGACCCCCCAGGTCCCCAGGAGAGAGTCCACGGGCTCCAGTGAAATGAGAGGTGAAATAGTACCTGTTCTGCAATGTGTGTGCATGTGTGTGTGTGTGCGCGCGCGCGCGCGCGCGCGCGTGTGTGTGTGTGTGTGTGTGTGTGTGTGGTGTCTTCTCTTTGAGGGTGGCTATGGCCGTTTGGTAGCTGTCAGGACCAAACAAGACCTCACCCCCTTTAGTGTTTTGCTTTGTAAACTCTCCGGTTTCAGGTCCCGTTGAGGTCCCCCGGGAGGCTGCTGTAGAGAACTGGCTGGTCTTCGCGGCCAGCAGAGGGGGCCACGCGAACGTGGAATCCCTCTACCTTCGCCCTACAAGTCTTAGCGCTGGCTCTGGCACCTCTCCGCTGCCTGACGCCCTTCACACAGAGCGACCCTGTGGACGCCGTGTGGACGTGGTGTCACTAAGGGTGCTGCTGTCACCCAGATGGTAACTCACAGTGTCACTTCCCGCCTCCCTTACTGACCACACAGAGTCCTGCGAAACCCCAAACCCACTGTCATCGAGTCAATTCCTAGTCATCGTGACCCTACAGGCCAGGGTAGAACTGTTTTAGGGGAGCAGAAAGCCTCCTCTTTCTCCGACACAGACTTCTAAGTCATGCTATTATCAGCTGCAATCATAGGACGATGTGGGACCAATAGAGGTGTTACTTGTTCAAATGTCATATTTCTTAGCGTGTATGAAAAAACAGCAAAAAGATTTTGTGAAACCTTTCTGCTCGAATGACTTTTTTAGTAACGGAGTGGAAGCCACTTGTAAGGTTGCCTCCTTTTCCTTAAATCACTACTTCATTCTCAAAAAAGCTATCAACGTAGATTCACCACGAATGATACCAAGCTGTAGCTCAAACCCCAGAAAGTTGGACAGGATCCGCAACTGTACAAACCCAGGAGCAGCGAACAGAGCCGAGAACGCGCGTATCGCTCGCAGACGGAGCCATGTGATTCGAAGGCTTGGCACTCTGGAGTAATGAAGATGGCTCATTAGAAGTTCACAAGGTAAATTAGCACAGAGTTTTGGCTTTGGAGGGATATCGATACATGTCAGCTGCACGTATGACAAATGGTTTTTGTTGTTATAACTACAGGGATATGTTTGTTAAGAAGGATACATTTCTGTTGCAACCCTGCACATGAATTTGATGGACAGTCATGCTGCTGCTGCCACCTCTTCTGACCGTGTTGCCTGGTGTGGTCCACCCCCCGCCCCAGCCCCCGCCCCCACCACTCCTGTCTTGTTGGAGGCCAGCGTGTCCATTTGGCTGCCTACTGACCTCCATGGGGGAGCCGGGCTGCCCCAGAGGGTTTCCAGGCTGCAGACCTCCACGGAGCTGCAGGCTAGGTTCCCTCTTTACTGAGCACTTAACCACTGAGCCACTAGGGCGTCTGTGGAGCGATTCGGACCCAGTGACATACACGTGCGACTTTGTAAGGACAAATTAGGATGTTTTTATTATTAATTGGGATTTAATGCAGATATCCTTCCATAGTTGAGTCATGCAGCTTGTTTCTTTGTAATCATTTCACCAACGTGCAGTTTACATATCACCCATTTCAATGGTTCAATCACACAGTCGAATCCCGGACATCTCTTCCTCCTTGTACTCCTTGCTGTCAGCTCCCACTTCCTGCCAGCCTCCTCTGTCCTGGCCCTTTGAGTGTATTGATCCAGTTTCAGTCTCTACACTCAACCAAACCAAATCTATTCACTGCCATTGAGTCAGTCGGTGCTGACTCAGAGTGACCCTCTAGGACAGGGTAGAACCGCCCCCGTGGGTTTCCGAGACGGTAACTCTTTCCAGGGGGTAAAGCCCTGCCTTTCTCCTGAAGAGCAGCTGGTGGTTTCGAACTGCTGACCTTGCAGTGAGCAGCTGGATGAGTAATCACTGCACCCCCAGGGGTTCTTGTGGTCCCTATAGGTTGACCTAACCTGGGTCTCCTATGCAGGAAATCATACAAAATCAACACGGAACACAAACACACGACCCGACACTAACAGCCCACTGAAACAAAGAGAAACCTCCGTGAAGACAGAGCAGAAGATGTGCTTCGAACCTTGGAGCGCCCAAACCCTGGTCCGGAGGGGGCCTACTGACGCGGCATCACATTTGGGCCTTGGGCCTTACGATGACAATGGCAGTAGCCCGCCTGGCACGGAGCTCTGTCAGGTCACACGGCCGTTCCCATCATCTGCGGGCCGCAGTCTGAGGCCAGTCACCAGGTTGCCCAAGACGTTTTGGTGTTGCTTTTGAGAACACTCGTAGCTGGCCGTCCACAGGAAGCACTCCGTGGCACAGATAGGCTGTCATTCCAGTCGTCCCTCCCTCATTGACAGGAACTCATGGTTCCCCTCCCCCCATTTCCCACAGACTACCTGGTGACTCCCCATCCCTTTCCATAGTTTGGATGTGAGCCCCTGTCTTGGGTCAAAAGCCATCCACTCAGTCGGCTTAGTAGGTTTCAGTGCCTGGCTGCCAGCTAGAGCCTCCCCGAGAGATTTCCAAATCATCATCATCATGCAAATACTGTGAGCTGCAATTTGAAATTCTGACTCTGTTGATCAAGGGTGGGGCTGGGATTTATAATCCCCCCTCCCCCTTTGACCTTGTGCTTCTGATTCCAGCCTGGCTAAGGAACGCCTGCTCCGGAGAGCTGCTGTCCTAAGAGGCTGGTGGTTTTTGTTTGGGGAAAGGGAGGGAGTGTGTTTTGACCTGGGGGCACCTGTCCTTTCACGCACGACAGGTGGGCAGATTGGGGGTGGCTGGAGCTCTGCCACCTGATTCGCAGGCACTTGGACAACTGCCACCCACCCCGACCCCCACTCCAGATTTGCAGCCTTGGCCCTTGGTGTTGCATCTTGCCTGCATCTTAGGCAGCCCCACCCTTGGGATCTCTGCGGTCAGGTGCCGGGGCCAAGCGGGGCCCTGGGCGGTAGCTGCTCCCGGCACCCAGCAGGCTCCACCTGCCGAGCTCGGAGCTCCCAAACCCTCACGGCTGCGTCTGCCGGTGCAACATGATGGCAAGTACAGACTGCTCGCGAACGTGTTTCCTAATAATAATCTTTCCGACAAAAGGAGCCATTCAAAGTTTATGCAAGGCGATAGAAACCCCAAATGACTCAAAAGGTATTTGGGGAGTGGCTCCTCCCGCTGGTCAGGATGAGTAACCTTTTCTGAGAGATTGTACTCGATTTAATAAGAAAACTGTCTCCAGGGAGCAGGTCCCAAATAAGGAAACATTTAGGGAGGGAGGACTGGTGTGGATGCCCCTTTTGGAAGGTCTTCACAGGTAGGGAGGGCCTCCCCAGGCATGGAGAACCCGCCCACCCCTCAGAACCAAGGGACAAAGGAAAGGGACAGGTGGGTCTCAGATCCTGGGGTCACATGGGGCGGCAGAAGGGCTCGCCTTGTCCCCCCATTCACCTGCGTCCCTGGTGGAGTCTGGTTCCTGCCTCGCAGCTGGAATAGGGACACACCTCCCTGTGTGGGTAATGCCTTTTGCTTCAACTATAAATCAACTCACAGGCCAGGCCTGGCTGGCACGTGCACAGCCCTAAGATTCCACAACCCTGCTCACCTGCCCCCTCCCCCAGCCTCCCCCAGCCTCTCACCTTGGCTTCTTCAAGAGAATACAGTCTCCAAGTATCCCCCATACATTTCCAAGGGCAGGAGAGAATCCTGTTGCCCAGGGACCCTAACCTTGGAGGGAGCTTCCTCCCCCCCCCCCCATTGTTTCTTTCCCCCAGGAGGAGCAAGAGCAGAAGGAGCAGATGACCTGGGAGTATCTCTCGGCTCACTCCTTCACTCCAGCGCTGGGACTCCTGCTCAAGTCCAGGGGTTTTATAGCCCCCAAAGCAGAGTGAGCCTGTCCGGGGATGCTGCGGCAGTCAGCAGGCAGGTGAACCATGAGTAGACTGTGAAGGGACAGACAGTGGCTAGCAGGTGTGGTGTATGGTGACCTCGGTGTAGGTTCTACACTGAGCTTGAGCCCCAAAGCTGGCTTGTCGTGTTATTTGGGGCCTGTCACATCTCTGGGGGTCTCTGGGGGTGCACGTGACTAACTTACTTGGCTTCTGGGTCAAACCTACCCCCTGGCTCTTGGGAGAAAGAAAGATTGCAGCCTGGAAACTCTAGGGCACAGTTCTCCTCGGGCTTGATGATGAGTTGGAATCAACCTGTTGGCAACCACCAGTCACAGGGAGCCTGGGCATTCTTCCTGGAATGTGCAGAGTGTGGACGGTCCCCGTGGAGCTGTGGGCGGGGCAAATGGTGGATTCAAGTTTGAGTTCGCACGGAGGTGTTTGGGAAGTAAAGGCGCACCCCTGGACAGCCTGGTTGAGCACAGTTCACCTCTGAGCCACAAGGGTCACATGAGTCAGTGGGCTTCATGTAATTCATCCTGGGTTTTTCCTCCCTGTCTCCCTGCCTGTGGGAAGAGCAGTGTGGCATTATCGAGAAGACCATTAGACCCACTGCCATAGAGTTGATTCAGACTCAGACACAGAATTTCCCAGGCTGCAAATCTTTATGCGAGCAGGACACACTGTCTCCTGAGGAGTGGCCGGTGGGTTTGAACTGCTCACCTAGAAGTTAGCAGCCCACCCGGTAATCCACTAAGCCACCAGGGTCCTTAAAAATCCACTCACCTGGCCCTGAATCAAGGCTAACAGTTTGATGGAGCTGTTGGCTGCAAGCAGGAGCCCAAAGAAGTGTCTGCCTACGGTCTACTGGCCATTTCAGAACTGGGAAACGCATCGGTCAATTCATTAGAAAGAAACACCTGGGGAAAGAAAGAAAAGAGAGATCCACTCGCTGCCATTGAGCGGATTCTGACTCATGAGGAGAGAGTAGAGCTGCCCCACTTGGTTTTCTGAGACTCTAACGCTTTCGGGGAGCAGTCGCCTCCTCTGTCTTTTCGTGGAGAAATTGGTGGGCTCGAACTGCTGGCCAGCCTCACCTCCGACACCACCAGGTCTCCCTCCAGGGTCCTTAATGGAGGCTAATATGATGCGCTCCACAGCGTTGCATGGCCGGGCCGGGCATGATGCAGGCTCCATAAAAACCAGTGGCAATTAAATAATAAATATGGAAACATCAATATATTTAAATCAATCTCAAATGAAGCCTGGCTTATCCCGAGTCTCCAAGTAGTAAAAATTCGTTCCAATATAATTTAGCCCACATCAGAAGTCAGATGTGAAATGAGTATTGTCGGGAAACTACAAATTACATTTTTAAAGATTGGTCTTTAATTACAGGCTTAATTAAAGACAAGAGGGATTGGTTTTTGAAAAGGTGTACTGAGTGTGCCCTAGTTTGCACTGGCCAGATGGGCTGTTGGGACGAACGCTCTTGTCCTGGTAGAACTTCAGCAATGGTGGAGATTTTCACTAATTGAGTTTTGCTCAGAAGGAGGCTCACGTGCCCTGTCAGCTGGAAATTCAACACCTGCCATCCAACAGGAAATGCCAAAGATGCTTATGCTCTGGGGAGGAAAGGGAAAGTCCACCCAAACGGAAAAGAGTTGATTTAAAAGTAGTTTACATTTCACTTGCCCTCTCCTGGGGACAGTTAAAATCATCCCAGACTTTTCTTCGATGATTATATGCATATAGGAGACCCTGGCATAGTGGGTTCCCGTTGGACTGCAAACCACAAGGTCAGCAGTTCAAAAGCACCAGCCACTCTGTGGGAGAGAGATGCGACTTTCCACTCCTGTGGAGACTTACAGCCTCGGAAGCCCCAGGGACAGCTCTGCTCTGTTGTGCAGGGTTGCTGTGAGTTCGGTTCGAGTTCTGATACCTGTATGGAGGGCGGGGGGCGGGGGGGGGGCTTCAAAAAGGCCATGGGCCAATTCCATTCGCTTTTAATTCCATTTGTTCATGAATTTCTTGAAGCCCCTGGTAGGTGCAGCGTCTGTTTACAAGGGTAAGTCCAAGAGCATCCTACACATTAATAGGCACATTTATGAACCAAAAACATCACAATGGAGGCCCCGCGGTCTCACAGCTCCTCCAGCCAAGGTCACGCCCTTCGGAAAGTGGTGTTTCCACATCTCGACTCTCCCCGAAGAGTTTCGAGCTTTTCGGTTTACACCAAAGCAACCCAGCAGTTTGGACTGCCTCGAGGGGCCCAGACTGTGTTCCTTTCCCATAGTCCTTGAGTTTGGGGGGAGGGTAATAACAAGCCTGAAGAGGAAAGATCAGGGTCCTAGGGTAGGGGGGGAGAAGGTTTCCCAAGGAAATTCCTCTAGGACAGTCCTTGCCGCCCGTTAAGAATGAGCACATGCATTGTCGTGGAAGAAACCGCCCCCCCCATTTCCTGGTCTTTCCCTCACCAACACAATTGCCATGAAAACGAAATCATAATAACCCCCAAGATTCTTCTGTGTCATTTGAGGAAATCTATCTCCCTCGAAAGTCTTTATAACCCTCGCAGACGACCTCTGCCTTGAATTTCACCGGCCTGCAGATCTCAGAAACCACTCTGGATGGGCCTGGCTCGAGTAAATCCAAGACGCCCACCCCGCCCCCAGGCGATGGTTCCTTCCACAAAACCATCTGCATTAGTGATGTCCTTGCTTGAACGAGGGATGGAAAGATCAGCTCTTTGAGCCTGCTGACCTTCATGCAATGCTTTTCAGCAACCGTCAAGCCCAAAGCTTGCCGAGGCCAAGAGAAGTCATTTAAAACGGAAATCCCAAACCGCACGAAATCCTCACCTCAGTGTTACCACATCCATGGTGATCCGATGGGCTTCTTCCACCTTTTTCTCCATTGGTCAAGGTAGACGGGCTCCTCTTGCTCGGCTCATCCTTGAGGTCCTCCTGGCCTTCCTTCAAACACTTGATCCATCTGAAAACCATGGTTTCACGTGAGCGCAGCATCTCTGTAGGCTGACTACAAAACTTCACTGCTTCGGAAGGTGACCTGAGTTTTGTATTAGCTGTAACCTCAAAATTCATCTTTTCTCCCCCCAAAGTATTCTCTCTCTGTCTGTCTTTCTCTCTCTTTTCAAAATCATTTTATTGGGGTTCATACAACTCTAATCACAATCCATCCATCCATCTCTCCTGTCAAGCACATCTGTTCATTTGTTGCCATCATCATTTTCTTTAAAAAAAATCATTTTATTAGGGGCTCATACAACTCTTATCACAATCCATACATACATCAATTGTATAAAGCACATGTGTACATTTGCTATCCTCATCATTTTCAAAACATTTTCTTTCTACTTGAGCCCTTGGTATCAGCACCTCATTATTTCCCTTCCCTTCCCTCCCTCCCTCATGAACCCTTGATAATTTATAAATTATTATTATTTTTTCATGTTTTACACTAACTAATGTCTCCCTTCACCCACTTTTCTGTTGTCTGTCCCCCAGGGAGGGGGTTACATGTAGATCATTGTGATAGGTCACCCCTTTCTCCCCCTTACCTTTCCCTTACCCTTCTAGTATCGCTACTCTCTTTATTGTTCTGGAGGGGTTTCTCTGTCCTGGATTCCCTGTGTTTGCAGCTCTTATCTGTACCAGTGTGCATCCATCCTCTGTCTAGCCGGATTTGTAAGGTAGAATTAGGATCATGATGGTGGGGGTGGCGGGGAGGACTCTTTCTCCCTCTTAAAGGCAGCCTAAAACCAGGACATTGTCTCGTATCCTTTGGACATGTGATCTGTAGAGACCAGTCCCTGGAGGAGGACATCATGCTTGGCAAAGTAGTGGGGCAGCAACAAAGAAGGCCCTGGACAAGATGGATTGGTGCAGTGGCTGTCACCATTGACTCGTGAGGTTTATAAGGACACGTGTGAGGCTGGAGCAGGACCGGGTCGGGTTGTGTTCTGTTGTACACAGGGTCTCGATGAGTCGGAACCGACTCGATGGCATCCAACGACAACAACAACAACTCCCCCCGCCTCCGAGGGTTTCAGAGGCTGTCAATCTCCCTGGGAGCAGATAGCCACTTCTTTCTGCTGCAGAGAGGCCGATGGGTGGTTACCACTGACTTTGCAGGTAGCAGCTCAATGTGGAACCCACCACGCCCCTGCTCCTTCGTATGCAGGCCCATTTTAATTGTAGTATCGCATGCATTCTGTGTAAAGCGAGCCAGGACTCGTTTCCTTTATTGAACAAGACACCCTGGGTAGTTCACTGCCCATTCTTGTTCATAACTGCTTAGCTTTCTGTACCAAGGCTATTACGTTTAAAAAAAATTATTTCATTTTATTTTTTAATCATTTAAAAATCATTTTATTGGGGGCTCTTACAGCTCTTATAAGATTCCATACATCAATTGTATCAAGCATATTTGCCATCATCATTTTCTAAACATTTACTTTCTATTTGAGCCCTTTGTACCAGCTCCTCTTTTTTCTCTCCCTCCCCTCGTGACCCCTTGATAAATGATAAATTATTGTTTTCGTATCTTACACCGACTGCTGTCTCCCTTCACCCATGTTTCTGTTGTTCATCACCCCGGGGCATTGATCATTGCGATCCGTCTCTCCTTCCTCCCCTCTTCTGCCCACCTTCCCTCTACCCTCCTAGTATCATTACTCCCATTTATGTTCCTCAGGGGTTTATCTGACTTGGATTCTGTGTGTTGTGAGCTCTTTTCTGTATCAGTGTACATGCTCCAGTCTAGCTAGAACTGAGAGGCAGGACTGGGGTCATGATAGTGGGGGGTGAGGAAGCCTCAAAGAACCAGAGGAATAGTGTGTGTTTTGTCGGTGCTATACTGCACCCTGGTGGACTCATCCCTTCCTTGTGACCCTTCTGTGAGGGGACAGCCTATTTGTCTGCAGATGGGTTTTGGGTCTCTGCTCCAACTCCCCTCGTACTCAACAAGGGTTTATTTTTGTTTTGGGTCTTCTGGTGCTTGTTCCCTGATCCCGTGGACAGCTCACGATGGCCTAGGCTGGTGTGCCTCATCCATGTGGACTTGTTGCTTGTCTGCTAGATGGCCCCTAGTTTAACTTCAAGCCTTTATGACCCTAGATGCAAAATCTTTTGATAGCTGGGCTAGGCGATTAAGTTTGTAGTTCTGTTTTAAAACCTTGAAGGTTTGTTGCTGTTTTAAGGTGACACATAGTGATCCTACCTGTGTACAACAGGATGAACTCTGCCCGTCCTGAACCATCCTCACCGTGGGGATGTTTGAGTCCGCTGTTGAGGCTCTGTGTCAATCCATCTCATTCAGGATCTTCTTTTTTGTTGACCCTCTACCAAGCCTGGTGCCATTTTCTAGGGACCTGCCCCTTCTTAGAACATGTCCAAAGTATGTGACATGAAGTTTTTCCATCGTTGATTCTAACTAGTGTTCTTGCTATACTTCCTCCAGGTAAGTAGTGTTTGTTCTTCTGGCAGTCCGTGGTACTTCCACCATCCTTTGCCAATACCATAATCCAAATGCATCTGTTTTTGTCTTCCTTGCTTAGATTTCACATACAAATGGGGTGATGAGAAATACCATGGCTTGGGTCAAGTGTACCTTGGTCCTCAAGCGGACCTATTTGCCCATTAGCACCTTGAAGCAGTCTTGTGCAGATTTGTTTAGGGCCCTGTGTCATTTGATCTCTTAACTGCTGATTCCTAGAACCTGGGTTGAGGATGTGAGGACAATGAAGCCTTCGACAGCTTCAATCTTGTCTCCAGGTATCATGCTGTTTTCTATTGGTCCGGTTGTGAGGATTTGGGTTGTCTTTCCACGGAGTCCCAATCCGTGCTAGAGGCTGCTGTCTCGGATCTTGATCAATCAGTTCTTCAAGTCCTCCTGGCTTCCCACAAGCTGGGGTGTGTCCTCTGCATACTGCAGGTTGGTTAATGAGCCTCCCTCTGACCCGGATGCCGTGTTCTTCTTCACACAGTGGGGCTTCTCGGATCATTTGCTCAACATTGCCTAACTGTGGTGAAAGGATACAACCCTGACACCAGTCTTTGGTCTCAGACATTGTTAAACAAGCTTCCACAATAGCAACCGAGCCAGTTACTGTCAAGTTCAAGTCACTTCTAATTCCCGGAGGATCGGTGTGCATCATTGGGGCGCTGAGCTCCACAGGGTGATTTTTGAAAGTAGATTGCCAGATCTTTCTTTGGAGGGGTTTAGGGAGGAACATGGACCACCCACCTTTCAGGGAACAGCCTAAAACATCACCCAGGAGCTTCCCTTCAGCTGCACAGGGCTGCCTGAAATGAAGCTCTGCGCGGACCTGTGCCCCAGCGGACCCTCTTCGGGTGCTGGTGTGGCCTTGCCCACCGGTCTCTGCAGATGTGAGCACAAGATACGAGCCTCTTGGTGGACCTTGCTTTGAAACAGGTGTGGGCCCAGGCTGTGCACTAGCTTGCCACGTAGGCCACGAACAAGAGGAAAATTGAGAGCAAACTCTGAATGGGGGAGGGGTGGGAGCACTAGACCAGATGGTGATGATTGATAAAAGCGACTTTCACAAAGAAAGTGTATGATATGCAAATTTTGGTGTCAAGAAAGCTACTGGAAAGAAGGAAACTCAACTCCAACTCGACCCAAGGCTACCCTGGGTGAAAGAGAAAGTGTTTTTGCTCAGGGGGCATTGAGTTTATGTTAATGGTGATGGAACACTTTGGAAAGATTATCAATCATGGAGAAGAGCCTAGTCAATGACACTAACACACGTAGAAGGAGTTGAACTAGAGAAAGAATGCTTGGTTGTGTATATTTTTTGCCACCGTTAAAAAAATAATTACATTAATAATGAGTTGTATGATAAGTGGAAGAAGTGCCCATAAACCAACCAAATAAACAATACATAAATAACTAAACGGAAAGAGGAAAATCCCACACAAGTGGTGGTTCCTGCCTCTTGGGGGTCTTGAACAAAGACAACTTTTTGCTGTGGGGAATATCCCCTTGTGGGGAGATGTCTCCTGCTGTGATGGGCTGTTCTCACCTGGGAACCAAGCTCCTGCCTGACCCCCTCCGCCTCCCCCGCTGCGCTCAGCTTGTGGCTCTCTGCAGGTTGGAAGGTTCTAGGCCCTCCGGGAGAAAGCAGTTGTCAGCCTCAGACAAATCTGTCTCCCGAGGACAAACCAGTGCTCACCGTCCCTTGACTGTCATTCCCGGCAGTGTCATCCCACCCCAGCGTCCCCAGGTAACCCGTACCCCTTGCAAGCCTGCAAATCTAGAAGTAGGCAGTTCTAACTCTCCTGGTTGAGCTACAGAAACAAGACCTGGTGTCTGCTTCCAGAAAGATGACAGCCCAGAAAGCCATATCAGTTCCGCTCTGCCACACAGGGGGCGCAGGGGGGCAGCCTGGGCTCTGTGGCCATGGTTGGGGTGTGTGCAGGGCGCCCAACTCTCTGAGGAAAGGGACGGTGGTGCTAGAGTTGTGAGCTCTTTGTCCCTTCTGTCCGGGGCACAGTAGCACCGTTGGCCACCTGGGACGAGAATGGCTTGCAACCTTTCTTGGGAGCTTGGTCAACACCCACCTCCGAACAGTCAAGTCCTCTGGACCCAGTTTCTGGAACGCAGAGGCTGGGTGGACAGTGGTCCTCTTTGCCTGGCCCTCACTGCATGAGCAGCCTGGTGTGGGCTGGAGCTGGTAGCAAGAGCAGGCAGCCCATTGCACCGACACCCTGCGTGCTCATGGCAGGAGGGCTGCGTTCCACCTGGCTCGGCTCCGCAAGGAAACATCACGAAGGTCCCGGCCCTGAGCTGAGACCTGGCTCATCCCCAAGGAATACACCCAGAATCTGGGAAAGACGGCGGCTGCAGGGGAGCAGGTTTGGACTGGATTGGATTTGCCCTCCTTTGAGACAGACATGAAAGGAGGTACCCACACAGGCACACACGTGCATACGCACAGCCCCCCTCCAGGGCTGCACACGCTCCCTAATTTCTGTTTCTGCACAGCAGGTCCTTTCTCTGCCGTCCTGGCCTCAACCAGCCCCTGACTTTGGATTCTTTGGATGAAAATCCCCTCCTCCCACTGGGTTCTCGGCCCACACATTTACTTTATCTGTTCATTCTGTAACACTGGGATGATTTATTTTCCTGTCTTTAATCTGAAGATTAAAATTGTGTAGCCCCTCCCCCACCATGTTAAATCAATACGTCTTATTTGCTGCCCACGTTGTCTTAAAAACTAACAGAAAAGTGGGTGAAGGGAGACATCGGTCAGTGTAAGACATGAAAAAATAATAATAAATTATAAATTATCAAGGGTTGATGAGGGAGGGAGGGGAAAAATGAGAAGCTGATACCAAGGGCTCAAGTAGAACGAAAATGTTTGAAAATGATGATGGCAACAAATGGACAAATGTGCTTGACAGGATGGATGGATGGATGGATGGATTGTGATGAGTTGTATGAGCCCCCAATAAAATGATTTAAAAAAATAACAATCAGTTTTTAAGCCATTGTGAAGGCAACATCTGAAAAGAGGGAGTTTTCAGTCTACATTTCAATGTCTGCATTCTCTTTCTTTTTAAATTAAATCGTTTTCCTGGGGGCTCTCACAGGTCTGATCACAATCTATACATCCATCCATTGTGTCAAGCACATTTGCACATATGTTGCCATCATCATTTTCAAAGCATTTTCTTTCTACTTGAGCCCTTGATATCAGTTCCGCGTTTTCCCCTCTCTCTACCACCCCTCCCCCATGAACCCTTGATAAATGATAAATTATTATTATTTTCATACCTTACATCATCTACTATCTCCATTCACCCACTTTTCTGTTGTTCGTCCCCCTGGTTGGTGGTGGTGGTGGTTATATGTCAATCATTATGGTCGATTTCCCCTTTCTCCCCCCACCTTCCTCTTCCCCCCCTGACATCTCTGTTCTCATTATTGGTCCCAAGGGGTTTATCTCTCTTGGATTCCCTGTGTTGTGGGCTCTTATCTGAAGCAGTGTACATGTTCTGGTCTAGTCGGATTTGTAAGGTGGAATTGAGGTCATGATAGTGGGGGAGAGGAAGCATTAAAGACCTAGAGGAAAGTTGTATGTTTCATCACTGCTACACTGCACCCTGACTGGCTCATCTCCTCCCTGAGACCCTTCCATAAAGGGATGTCCAGTTGCCTACACATGGGCTTGGGGTCTCTACTCCGCACTCCACCTCATGCATTAGATATGATTTCTTGTTCTTTGATGCCCGGTACCTCAGCCCTTCAACATCTCATGGTCACACAGGCTGGTGTGCTTCTTCTATGTGGGCTTTGTAGCTGCCGAGCTAGATGGTCACTTTCCTCTCCTCCTTTTGAGCTTCTTCTCTGGCTGACTCCCAGGTGTGGATTTACTGGGTGGGGGATGACATCAGAGGTAATTGTGTGGATCCCTGCAGGCTCCCTGCCTCTTCCTCTCATTGGGTACCAGCAGCCTCCATCCTTGTGCCCACCCTGCCCTGCCTGCTTACTCTCAGCACAGAGGGGACCCTTGGACTTGAACCTGTGGAGGAAACCTTCTTGCTCAGATGAAGCCAATGGCCTTATACTAGCTTAAACAGAAAGCCCTGAGCCGGCCTCTCACCCTCAGCTCTGCTGATGTCTGGGGTCTGAGAATTCTCTGGTGGGGGCTGGCCTGTGTGTGGCTGGGTGGGCAGTATGCCCCATTGTGTGACAACCACTGATGTCTGCAGATGTCTCTCAGTGAGCCACTGCTGCTGAGAGATGTCTCCTCCCCGCTCCGCCCCCCACCCACAATGCTGCAGCTGTCTCACTGTTTCTAGTACCCCCAGTCCCACCTGTCTCAGCACACACACACACCCCCTCAGGTCATCCCTCAGATGCCTCTCCTGAGGGAGGCCTATGCTGTCCAGGGCTGTCCAAGCTAGCCCAGCCCTGATCCCACCACTGGCTTGCTCTGGTCAGCGAACCTGCCCCCTTCGCCCCTCGGGGAGCAGTGAGAGCAGTGTCCCAGGAGACGGGCCTTCTGGGTTCTTCACCAACACTCCTCTCACTCTGGGAAGGGGCAGAGAGGGCCAGCAATCCCCAGAGTACATGCTGTCCCCGAAGGATTGCCTGCCCTCTCTAGGGTGTTGGGTAGGGTGCCTGGGGGGCTCGGGTCCCTGTTGAGTCAGTGGGGAAACCCAGAAAGTACAGCATCTTGCTCTCTCAGATGTGGGGCCAGCAATTGCTCCAGGGGAGCCTTCAAGGAGCCCCTTCCCTTTCTCTGGGGGTGGGGTGGGGACAAGGGAGGCCCCCTACTTGCTGCTGGGATGGCTGCCGGCAGGTGCTGGGTGGGACGGAGACAGGCTGCTCTGCTCTCTGTAAGTCACTCTCCTGAGCTGGAAAGCTTCAGCCACCCCTCCTCCAACCAGGGCCCCGGCAAACAGGCCCCCAGGTAGGTTCAGCATTGGCATGGGGTCCTGTGGGCATGGATGCAGGATGGGGGAGCCAAAAGGGAGGGGCATAGTCTCTGAAGGCACCAGGTAGCTCAGAGGCCAACCCAGCAGCCTTGAGCAGCTCTCCACCAGCCTAGGGAGCCTGAGCCTGAGCCTGAGCCAGTGGGACAGATCTCGGGCTCTCTGGCTGCTCCAGTCCCTCTGAATCTGCCTTTAAAGGGCACGGAGCGAGGGAGGAAGGAAAGAAAGAAGGAAGGAATGAAGCAAGGCAGGAAGGAAGCAAGGACCATCTCAGCAATGGCCTCTGCCCTCTTGTCCCCCCCCCCCTCCTCCTCTCAGCAGGCCCAGCAGGCAGCCTCTCCTCTGGGGCTCACATGCACAGTGGGATGGCTCTGCAGGGTTTTCAAGGCCGTGCCCTGGTGGAAGCAGACAACACACTTATGGGGACATGCTAACCTCCATCTCTTTGGCTAGTTGCTGAACGCTAGACCCATTGTACAGCTGAGGACACTGAGGAACCCCGTGGCAAAGACATCCACTCAAGTTCAGTCAAGTTCATAGTGGCTCAGTGGAGCAATGGGGATTTGCACTCAGTCCACCCCTGGATGGCCCAGGTACTCTGAGATGGGGGTCTTGGGTGGGGAAGATGGGCTTGCACCCCGAGAACCCAGAGCCGGGACCCGCGTGCCAGAGCATGACCTCACCAGGTGTCTCTGGGTCTCCAGCCAGCAGTCTCGCCCCTGAAACTCCCTTTCATCCCAGGAAACCTGGTATTATTCATTGGAGATAAACATCAGCTGCTCAGCCCATTCCAAATTGCCAATGGTTGACTCCTGGGATGGTTGCCATCCAGTCGTTGGGTTGGGGCTGAGCGGCCGGCCCCAGTCAGCAGGAACCCCGTCCAGGGCAGCCCACTGAAGGAGCAGTGGGCGTGTATTTCGCAACAGCCAGCTTGTTGTGTCTTTCTGGGAATGGACTTTAGCATCCCCTGATGTCTCCCGGGAGCACGCATGGCCTTGTGTTCAGGCTGGGTAGTGATGGGGAGCCCTCAGGTCTCCCCGAATCAAGGGTTGTGTGGCAGCTGAGAAACAGACCCAGATGTCACCAAGGGAGCTGGTGTGTCTTATCTGCCCGCTCAGGTCAATTTCCCCCACCTGTTCGACTGTACAAACAGCGGTTGGTCGCATTTGAGAGACCGATTCCTCACCTCACCCTGTCCTCGGTGCCCCGTCTGCTCTACCCTGCCCTGGGAACTCCTATGAGCTTGAAGGCCAGCTGTGTGAATTTAGCAGAAGATTCATATTTCATTAATTTTTAACTTTAAAATAGATGCATCCTCTGAAGCCAGGGCCTTCGGAAAGTTCTGCCCGGAGGCTATAATGAGAAACACAGGCCCTGATTGGTGGGCAAATACAGTCTGGGAGCAGCAGTACCCTCTGGTGCCAAGCAAGAACCAACCTAAAAATTCAACAGTGGGAGCCGGGGAGGGTGGGGCGCCGCCGCCCGGAGAAGGAAGGGGTTGTTGTGCAAGCACAGAGTCATTGTTTGCCAAGAGAACAAAGCGACGTGGGAAAATTTTCAAGGCTTAAAATGAAATGATTAAAGACGGCCTGCAAGACTGATGGTAATAAGAAAGGCCCTCCTTTAGCGGAGGAGGGAGGGAAATGTGCTGAGACGGGTGGTGGGCTTTTAACGTTCTGTTTGTGATGGCCATTGTCCGGTAGGTTTCTCAGGTTAGAAATACCTTGAACCTGGGCTTCGCAGGAGAAAAGAATTCAAGAAGCCTGGTTTGTGATCCATGTGAGTTTTTATAAAGGCTAGAAGCAGTTTCAGGTTTGACACAGGCCCCGTCAGGGCACTTCACGCCCACACGTGGACGCCTGAGGCCAGAGAAACCACAGCACTGCCGCCAAGGAGTAGCTGGAAAAGAGGACGGTGGGCTCCCGGTTGCGAATTTCTCCGAGTGTTCCTCTGGGAGGTGCGGGCCATGGTACTGGTTGACGCCATTGGCTGAATTAAGCTCACCGGGCCTCGATCGGGTCCTCCCAAGTATACTGGCTTCCTGTTTCAAAGACCTGACTTTGTGCATGCCCTCTAGCCTTAATCGGGGGTGTGGTGGGGAGAGGAAGGCTTTGGCATGTTGCGGGACAACCCCGTGGCTTCGGCCTCAAGCTTCCTGACATGTCCGCCTTGCCTGCTTCCATGCTCGTTGCTTCCAGATAGTAGGACCGCACTGTTATGAAGAAACGACACCTGTATCTCTTTGAGTGGTCCCGGCGGGTTGTGGATGGTGAATGCGCTCTACTTTACCAGACCGGCTGTGCCTCTGTGGGTGCCAGCACTCTAGGGCTCCACAGGGTTTTCAGCGGTGGGTTTTTTGGAAGTAGTTCCCCAGGCCTTTCTCCAGAGATTCCGCTGCCTGAGATCGTTCGTCTGTCCCATAATGCACAAGGAGGGGCCACTGGGTGCCTTGGGAGGAAGTAACATCAACATGACCCTAGAGGGGAAAGAAACCGTGGCTCAAAATGGCAGGCATAGTCAAGAGGATTTTGGAATCCTTAGGCCGGTCATGAACCCTGGCGTCTGACAGGCCTTAAAACACGAAGCACATAGAGCACAAGGCCAGCTAGAAGAAGAGTCATGGTTTAGATAGCGGTTCTCAACCTGTGGGGCGAGACCCCTTCGGGGGTCAAACGACCCTTTCACAGGGGTCACCCGATTCATAACAGCAAAATGACAGTGATGAAGTAGCAACGAAAATACTGTTATGGTTGGGGAGTCACCACAACATGAGGAACTGCATTAAAGGGTTGAGGCATTAGGAAGGTTGAAAACCAACCACTGGTTTAGATTGTCAAAAGCACTCCCCAACCACCTGGGAAAAACAAACAAAGGCTTCAAAACGTTCATGGACTTGAAAGATAATGGGCCTTCTCCACCGGCAGGATTGAAGTCCCCTAGTATCTGTTTCCTGCTACAGCCACTTCCCCCTTCACACTTCTCCTTCCCAATGTCTGAATTGGGGTCTCACTCCAAGAGAAGGCAAAGTCACTGCCATGGAGTCAGTAACTCACAGCAACCTTACCGGACCGAGTAGAACTGCCCCTGTGGGTTTCTTAGCTGTGACTTCTTACAGGAGGGGCTGGTGGTTTGGAACTGAGAGCCTTGTGGTCAGCAGCCCAATGCGTAGCCACCATGGGAACACACTGTGATTTTCAAGGTGTCGTAACATGCTACCAGCCTTTTTCTCAAGCCCTTGACCCTGATCTGACTGTTCGCATCCATGGTCTTCTTCGGGGGCTCCATCTGGCGCTTCACTGGGACCGCCCCACTCAGGACACCCTCCACACCCACCCTCAGACCCCAGATGAGCTTGATTTTCTTACTCAGACCTGACGGCAGCACTTGGGGAAGAGACGGTTATTAGTATCCCCATTTCACAGAATAGAACACAAGGTCTGGAGGGCTCGAGGAACTGGTGCCGTCTCTCCAGCCAGGAGTGGTTAAGCGAATTGCAGATGCAAGTCGGTCTCCTTCCAAGGCTGCCCTGGTGGCACAGTGGGTTTGCTTTGTATTGCTAACCAGCAGGTCAGCGGTTTGGAACCACCAGCTGCTAGATGAGATGTTCTGCCCCCTCAGAGATTGACGGCCTTGGAAACCCACAGGAGCAGTTCTACTCTGTTCCTCTAGGGGCGCTGTGGGTTGGAATGGACTTGACAGTGAGTCAGAGGAGTCTCTGAGAGGTGCAAGTTGCCAATATACGCTGCAGATCGCTGAAATACTAGAGGTTCAAATCCACCCAGAAGTATCTTGGGAGATTAGGGCTGGAGATCTACTTCTTGAAAGTCCCCTCTGGAGCGCCATTCTCTCCTGACGTATGGGGAGTCACCATGGGCCAGCGCAGACTGGGCGGCCATGGGTTTTGATAGATTGGACAGGAGGCAGGGACCTAGACAGCAGACAAAGCCTCCATGGGGTCTGTGAGCCAAGGGGGCAGGAAGTGTGTGTGGCTTGAACTACCAAGATCACAATGGCAGGGAGGGCCAGCGCCCATGGTGGGGCACAGCCTGGCTCTTCAACCCCTCTGTTGACACTGGCAGTGCCAACCACTTCACAGGTGCCCCAGCAGGTGGAAAGCGTTCAGTGGGCCAAGGGCTTGCAACAAGCCTCCTCCCCCAGCTTGGGGTGTGCCCACGATTGCGACTGCAACGCGGGAGCTGTCTGAAGCACAGCCAGGCATCCACAACGGCTCAGGCACTTTCACGATGATTGTCTCTGACGTGAGTCACTGTGCAGAAGAAGCCCAGACCATTGCCTGGAAAGTGATGGAGCTCTGAGTAATTGACATCGACAGGCGCGTCTCAAACTGGGTTCCTGGGTTCCGCGTGACTCCAGGGGAACTAGCTGTTGCCCAACCAGCCCTGCCTTGGTTGGGCTTTTGAATCCGGGACTTGATGGCAGGGTTGCCGGGAGGGATACAACATGGACTCATTGATTGACATTCAAGTTGCATTTGCTCTCTACCTGAAACTCAGGTGTAAGGGGGTGTCCTGTACCTGGCGACCCCACCTATATACCTTTCCTGTTCTCTGAGAAAAGGTAACAGACAGCCTTGAAGACCGTCTTCAGGGGACTCCAGATTGGGAATGGGCTCTGGGTTCAGAAGCAGTCCCTCCTTCCGCATCGCATCCATCTGTTGGCCAGTCTCTGCCCTCCTGCCTCCCTGCTCAGGTGGCCAGCCCTCTGCTTTGAGCAAGGCTCCAGGTAAATCCTTGTCTCAGGGACGCAGAGAGGCCAGATCGAAGACTGTGTGTGCTTTCCCCGGCTTCGTCAGATTGCACCTCACTGTGAAGTGTGCCGCGGGGAGAGGAACCTCTTGGAGATGTTGGAGCTCCCCTGTGTGGTGAAGAGCTGCCTTCCAGACCTGGGACCATCGCCCCAGCGACACAGGTCAGCAGTTCAAAACCACCAGCTGCTCCAACACACAAAACAAACGAACGTGCTCACAGCCATCGAGTCAGTTCTGACTCAGTTCTGACTACAGGGCAGAGTGAAACTGTGCCTGTGGGTGTCCAAGTCTGGAAATCTTTCAAGGGAATCAAAAACCTTGTCTTGATGTTTTGTAAGCGACAGGAACAGGGGTGCCCCAAGCCTGGGAGAGGTGAAGGTCAGAAGTGGCCACATACCCGGACAGGTCCTGGGACAGGGTCAGTATTGCTGCCCAAAGCCAAGTCTCCAGGATCTTATAAGCAGCAGCCAGTCATGCACATCCTGTGTGAAGTCTTGCGGTTTTTAGATGCTGGCTTAACACCAGGCCAGCCTCCTGTTCTGCTGACCCCATATGCTGCAGCCCTGGAGGAATTCTCATCTCATGATTCCCAGTCAGTGCAGCCTCCACCTGTCTGTCAGTGGAGGTTTTTGTGGCGCTGTGATGCTGAAGAGGTGTAAGCAGAGCTTCCAAACTGAGACAGACTAGGAAGAAAGGCCTGGTGACCTCCTGAACAGTAGCCATTGCAACACCCCGTGCACCCCAACTGTCTAATATGCAAGCCATCAGGGGCTGGCACCACAGTACCCCAGTTCTGCCTCCACAGTACCCCCAGTCACCACTGACTGGGACAGACCTAACTACAGTAGCCACCACTGGGACATATCCCTACTTGGGGACCAGGCAGGGACCTCAGCATACGACGAATCCTAGTTCATCCAGTTCTCATAACAGCCTCTGAGGTGGGGGCTAAGGTCACCTCTCTTTCACAGTGGGAAAACGGAGGCCCCTGGAGGTACAGGACTTCTTTGTCCCCAACTTCCGTCAACCCCTGGATAAGCAGGTCCTCCTCTGAGCCTCAGTTTCCAGATCTGGGTTGGGGAAAGGCTGTCTGGACAGGGACGGTGTGGACACCCGGCAGTGCGGCTGTGACAGTCCTGGCTGCAGGCAGTACTGGCTCCTGACCTTGCCTGGAGCTTACATTACTGTGGTCTGCAGGGGAGAGAAGTGGGGGCGGGAAATAGCTGGTCCATCTTTGTCTTCCAGTCTGTAAGCATACCTGTTCATATGCTGGTCGGGGACAAAGGATGCTCCCTGAGTTGGCGGCAGGGGGGATTTGTCTACATTAGAAGTTCCTGCCTCTGTCCCTGACAGCACCCACAGGGCCCAGGGCAGTGTGAGGAAGCGATGGAGGTGAGGGGCTCTGGACTCTGGAGGGGCAGCGGGAGGGACCAGATACTGGCCGGGTCCACCGTGCTCTGCTGGGATTTGCGTGCATCGGTAGTTCTCCAGCAGGTATGTCTGATCTGATGATGTGGGCACCTTGTCGATTGTCCCAAGTGAACAGGTGTTACTGGCACCCCACAGGTAAAGCCAGGAGTGCTGCTCAGTGGTCAGTGATGCACGGACGGCCCCCACTGCACAGACCGATCTGACTGCAGATGTCAACCGAAAGCCTCGTGCAAATAAATGTCACAGGGGAGAGTGAGAACCCAGCTGTGGTCCTGCCCTGCCTGGCAATCTTGTCCAAGTGCCCCCTCCTCTCTGAGCTGCAGCATCCTCATCTGAAAATTGGGCCAAGCGAATTGAGGTCACGTGCTCAGATTGCTGGCCTGCAGGAGGAACTCAATGGGTGCTCCCCACCTGACGCCCACCCTCCTGGTGCCCAGGGTATAGCAGAGGACCTTCCCTAAAGCAGACTGGTTTAAAGACTAAACACTCCTCAGTCATTGGGATCCAATGTTTCCAGAGTCCAAGCACTGTATTTTCTTGGTTCAAAGAGACCACGGCTTGTAACTTGGGCTTCAATTGAACAATAACTCCGGACTGGGGATGGGCCTGGGTAGGCGGGAAGCCATTGCACACAAAGTATACAAGCTGTGGGGTACACCTTATTTCCGTCCCAAAGGACCCCGGGGATTCCAACGGCAGCCTCTGGACCGTATCAGCATGCTTGCTGTTGGCTTCCAGAGAAACACAAAGCAAATCCCCAAAGCCTGGAAAAGCAACATTCATCCTTACCAGAGCACAGCGCTTGGAGGGATTAAGAGGGATTAGTGAACATATCCAGTTGCTGTCGAGTGAATTCCCACTCTCGGGGCCATGTGGTTTGAGCTGAATTCCAACCGCAGCCTGATGCCACGGGGAGCCCTGGAGGGTGAAAAACATCCCGGGATGACCCTGATGCCAGGGAACGAGCCTGGGATTTTATCCTGCATCCGCTGGTGGCTGCTGGCCAACATCTGGGCCACTGGGGTCAGACACACCTTCAAGGCGACTCTGGGGGTGGGGGTGGGGAGGGTGGCCCCAGTGGACTGAGGACAGCTCTCTGAGCTCCCTGGGTACAGCTGAGAACAATATCACCACCTACTGAAAGGGACCTAGCTGAGGCACCCACAGGGTCTACTCTGCCACAGAGAGTCTGGAGCTAGGCAAAGAGATGGTCAGAGAGGACCTCTTGGAGCGAACTGTCCAGGGTCTCTGAGAGCAGCCCGGTCCGAGGCCCATAGAGAGTCTCACGCTGTAGGTCAGCAGCCCTCTGGGTCACCACTGCACCACCAGAGCTCCCAACTGTAGGTCTTTTTTAACCGGGGGGGAAAAAAAAAGCTTGGAGTTGGCCGAAGACACCTGATGGAGCCCGTCCCTTGTTCACCCTTCTCATCATCTCCCATTGATCACAGGAGAAAAGACCAAGATCCCTTCCAAAGCTTCCAGGCCCTCCTGGTCCAGCCCTGCCACCACTCCAACTTTAGCCTGAACTCTATTCCTGCTCGCTGTCTCCCTTCGGTTCCCCAGGCTTCCTCTGCCCAGTGCACTTCCCTGCTGAGCTCACAGAACCTTTGCACACGCTGCTCCTGGAATGCTTTCTCTTTGTCCGGAACCTCGCTCACACGCAGGTGTCCTTCACCTGGAGCCTCAGCATCTGTCTTCAGAGAAGCATCCTGGGCCTCACGGGCTGGACCCTACTCCATTGGAAAGGCTGCAGGTGGGTAAGGGTTGTTTCTGTACAGGAAGCAAGTTTCACTTAGAGACCCCTGGGTCATCTTCTTGTGTCATCAGCACTACAATGTTGATTCTTTTTATGTGTCAATTGAGCTAGGCTGTGGTCCCGGTGGCTTCCCCAATACTAGTCTGGTTGCTGCTGTTGATAGTTACATGGGATTAAATAAACTGGCCTTGGATAGAGCAGAAGACCTTCTATGATGCCACGAAATATACTGTACTGCAACCATTTTCCAGAATGTAACCACTTCCCACAATGCAATGTGATTCAATGTAAACAGCTGGGAGTTAGCATGAGGATTGGAGGCAAGGTTGGTAACAACCTGCGATATGGAGATGATACAACGATCAGAGTAAGGAGGACTCGAAGCACTTGCTGTTGAAGATCAAGGATTACAGTCTCCAATCTGGATTAGGACTCAATGTAAGACACCCCCAATCCTCACAACCGGACCAATAGGCAACATCATGAAAAATAGAGGGAAGATTCAAGTTGTCAGGGATTTCATCTTGCTCGGATCCACAATCAAGGTTCATACAAGGAGCCGTGAGATCAAATGACACATTGCAATGGATAAACCTGCTGCATAAGACCTTTAGAATGTTGAAAAGCAAGGACGTTACTTCAAAGACTAAGGCATGCCTGACCCAAGCCAGGGTATTTCCCATCGCCGCATATCATGTGACAGTTGATCATCGGCTAGGGAAGATTGAAGAGGAATCACTGCATTTGAATTATGGGCTGGCAAAGATGGTGGAAAGCCCCACGGCCTGCATAAAGAGCAAACAACCCTGTCTCAGAAGAAGTGCAGGCAGACTGCTCCTTAGAGGCAAGAATGGCGAGACTTCATCTCATGTACTTTGGATACGTTGACGGGGCGACCAGTGGAGAAGGACATCATGCTTGGTAAAGAAGAAGGGCAGAAACAGAGGACGGCCTTTGACAAGATGGATCGACACAGGGGCTGCAACAGTGGGTCACACATCGGGACGGTCGTGAGGATGGCGCAGGGCTGCCGGCTTTTTGTTCTGCTGTTCATAAGGATCGCTAGCGTCAGAACCCGACTGAGGACGCCTGTCCCTTCCAGTCCTACCCTTGTAGAGCAGATCCTAAACGAATCACTTCTGAGCTGCAAAACAAAACAGGACCGACCCAGTGCGTGCGCACACACACACACACACACACACACACACACACACGGAGGGACAGACATCATGTGAGTGCTGCTACAAGCACCACGCAACCGAATGACACATGACATCAGGGCTTCTGACAAGAATGGAATCCCCACAGCTGAGAGCCTGATTTGGATGTTTCGCTTCCAGAACACTGACCGGTTTCATTTCTGTTCTTTGAAGGCCCGGTTGTGGCGTTTCGGTTCCAGCACCTCAAGGCTGCAAGGCTGCCTTCCAAGAAGCAGTTGGTGCTTCGAGGGCCTGCGTTCCGCCCAAACCACCCAGTGAACAACAGAATTCCCTCCGTGGTGGGAAGATTCACACACGCAGGGACACACGGTGACACCCCTGTCCCCCACCCCCTGCACGCTGATGCAGGGTGCAGGCTGAGCAGATGGAATGGAAGCAAGTCCGGGGGCCCCTGCGGAGTGGGCGTTCTCAGGGAGCGCCTCTGCCACTGTGCTGCCCCTCAGCTCCTCTCTGGCTGTGGGCCAGGTTTCTGCCCATGGCTCTTTGATTAAAACTCTCTCCCCTATTTGTCTGTCAGATCCATGACTTTGGGCCTTCAATTCCTAGCACTTTGACCTACAAACTTAAAAAAAAAGTAAACCTGTTGCCCTTGCGTTGATTCTGATTCACAGTGATACCGCCCTCCGCCCCCCTAGACAGAGTAGAACTGCCCCCAGGGTTCCCAAGGCTGTACATCTTTCTAGAAAAAGACTTCCACACCTTTGGGCCACAGAGCCTCCGGTGGGTTCAATTCCAGTTAGCAGTGAGCACTTAGTCATTGAGCCAGCTGGTTAGAGGCCGGGACATCTTGGTAGAATGAATGGTTCACTGTCTGGTCTCAAGGCTCTTTGGGAAGAGTCTAGGACCAGCCATTGTCTGCATGGGGACAAAGCAGAGCAGAGGGAAGGGAGTCAGCCAGGGCCTGAAGATGCTCCAAGGATGTGGAAATCTGCAGTTAGAAAGAAACAGACCGACAAAAGCTGTACAAGGATGGGTGTCGGTGCAGACGGATGGCTGACTGGCTGGCTGGAGATAAACATATGAGAGGCGGATGGACCCGGGGAAGCCGAGACAGTGAGAGAGAGAAGCAGCTCTAGAAATAGAGAGAGACCTCTAGTTGGAGGCATGGATAATACATCAAGTAGGAAATGATCCAGTTTTCACAGGGTGCCACTCACGTTTGTCCCTGAGAAGGTCACCCAAGGAGTTTCTTTGCAGAAAATGGCTAATCCCATTGTGATTTCCTGGTTAGAGAAAAGGTTAGATAAACATTCCAAGCAACCAGCCTCTCCCACGAGGGGCAGCTCCAAGAGACTGGCTTTCCCGCTCTCCTCCTTCAGCTGACTCCCGAGAAGAGTCCGCCCCGGTTGAATTTTAGACCCCATTCCTTCAGCCATTTCTCTGATCACCCTCTCTATGGTCCAGGGCCCCCTGGGAGGCTTCCCCGTCTGTCCACATCCAGGTGGTGCAAACAACGAACCCACTGAGCTGCTCACCCGCAGGCTGGCCGTCGAGTCCCCCCAGAGGTGCCTGGGAGAAAAGGCTTGGTGATCATCTACTTTTAAAAAAATCAGTTATTGAACACCCTATGGGGTACAGTTCTACCCTGACACACATGGGGTCACCATGCATTGGAATTGGCAGAAAAAGCAACTGGTGTTTTTTTTTTGGGGGGTGGGGTGGGGTGAGGAGGATGTGAGGCATTTGGGTTTCCAGGCCTGTACTGGGGCAAGGTCCTGGGCGGGACATTAAAGGAAGCACTTGCAGGACCCTTAGCTTTTGTGCTGGGGCACCTCCTCACCCCACAGCCCTGGCCCTGGGATCGCCCCTCCCTTTCATCTCTCCCTCCGTCTCTCAGCGTGTTCAGGGTGGTATGACCATGCTCTTTTATCAAACTGAGAAGGCGAGTCCTCAGGGCAGTGCCCAGCATCCCTCCTGGCCCTTCCTCTCCTTCCTGGGTCCACAGCCATGATGAGGACCAGAGCCTCACAAAGGACAACACGCTGTCTCCTCTAAGTGGCCACATTTAGCACGTAGTCATCGAAGCCACCGTCCCCTAAAGAAACCACTTAGCTCTCTCTGTGAAAGCCTAAGCATACTTAATACTCTCAGCTCAGCAGGCTCGCCGTGGTTTGGGAGGGGGGAAAAATCTCGCAGACATCCCAAACTTTCATGGGAAGCTGGAGCTTGACTTGCCACATTTAATTTATTTAAAAATAGAAATGTAAATGTAATCTGTATGTTTTCCTCCTCAAGTCGAGCTCGCTCTCCCTCTTTCTCCCCGGCTCTGACGGACTCATTAACAAATTAACATGTTGTGATTCTGCTGTGAAAAGTTGCAGGGTAATTGTTACAGCCACAGTCCCGAGGCTCTGGAACTGCGCAGAGTACAAATGAGACGCTTTTCATATATGCTCTCTATTTTAATTAAAATTTGCCCTAGAGCTATCCTTAGCAGCTTTGAAGTTACTGGAGTTTTGTCATCTCAGGGTGATGAACGTTTGCAGTTGATAATGTCGGAGTCTGTACCCATGGAAACCGGCTTCCGCCTGCTTCCTCCCAGGACAAGCTCAATCGGCTGGAATTAGATTCCAACTTGGTTCAGGACTGAGTCAGATTTGCCTCGATGGTAGTGATTTCGGTTTGGTTTAAAGAAGGGGTCAAAGCCCTTGTGGAGTACGTAAGTCTTACACGTTAGGCTGCAGGTCGGCAGTTCGAAGCCACCAGCTGTCTTCCTGGTAGAAAGATGAGGCTCTCTGCTCCTGTAAAGATTTCGTCCTGGAAACCCACATGGGCAGTTCTAGTCTGACCTTTATGGTTGCTATGAGTCAGATCCACTCAGTGGCAGTGAGTTTCTTAGAGAAGGGTGTGGGAGCCCAGATGGGCGGCCAACTGCAAGGTTGCTGATGGAACCCACCCGTGGGAGAAGGAGGAGGCTGGTCGCTCTCTTGAAGATGTATATCGCCCCAGGAAACCCACCGAGCAGTCCTGGAGAGGGGCTTGCATTGGGCTGGACTCCATGGCTGCGGGTTTCGTGTGGGGAGAGAAGGGTGTTCCTCCTTGGACGAGGTGGAGGATTGGGATTGGAAGTGGGAGAAATGGAGAGTTGCTTGCAAGGAGAGATATGGGAGAGAGTCATGGCTGTTTTTGCTTTATCTACAAAGCAAGGCCCATCATGATCCTAGGTTCTACTGGGCTGCTAAGTCACTTGGGACGTTGACATTTGGAGAGATGGAGAGAAGTATCCTTCTGAAAGCTACTGATTGGTGCCGGAACTCAGCTCCTGGCAAGGCATGCTGGGGTGATTCTATATATATATTTAATTTTAAAGCAAACATAATTTAAAAGTTATATGGAATAAAAATTAAAATGTTAGGGTTATTGCTGGTAAGTCGGTCTGACTCATAGCGTCTCCAGGTACACCAGAAGAGAATAACATCACCTGGTTTGTGCCATTCTCGCTGCTAAGGAACATCTCGGCTGTACTTCTTCCAAGATAGATCTCTTTGTTCTTTTGGCAGTCCATCATTCAAATGCATGGATTCCTTCTCAGGCTTCCTTATTCAATGTCCCGAGTTCTCATGCATATGAGTCGACTGGAACCATCACGGTTTGGGGCAGGCACAGCGGAGTCCTCGAAGCGACATCCTTGCACTGAAGGCAGGCGTGGCCAATGGGTTGGCGATGAAGCAAGGGGTACTGGCGGTCAGTGGGCGAATCCCTGCCTTCCTGGGGGGAGACGTGGGTGTGATTTCCAGCCAATGCCTCTCATGCGCACGTGTCGATGGCAGATGATGTGTTGCTATGATGCTGAAGGGTTCTTGAAGGAACTTCCAGGCTCAGATGGGCTATGTGCAGAAGCCTGGTAATCTACCTCTGAAACCAGCCAATGAAAACCTGGATCCCCACAGTTCAGCCCCATCATCGTGTGGTGAACTTGCTGACCTCGCAGTGAGCAGCCCAGTGCTTAATCCATTGTGCCACTAGGGCTCCTTCAATTGGTGTGAAACCCCCAAATCTGCTATATGGTTGATTCTGACTCGTAGCAACCCTATATAGGATTTATGAGATTGTAACTCTTTATGGGAACAGACAGCCTGTCTCTCTTCTGAGGAGTGGCTGAGGAGTTTGAACTGCTGACCTTGAGGGTGGTAGCCCAGTGCTTACCCTACTGCCCCATCAGGGCTCACTTTGAAGGGTTTGCTGTGAGGGGCCTGTACCGCAGCATAAAACACTGCCTGGTCCTGCACTGTCCTCACACTTGTTATGTTCGAACCCATTGGGGCAGTCACTGTGAGGGTCTTCTTTTTGGCTGCCCTTGACTGTCCCAAGCATGATGTCCTTTCCAAGGGCGAATCCCTTCTGATAACACGTCCAAAGTATGTGAGATGAATTCCCGCCATCCTCTCGTCTCAAGAGCATCCCAGTTGTATGTCCTTCAAGACTGGTTTGTTTGTTCTTTTGGTCCATGGCACTGTCAAACTTCTTTGTCACCCCATGATTCCAGCACATCGACTCTTCCCTAGGCTTCCCTGCTTTTACGGGTAGATGAGACGATTGGAACACCTTGGCTTGTGTCAGGTGTACCTTAGTCCTCAAAGCAACGTGCTTGCTCTTTAACACTTTAAGGAGGCCTTGTTCAGCAGATTTACCCAATGCCATTAGTCATTCGATGTCTGGACGGCCACTTCCATGAACATTGATGGTGGGCCTAAGCAACATGAAATCCTTCACAAATCCATTGTCCCCCCCACCCCCACTTCTCATGGTGTTGTTTATTGGTCCAGTTATGAGGATTTTGATTTTTCTTTACATTGAGTTATAATTCGTACTGAAGGCTATAGTCTTTGATCTTTATCAATAAGTGGTTCAAGTCCTTTTGGCAAGCGAGGCTGTGTCCTCTGCGTGCCGCAGGTTGTTCGCGCGCCTTCCCCTAATCCTGAAGCTGTGTTCTTCTTCATGCAGTCCAGCTTCTCTGATGATTGGCTCGGCATGGAGACCGAAGAATGGTGAGAGGATACAACCTTAAAGCACACCTTTCCTCGTCCTCAGCAATTCGATCTCTCAGGGCTTCCTTATCACTGGTACAAGTTCTTCCACAGCCAGTGGGCGGCTGCGAGTTCACATGACTTACTGTGGGCGAGTCACTGAACAAGAGCTTCTTGGGCATCAGTGTCCACAGCAACACCTTTCACAGTAGCCAAATTGTGGAGACAGCTTAAATGTCCACTAACCAATGAATGGAGACACAGAGCTGGGTCCATCCACAGCATAGAACATTACTCAGTGATGGCGAGTCAGAAAGGCCTGAGACTCTGATACACACCACAACATGGATGAGTCTTGGAACTATGATGCTGAATGAAATAAATCCATTATAAAAGATCAAATATTGTATGGCTCCATTCGTGTGAATAGCTCTGAGAGACAACTCTATGGAGACCCCTGTTTAGTGGGGTTGTCAGGGGACAAAGAAGGAGAGGAGGCAAGTATTGCTTAAGGGGAACCTAGTTTCTGTTAACATCCGGTGCCTTTGAGTTGGTCCCGACCCCATGTACCACAGAATGAAACACTACCCGGACCTGTGACATCCTTACAATGGCTCTTCTGTTTGTGTCTATTGATGCAGCCACTGTGTCCATCCATCTCCTTGACCCTCTGCTGTCCCAAGTGTGATGTCTTGCCATATTTGCTTCTAAGAGGGGGCATTCTGGCTGCACTTTCTAATATGGCTTCGTCCTGTTCATAGTGATGGAATAATCTGGAAATGAGGAGTGGTGACGACTGCACAGAATGGCGAACGTCATTGATGTCACCGAATGGTCCACATGAAAAAACATTCAACCGGCAAATGTTTTGTTTTAGAGCAGATCTAGTTTGATCACCACTACACCATAAAAGGAACAGCGAGGGAAGGGGAGATGGGCACTCTGCATTATTTTTGAAAAGATATCTTTTAGTCCAAAATGATTCTAAAAATTTTTTAAGTGCCTTAAAAAAAGTCTTTGTGGCTGGAGAGGCAGAAGTGGGGAGGAGAGAAGCAGCCATCTGGAAAGCACGGGAAAGAGCCAGTGTCAGGAAACATGCGGGTTTTTTTAGTGGCCTGGCTTTAAGGTGTGTGAACACAATGTATTTACCAATTAAAAAATTTAAAAACTGTTGTTCAGAACAACACATTACAGTTTTTAAAGCAAAACCAAGCAACTCCAAAGGCCACATAGGAAGGCTTCGGGGCAGTGAGTTTATGTTCGATTCGGTGGTCAAGGAATTCAAGCTCCTATAATTTATCTCCTGCGTGTAGTTCACGTGAAGCCAAAACACACCCAAGTCGGACATGTAAACAACGTGCCCTGCTCCCTTCTCTAGTTCCAGGCAACAGAAGTGAGAACACTTTGGTGCATTTCCAACACACAAGCGGATGCTGGCTTGGCTTTACTCAGGTTTTCAACGACTGGCTGCTCCTGGACAGATGGTTCGGA